>NC_060160.1:4848658-4994747 GCF_021292245.1 Micropterus dolomieu | reverse complement strand
AAGAAAAATAATTTAAACCAGCGGCAGTGTGG
This sequence comes from Micropterus dolomieu, assembly GCF_021292245.1. Lineage (NCBI taxonomy): Eukaryota > Metazoa > Chordata > Actinopteri > Centrarchiformes > Centrarchidae > Micropterus > Micropterus dolomieu. The sequence goes on along the minus strand of NC_060160.1, from coordinate 4,994,715 downwards.
GCGCTTCTCATCAGAAATGAATGTTACTTGTTTTGGTTAACGTCTTGTTTGGCATCCAAATAATGGATGCCGGAGCAGCCTTGAGATTGACAGAATCAATCCCCACATGTGTCCAATAACAACCGTGTCCTCCAGCAAAGTGCCACACAGTAAATCCCACCTGCTCACTTAAGAGTAAGCTGTCCTGGAAACCTGCATGACATAAGTGCCTGGGATGTAAAATGAGAATTCCAGTGCAGCAGGTGTAGTGGGGAAGTTTCAACCCTAATCTAAACAGGGAAGGCTGACTGAGCACACACATTTTTCAGCACCTCCTCACTCACATCACTTAGTCATTCACATGCAGAAGCTACCCCATGCAACAGTTGCGCTTGCTCAAGGGTGTGTGACTGGTTCCTATTCACATTCCCTGCCTAACTTAGATTTGAACCAGCAAAAAACATAATGTTCAAATAAAAATGTGGTAAAGGTGGACTTCATTACCCCCCAAGGGGAACCAAGGTAAGCAGCAGAGAAAAATGTTATAAATGACAAATAAATCATGCTTATCGGATAAATGTCCATTTATGATGCAAATGTAAGTTAAAAGTTTTCCATAGTTGTAGAATAGAATTTACATATTGGAGGCCACCAACTGATACAGTCAACAGATTTGCAGATGTGACCAATAATTCTCAGTCTTATGCACATGTAACTATGTACCTTGTTAAATAAGACTAAATCCTCCCGATGACCAAGGATTTCTAAGCAAAAGATCTTGAATTTCATCACAAGCTAAATTATGTTGTCCAGTGTGACAGAGACACATACACACTGCCCCCTGCTGGAATCTACAGAGGCTCAATAAAATACACTAAAGTAGGTCTATCAAAATATATCATTCAGCTTTAGAAAGGAAATAGAATATTATTTCTATTCTACTTTTTGTTGTATGGTACCAAGTTTTTAAGCAAAAATGTATAGAAAATGTAGGTCTACATCTATTTATGTACTGTCAAAAGTAGTGGTGCACATCATAAAGACTGGTTATCTCAATGAGGCTTGTCTTATCTTGGATTGGTCAGATATTGAAATGTGCAGCGGCACTGAATTGAAGACAGCGGCCATGCCCTTTGACTCCTAGTTTCCCCTACATGCTTCCCTCTTCAGTGCGATACCCTCCACACACACACACAGGAAATGTTTGTTGTCTTTGGATTTCCAAAAGCCCTTCTGGGGAAGCAATGCTGACACAGACACTTTTAGCTTTCAATTGAGTAAGTGAAATGATCACATCAGCAACATGGATCATCCTGTCTCATCTGCCCTCACTGTAATTCATACTCTGACCAACATACAACAATAATTTCCCATGGAGGTGATCTGCTTTGAAATCGGGTTTACATGTTTAAATTCAAACTTAATTTAAATTTGCACAAATAAAAGTATACCTACAAGTGTTGAAGCCCATTCTTATGGCAAACTGTGTCAAATACTGCAGTACTTGACTCAGGACTATATTAATTTTGAACAAAATTCTATAACAGACACTGCAGACATTTGGAAGTGTATTTCACGTTATCCTTAACAATGTGTCAAAAATATTGTAGATTAATAGTCATGGTAAATCCAATAATACTGCTGCTCACCATTTCTGATTTATGGTTAAAGAATTAATTTTGAAATCTCTACCCATCTCTTTAGAAGTAACTTATAATTTCCTGATGTTCATCATTCAGAATCCAGTCTACAGATTTTCATTTTATCAGCCAGGAAATACAGGCGCCTACTTTGTGCTATTAATATTTTTGCAAGAGAGCATGTCACTATTATCAAAATAGATTAAGCTGCCTTGTTTTGAAAAGAAGCCTTTCCTTTTGCTTACAGTGAACTGCTTCTGAAAAGAAATGTCACTCTGCAGCAAGCTTTAAAATTCTGTGCACCTACAGAGCGCATTAAAAACGCAGCAATAAACTGCAAAGGGCACCTTGTTGTATTGTGCTCCAAGCAGGAAGACAGCAAAGACACAGTTTGTGGAAAAACACTGGGTGGGATTTCCTCTCCTCCTGACTGGCTCCTGCCTTGCATTGTCCATTTTCAAATGCTGGCCAAGGGCCGCTTGCAAAGAAGAACAACAATATGCATCTGTCATAAACCACACACAAACGCACAGACAAATTAAAAGAAAATGCACGCTCACTCATTTACACACTCTGAATACCCTAAACTGGTTTACAAATCTAGTACATAGCTTTGTAAACCAGTAATAACATAATTGCTACCTATGCATTCAGTTTTACAATTCTCACTGATTATACTGTTGTTAATGTTTTTTGTGATTAATTAATTTGTATATAAAAATGTCCATCCCCATTTCCCTAAGTTGAAGTCTTCAAATGTCTTGTTTTTTCCCCAACCATCAGTACAAACCACAAAGATAAACAGCTTACAATCATACAAACTAGACAAAAGCAGCAAATCCTTTTACTGAGAAGCTGAATTGTCACACGGACATGTAAAAAGCTAATTAAATTGAGCTCACTTTGAATTAGGGCCGAATTTTATTTTCAATTACGATTTTGGCTTCCAGCGTTTACGAAAAAAGTCTCACAATGATGCTCTCGTTTTGTCTTGTGTTATAAATCCAGTGCACCGCTTTTCTTTACAGCAGTGGTTCCCACCACTCAAAAGCCCAAAGTCAATCTCAGCCAGTCAATGCCATGTTTAGACCAGCTCGAGCCAAGATGACGGGAGGTTATAACTGCTTTAACTTGCTAGCCACTATTATTACTATTATAAGCGTCCGGCATTTTACACTGCATAAATTGGCCCAGTGGCAAGCAGCCTTTTCCTATAATAATAATAAATTCATTTAGCTAGACGCTTTTATCCAAAGTGACTTACTGTACATGTCAGAGGTCACACGCCTCTGGAGCAACTAGAGGTTAAGTGTCTTGCTCAGGGACACATTGGTGGATGTCATAGTGGGAATCGAACCCAGGTCTCCCACCTCAAAGGCATGCAACTAATCCACTGCGCCTTCTCCTCCCCATCCTCTACTCAGGCCTATAGCTTAAGAAATTATGTACTATTTATACTTAATTATTAGTAACTGCATCTCCCGAAAGAACACCACGGCTGAATTTCAGCATTATGTAACGTAACGAGCTCACAGCTCCAAATACAGTTTAAAGTTGTTGGATTATTTTTTCTTGTATCATGAGCCATTTGGGATTTTTTGGGATAATGCATATATTATGATTTAAAATACATTTTAAAAGTTTAATAAATGCATGATGTTTCCTAAGTCAATAAGTAATAAATGATCATATTTGACCAAGTTTCGACTCAATATTGACCAAAATAATTGTGATTATGATTTTCGCCATAATCCAGCAGCCCTAGTTTGAATCTACAAATAACTAAATCAATGCTTCCTGGGTCAATAAGTAAAATATGCAATGTATTTTCAGACTGTCCAGCACCAGGACAGTTTAGTAAGTGAGTGCAAACTTGCATCACACTCTCCTGAAGCAACTAAACATCAAAGAAAGAACCAAAGTGTAATGTCACTGAGATGGTACAGAAAATATTTTCAGTCAACAAAGTCACTCTTGAAGAATAGGCAGACGATATTTTATTCTAGTAACATCATACATTTAATAGTTAACTACTCCAGCTACAATAGACTGGTGAATGATTTTTTAGTAAGAGGTTGACATTCACTTTTAAGACCAAAGTGACCTGAGGTGTCAGTTGCTCCAGGATGTTTGCTCTTCAGTTCATTTCAATGTCTTCAGTGTCTGCTGTATTATTTCATGGTGTGTGTGTGTGTGATCCTGGTGTGCCTGTATTGTTTGTTTTGTGCTACTACTCCAACATGTGTACTGTATGGGCACTTGTGTATATAGAAGTACATTTAATTAAATGTGCGCAATACACTACTTTAGAATTCATTATTAAATTTTGCGCGTAACAATGCGATTAATTGCAAGAAAATCATGCGAGTACCAGTTTAAGTCAGACACATTGAGTATCTATTTAACTTGGCAAATAAAGTGTGACTGAGGGAGCTGAAAGCTAAGTGAGTCGCTGTGTCTGACCTGATTGATTAATGTCTTCACCAGTAGCTACTTGATTCTACTGCAGTCCTGCCAGACAGCAGTTAATGGATGACACTTAACAAACAATTAACACTGTGAACCAAATTCCCACGCGTCCATGAACACACCACTGACAGTTATTTAAGACAGAAAGAGGAAGCAGAGAAGGTAAGGTGAGTTCATGAAAAACACTAAAGATGTACTCTGAACATACATCTGTTTCTTTATATCAATAAGGACACATTATTATATTAAATTCTCAATATATTCAACACCTTGGGTTAGCTTCTGACTAAAATCCAATCGTCATTTCTGGTCAGATCAATACATTATTTTCCCAGATTAAACTTGATTATTTTAGCTTGGGAAACCGTTCCAATAATTAAATTTACATGGCCTTAATTTTACCTAGCTTAAGAATTCAAATACGGAATCAAAAAAACTTAATGGGAAAAAAATAAAAAATAAAAATAGAATTCAAATATGTTGCTGTAGCCCACCATACCCAACCAAATCTAATTTTAATTTTACTGAGCTTTATCCACCTCAGTCTGCTGTTACAGTGCTACTCTCCTTCACCACTGCCAGCTCTACAATGCAGCATTCGCCACAAGTATCATTACAAGACAAACAACATCAGCGGCAGGTCATATCAGCTGTCGTTATTCTGTGAGCAACTTGATGGCAGGCCAAAGTAAACGTGGCCATTGTCTGGTTTGTGAGCCTGTACTGTGCCAAAGATCGTTTATAAGGTAAAAGAACCTCCACTCTGTAACATCACCACAGAACGTGTTTTTATTCATCCAACAACTGCAACAGAGTGATACATCATCTCTCTAGCTGATCGCGTCTTGTCAATTTCAGGAGACGTTTTGTTCCAGTTAAACTTTCATTCATATTATATCAATAATTTCATTTCAGAAACTTAATAATTTTGAATCAGGACCTTTAGTATTTGGATAAAGTAGCTTGTGACAAATAAGGTGTACCAATGGATCGCACCCTGTATTGGTAGAATTTCATATCAACTTTGTAAGTATTCTTCTTAGGAGTGGGTGATATTACTATGAGACGATGGAAATGTGCCCACTTTACCATACTGTTTACACAGAGTGGGCTATGAAATGTCAAGTTGTATTAGACCTTTACAGGCAATGTTGCAAACTAATGAACAGGACTATTATATGAATATTCAAGTCACTAAATAGGCCCAAAAGAAAAAAAAATACAAAAAACAAATCATTCCATTCTTATTATCTAGTTTCTCAACAAAACTCCCCTAAATTAATTATAAAACATACTGTGTATATTGCTTTCTATTGTAGTATTTTCAACTTTTAAAATTACATATACCATGATAAGATGTATCCATATGGCCTTCCCTCATTTCCTTTTACCGTCAGCTAGGAGTATGCTATTGCAAGTGAAATAGCATGTTTGATTGCATTTCCAGTACATAACATTACCCAACTTTGGTTCCACAATGTCGATCTACACTTTTTGTTCAATGTTACTACTCTTTATTCAGTGCTGCTGCAACTTACTGGGAAACTCTCTTCTCAACAGCAGATCTAAATTACACATATTTTCTACATACCGACTGTAAAATGAACGCAAATGACTTGTTAGACAAGCACGAGCATACATTCAGCAGCCAACCCAACTAGAATGGTTTCGCTAACTCTGCAAAAGCGTTTATGGCGGAACTAACATGTTATGTTCGCACAAGCAAAGACATAAGCTGTGTTTCCATCAAAGTTTTTTTAATGCGCATTTTGAAGTTTTGCATTGAAAAAGCTTGATTGAAAAACTTCCTCAATTTTGCAAATAGGTTTTTAGGCTAACTTGAGGTGGTTTTTGCCTTTTTCGAATAATGTTATAAGCTAAAAGGGAGATAAAAGTTAAATAGAGGTTATACTGTAATAATTGTTCGATTTTAAGACACTGTATTGTATCCGGTACGTAATATCAGCCAACAGTGAATTCCATTTAAAAAATGAATGACCCATAAACAACCCATATGGTTTGTATTTTTTCTTAATGTGTCCTTTACAGAGGTAACAGGGTCATATTGTGGATTTTCCTGAGTAGGTCAACATGTAGAACAGAGTGTTAACAGCGTCTGAGATGGAGGCTCTACTCCCACCGGAACAAAACAACATGTATACACTCTCAAGTCCACAAGGACTTCAGGATGAAAGTGCTAGCTAAATAGCATATAAAAAAAATAATCCTGGTTAAGACAGTTACACAGTGCATTACTGGGCTGGGTGTAAAAGAAAAAGTGCTTTTTGGGGAAAATTCAAGGTCACAAGGATTTTTTTAACACGTCTCTGAACTTTGTAAGCATTTAGGACTACAAAGCCTCTGTTCTACAACGGCCAATTAAAAATACAAGATACGGCAAAGGAAGGTTCAAAAGGCTAATAGTGTGTCTTTCTGTGAAGTGTTCTAATTACAAGGACCTTGATTTGATTTTGATGTAGGAACGGAGTAGTAGAAGCCAAAAAAAATTAATCTTACTGTAAGCCTACAGTATGAAGGAAAACCTGTCTCTGACTTTTTAAATATTAGATCATATTTAAAATACCACTGTATATGGTTTACATAACAGTCACATTTATACAACACCGACTGCTTCTAGAAGATATTTCCATTATTGATTATTTTTCACATTTTCATTAACTGAAAATGTCTTGTTTTTTCACTGATATATATTTGCACTCTTATTAGATTAGTCTACATTTTATCTATTAAAAGACGTCACAGAATCAGTACTGAATTAAAAGTGAGCTTGTGAGGAGCATGCAAATTGGCCCCAAAAAAACTGATTTTGAACAGAATTAGATAAATGTACACATACATACACACACACACACACACACACACACACACACACACAACACACATGGCCTACTTATCTGTACCTATACCTCTTAGGCCTAATTTTTATGATGCTGGCAATACAGTTTCATTTTATGAGGTTCTAAGAGAAACCTGAAGACCAATGGAAAGCATCTCTTTCAAGATGCCACATTTCACTGTTTGTTCGATTTAAAGCTGCTTGTTTACATGTGTTTTGGCATCAGTGACACAGTTTACTGTGCTTGTGTGTTCATCTTTTCCTCTATCCAGATATAACGAGTTCTGCTGTGTCCCTCACATACCTCCTGACTCATCACAACATGTCTTAGGTGGAAACCTGTGACGATGTCAATGCAACGCTTCTAAGGAATATGTCGATAGTGGGGTATGCAAAGACCATGTCAAATGCACAAAAGCTGCAATGGGGACTGCCATGTTTGTCTTTGTCATAATAGAAGAACGTTTCATTTAGCTTTTTCTCAGTCTTATTCATTGTCTGAGACGGTACATGAGAATCTCTCTTACAAAGAACTCTGAATTCTCAAGTTTGTTGTAGTTTGCAGGTTTCTTAAACAACTTCAACTAGTCCTAAATTACTGTAACAGTTAAGGAATATTCGTAAAAAACACACTGCTAAGCATGCCAAAATACATGAAGAAGGCTGTCTTGCAGTAAATTGACCCTCCTCTGGTGCAGTTTAGGTGCAGCATTTAATCTGTCTTTATCTCTCCCTCTCTCTCTCCCACACACACACACACACACACACACACACACACACACACACTGGTTACAGTTTAACTAACGTTAACTGTAACCAGCTAGCTAATTAACCTGCCATTATTCATGAAAAGTAGCCAGAAAGTAGCAAGAGTTGAGTGGTAAGAATATAGTTCTCACAACTGCCATAAATGTCACGGCAGTTCACCTGTGAGAAAAACCATTAGCAAGAAGCTTAAAAAACTAAAATGCATCTTACCTCCAGTAAATCGATTTACTGACACACCGGTCACCTCTCCGTCGTCCTTAACAGTTTTCATTATGTCCCCGGTCTGCAGATAACGTCGAAATATCTTCTCTCGCCGGCTTTTTCTTTGTTTGTCCACAGGAAACCAGTAAAACAAAGGTACTGACTTGGTTTTGTCCGGTCGCTACATTTAAAAAAGTAGTAGTATCACTATGTAATCAACGTCCATCACCAGGTGTTGATGACAGCGCGAGCCCGCCGAGTGCCTGAACCAGCGACCCCGCCCACCGCTCTCTACAGGCACGAGACCGTTGATTCGTCCGAACCAGAGTTGGACTGTCACAAAGTGTCCAATGTGACTACAAGCTGAGCAAATGCAAATACTGAGGTAAAGGTGCAATGTGTGATTAAATATGTCACAACCAACCAACCATCCATCCATCCATCATCAACCGCGGGGAGCTGGAGCCAATCCCATTGGGCGAAAGGCGGGGTACAACCTGGACAGGTCGCCAGTCCAACGCAGAGCCAATGTCACAACCACCAAAATCTAAATTTACCCCCCGCTGACTGACTGCCTTTTAAAGCATGGACCGATGAGAAAATAACTGCATTTATAACTACTTAAACAACAATAAAAAAAAATAAATGTTTAAAAATTACTGTTTTCTGATGCTTCTAAGGTTTTTATCCAATCATGTTTGTAAACACCTGGGTTAAACAGACATGGTATGATGAAAAATAGCCAAAATGTGTCCTTTTTTGTTATTTAATAAGGTAGTTGGGTGAGTTTGTGTTTGCTAGGCTAAACCCAGTGTTTTCCAACATTTATTTGGATTGTGACTCCCAGAGAGGAAGCAATGTCTATTTTCCAACCCTCCTCACTGGTTGCGTATTTCAACCTGTCATGAATTCAACCAGTCTTTTTTTCACCTCATAGAGGTACATTTATTTCAGTATTCACAAGAAAAAAGCAAAGACTAGAGGAAAGTCTGAAAAAATATTTGGTGTGGTAGAAGTACTTTTTTGTGTGGTCTCCTGTTTATCATTTTGTGACCTGTTTATAATTATGATTTTCATCTACAATTCAAAGTATTTAATGGTGAATATACTATATATGTAATTTATATGGTCAAACATAGATGCGTGTGTTAAGTTTAAAGCAAACTTTTCCAATAAGTCATTAAGAGCTTAATTAAGCAAAAGAATTGTACAGAGATACGTAGCAATGTGGTACTAAACTGTTACATGAATTATTTGAGAGGGTAAAATAACATCCTATTTGACTTGGCTATTGCTGAAATATATTGCTGAAGTACAAACTTCCCGATGATACATTTTCAGCCCTCTTTTCATGTGGTATCAATAGTCTGGGCAACTGATATTTGAAATAGGCAACTACACTGAACAAAATTGTAAACGCAACACTTTTGTTGATTGAACTCAAAGATCTAAGACTTCCTCTATGTACAAAAAAGGCCCATTTCTCTCAAGTATTGTTCACAAATCTGTCCAAATCTGAGTGGCCTTTTATTGTGGCCAGCCTAAGGCACATCTGTGCAATACCCATGCTGTCTGATCAGCATCTTGATATGTCACACCTGTGAGGTGGATGGATTATCTCGGCAAAGGAGAAGTACTCACTAACACGGATTTGGACAGATTTGTGAACACTATTTGAGAATAATAGGCCTTTTGTGTATATAGAAAAAGCCTTAGATCTTTGTGTTCAGCTCATGATGAATGGGGGCAAAAACAAAAGTGTTGCGTTTATAATTTTGTTCAGTGTAGTTGTACCAGTTGTATCAACAGCTTTTGGGCGGGTTATTTTATGATCTTCTATGGGAAATATACTATAAACTATTTCTAAATAATCCAGACTGATTATGGAACGGGTATTTGAATGAGGCTCATACTGTAGCTTCTGTGATATTGTCCCTGCAGGGTATGTATCTGTATGTATTTTTTAGAAGCCATGCATTATTACATTTCATTTTTAGAAGCAAACGGTCCAGATTATACTGTCTTTAAAAAGCAAAGGTTAAAGAGGGGGAATTTCCATCAGCTGAGTGCTGGGAGTTCTCGGCTGTGGCAGGTAAGTATTCACTTACAATACAATATTCACAGGGGTTCTTTAATTATTTCGTGCCAAGAACTAGAAGTGCTTTATACGGTACACTTTTACTAAGGTTGTTTCCCTGAGACCCTATCTCATAACACTTTTATTTGTATCTGTGTGTGCGAGCCAAACCTTGGATTATGGCGGTCCTGTTGCACTCTGCAACTTTCAAGTTTATTTAACCTTTGCTATAAAAACTAAAATCGAGGTTAAAAATCTCTTTGTTTTAATGGACTCAAGACTGTAGCTCACAGCACTGCTGCAGTAATGACTAAATCAGTTGTTTGTCATCTAAAAATAGTAAGAATCAGAGGTCTCATGTCAACGTGAGATTTAGAGAAACTCATTCATGCCTTCATCTCCAGCAGAGTGCAATGAGCTCTTGTTCTTGATCTTTTCAAAAAGATAACACATTTGATGGCTGCTGCTGCTGCCATAAAGAGAACCAAGACAATTGAGCACAGTACAGCAGCTCCAATTCAGTTATAGAACAGATTTCAAAGTGCTTCTGCTAGTTTATAAATCACACAACAGCCAAAGGCCAAATATGTTTCTGATATGTTTGAAGAATATAAACCCAGTTGGTCCCTTAGATCTCAAAGAAACAGGTTTTGTGCCTCCAGTCAGAAGCAAACACTGTAAAGATGCACTTAGCTACTATGCTGCACACACACAGGTCCACCTAATGATGCATCCCAACTTTGGCCACTTTTCAGATTATCTTATGTTTCCATGCATTTGATTGATTTCCTGCACTGCACTGCACTCATTTCATTTACTTCTCAATGTATTCTTTTTAAAATAACTTTAAATTCTTAGTAGGCTCAGTGTGAAAGTTCATTCTTGAACTTTGAAACACTAGTTTCACAAATAATATTTTTTTTAACAGAAGGCCCACTTACATACTTGGTTTTTGTGGATTTTCCACACACCTTACTGTGAGTTTGTGCAGTATATATGAGGATAGTTAAGTTCTCATCATGTGCCCTTAGTATAGAACTTCGGTCATGCGACACCGGGTGGTCGCTTATGGTATTTTACATATGCTTACTAAAATTAAGAAACCACCTCTACAAGTAGTCCATTTTTGTCGATGGTTAAATAGTGCAAGTGGGGACTAAAAAAAAACCCCTAAAGCTCATGAACCCAAAAGGCATTGAAATACAGTTTCTCACTATAATAAATTTACTAGTGCCTGGAAGCAAATGATTCTTCCTCTTTTTCAGCCTGCAGTGAATTCCTTTTCATTTCTCTGCCATATCAATGCTTCACATCTTCCCTCCATGTGTTTCACCTCTCTTTGAGTTGGAGAGAATCTCCCCACTACTCCTCTGCTCTACCCTAATAAGCCAGAGCGAGATTCCTTGGCTGACAGCTGTTCCAGATGGCATTATTACACCGCAGTTTCACAGTCAGCTGGCTCAGGAACCACCACTGGTGGAGGTGGCTGTCCCACTGCCATGCCCACGCATCAGCATCAACACCAACATCAACATATGGCAGTGTTATGTAATACTGTATCTGTGGGGCCATAAGTTACGGTGATCACCCCGCAAGTTCTCCTTCTCTCTATTTTTGTGGTGATTCAATCTGACAAAAGCTTGGTTCAAGGACTGCTTTCCTATATGCAGTATTTATAAATGCACATACAGAAATGCATTAGAGATGACAGTTCCAGTGTTGAGTTGATATAGGTGAGAAAACTACAGAATTGGTTGTGCTTGGAACTTCAAAGCACCTGGGATGAACATAAAACATGATACACTGGCCTGTTTGATTTTAGTACATGTAGGGCTGTGGCAGTGTTCCTGCTCCTGCAGTTTACCCAATGTTACATATTTACATTTCATTTTTGTGAAAATTGTTATTCTTCTTACATTTCTTGTCTTTAGAAAATCCACTAAGTGCACTGTACATTTTTTATTAAATCTTTTTATGATTTTATTTTTCCACATTTGGTTCTCCTAATGCTAAAGATATTTCTGTTTGAACAACCACTCTTGACATTTTTGGCCATTTTTATTATTTTACTTAAAGCACCTATTAATGACAATACGTAATGTGAAAGGGGTCACTCGTATTGATGAACCCACAGATAATTATCACACATCTCTGCATTTCCCTCACCTTTTTAAAATTGTTTTCTTTTACATGCCTACCCTATTTAAATGTTGTTTGTAATGTGTTTGATCTCTTTCGACTGTTTTCCCTGCTCCATGCACCTTGGAAGTAGGTAAAGTTGTGTCCAAAATCCCTACTCTGCCTCTACTGTTTTGGTTAATTCCCCTTGATCTCAAAGTCTAGCTTTGGACCGCAGCAGGCAGCTGATAGAAATGCAGATAAACTGTACACTATCTGCCCAGCACTAAATGGCAGACAGATAAAGTTAGCAACTAGCTGGTGAACATAGAGGAGCATTTAGCACCTTAAAAGAGTATTCCACTGATTTAGCATGTAGCGTTGTTGAACTCATGATGGACAAAATGTATTGAAATCTATGCAGCAGAGCCAGAGATATCTTTTTTTTATTCTATTCTTTCTTGGCAAAACCTGGTGCCAACAATACCCACAATGCAATTCAAGCATCGGCAGTTTTGGTCAGTGTTTGGGATGTCCCACATGGAAAGAACCTATATAAACATATATGTTTTAATATAGGTTTTGATATAGGTTTTTAATATATGTGACATATATAAAATTGGCCGTTTTCCTATATTATATGTACCTATATCCGTGCATACATGTACATATATGTGTATCTATATCCGTGCATACATGTACCTATATGTGTACCTATATCCGTGCATACATGTACCTATATGTGTATCTATATCCGTGCATACATGTACCTACAGTATATGTGTACCTATATCCGTGCATACATGTACCTATATGTGTACCTATATCCGTGCATACATGTACCTATATCAGTGCACATATATGCACCTATGTTTACCTATATATTAGCAAAATTATAAAAATCCATAGCTACTAGGCAACATAAATAATAGCCCAAAATGTAGAAATTTACATTATTTATTAACTTAAGAACAATCAAATAGTACAAGAACAAAAATAAGACAAAAAACTGAACAGAAATGTTGACATTGTCTTCAAATTCATTTACCACAGTGAAATGCTCAGATAGATGTGGGATGATGATGATTACTTGAATGTATGTTCTATGTACTTTTGTTTTTTTTGGGTTTTTTTTTGCTACATTTAGACTAATGACCTTTCAGCCAAATTCATCTAGAAACTGCATTAAGACAATACAGAAAACATTGCATTTTGCATTGCATTTGGTGGATGTAACGGTGAATATGTGGATGTGTATGAGCTGTAATGTGAATCTGGAAGTGACTTGAAATTGGGGGGAAAAAAGGCTTGATTGACAAAATAAAAAAACAACAAACCATTTTGTTATACATTTCCTTCTTTTCCACTATCTTTATACAAGAAAGAATTGACCTTGTAAATGTTTCAGGAAAACATGTAGACATCATAGCTTTCCATCTCCTCTCACTTAATTGTTAAATTCCATAACATGCCAATTACATGTGATACCAATTTCACGTGTTCGCACATACATAAGTCCTTGCATAATTTTCTTTTAGTTCTTAGTTATTGCCTTGATAATAGAAAATATGAGCTAAGCATCATGTATGACAGTTGCCAAAGTGAGATGTGAGCTACAAAATGACCAGATCCTGTCATGAGCTATATAGGAGACATATCTTGCATCCACATATAGGGCTTATATGTGGATATAAAGAAGCAATAACGGAGACCTATATGGCCTGTATATGCACCTAAATTTTGCCTATATGCTGCATATATACGCATATATGCAGCATATATGCAGCATATATGCAGCATATATATTATCATATATGTGCATATATGCTGTATATATGCACATATATGCACCTCAATTTTGCCTATATGCTGCATATATGCTGTATATATGCAGCATATATGCAGCATATATATTATCATATATGTGCATATATGCTGTATATATGCAGCATATATGTGCATATAAACTGCATATAGGTTTCATATATGCGCATATATCCTCATATAGGTTCTTTCCATGTGGGGTGTTATAGCAAAGTTAGTTTGCTTGTAGCAAAGAATGTAGCCTCGAGCTGCTAGCCCTAAGCAAATAGAAGAAATGGGGCTGAAGACCATTAAACAGACATTGATGTGTAAAAAAAAAACATTTAAAGGAAATCTTTCCCAGGAGTTGGTGAAGACCAAAACAGAGCTAAACGGTGAGTGAATATTAGATTTACATTCATCAGGTGGCTCCAAATGAATGCTAAAATTGGTCCATACTGTATGTCAGTGTTGTGGTAACTACGTGTTTCCGCTGATCCCGAGTGTCCATATAAATTACAGTAATTGTAGGTTTAAATGTTTTTTTCCCCCTCTTTAATTGTATCACTTTGAGGGGTTCATTGCCTTTTTAATGAATATGGGCTGTGTTAGGAACTGTAGATGTTGTAAGCATGTTAAATGTATTGAGACATTGCATGTGATACTGGCCTGTTGAGTTAAACTGGATTTGACTTTCTATTTGAACAATTAATTCCTCTCCTCTGTACATCTCTAATCTAATAAAAGTGATCGGTATAGATTCAGACTTTACAAAATGCAAATAAGATGGAAATTGTGTATTTCTCTGTGTGTGACAGAACCAGGGGTGACTCAGGGTGTTTGATGTTGATGTGGGTGTTATCATTTGCCAGGCCCTTCATAAACTCCTCTGCTCTTTTCTTTGAACAACCACCTCTTCCTTGAATCTGACCCCTCACTTGCACCCAACACGTGCTCATGTGCCAACCTTCCCACCAACCCATCAACGCAGCAAAAACGCACACATTCACAATCTATATGGACAAATGCAGACATACACAGCGTGACATACACACATTCACAAATTCACACTCACTCGTGTTCAGATGAGCTGCTGTGTGTATGTACTGATTAGCAAATGCATCAGAACATACATCTGTAAGCCTCACACACACACTTACAGATACACACTCACAGACGTCACACTCCTGAGTTGGGGCTTACTCTATTGGCTGGTCTTAACTGCTTTGTAGTATTTTTAGGCCTGTTATTCTGGGGCCTGTCCTGGCAGGCCACTGGGAGAGTATATAAGCCTCCCCCTGCAACTGGGGACCACTGAGAACACACAGTGGAAACATCTCTGCCCGACACTCCAGCAAACATCCAGCAGACATTTTAATTCCTGCAAGGGTGAGTAAAAACCTCAGCAACTTTTAGGGATGCAGCGATAGTTAAACGTACCTACACTGGGTTTATCCAACTTTACTTTTGTGAATGTGAATCTCACATAAATCAATGTTTTCAAGAGTTATCATGAACATTGAAGATAGTATCGGTTGTTCTAAAATGCTGAATGATTTGTTTGGAGAAATAAGTACCATTCTACTACTGCAAAAATCCTCATTTTATTTTATCAGTGGATTTACGCCAACATGAGGGTGATCCCCTGGGACTTTCACTTTAGTCGTACTCCAGTAAGGTCAGAGGTCAGGGTCAGCTGCAACATAGCGCCCACAGAGCTGATAGGACTTAGTCGCCTGCTGAAGTACACTTGAGCTGGGCCGACACTTGCCAACACAGGGGTCATCTGGTTGAATGACGGTCAGTGGCAGTTTCTCAATACTGAGTTTGCCAAGTTCGGACTTCTGTATTTTAAAGCTCAGACTTGGCAAGTTCGGCTCGGTCTCCACTGTGCCAACCTGCTGTGCCTTCAAAAGAAGAAGTCTTTTTTTAAATTTTTATTCTCAAAATGTTCACTAATGTGTACACACATGTTGAACACATGTTGAACATGGCCATCAATCTGCAGGTTCATCACATATATAAAGTTATAAGGTCATATTAATCTGGTGAAGGCTTTGACTTTCTTTGCGCTCTTAGCTGCGACAGTGACTAATGATTCCAACCTTTCTGTTAATTTCTGGTCATGAATAGACATGATATAATTGCCAATTCATCATTGTCTTACACAGAATGTATTGTATAAAATATATGGTCCTATGGATCTTTTGTGAGGGGCTCCCATAGCAGTCATGGGTCTCACTTTAAGCCATTGAACAAAGTACTAAAACCCTACCTGCTCTCAGGATTAAGAGCATTAGCTAAAAATAGCTCAAAGAAAATGGCTACTGTCTTTTGAATAGTATCTACCTTCTCTCTGATTAGGACATTATGCTTTCAGCATAATGGCAGCTAAAGTTGCAATTCAGAAGTTCTCCTTCCCCTTCTCCTGTGCTGCACGCCTTTCTCAGCAAGATGACGTGACCCAAAAGGGATGTGTACAGGCGAAGGCTCAGGAGCTTCATAACCTTCAGGAGAATCCAGTCTTAACCCAACCAAGCTCTGTTGCAGCTATAGGAGCACTGGTGCATGATGAGAACGAAGCTCAGGAGAGTCCAAAACCACCTTCTGGGGGAGACATGGCAGTTGCAGAGGTCCTGGTCTGTGCCGCAGCTTCACAGAGTGCTGTGCTCTCTAGGCAGAGTGTTTTTGAGAAACTGACGGTTGAAAGTGAAGATCAGCGGCCTGCAGCAAAGAGACAGCTGTCGTCCGAGAGCGCAGCCAGGACCATCACCGTGGTGAAAAAGAGTGCAGTGACGAAGGAGGCCGAGGAACAGAGGCACCTGAAACCAAAAGTGCACTTGGGACAGAGGGTGTCACCATGCCCTATGGCAGTAGGGAAGAGGAGGCGTCGAAAGGACCTCTTCACCAACTCTGAGATCTTCCACAGGGTTGATTCACATGTCATCAGGGCAGGAGCAGAGGTGAAAACATACAGTACATCCTAGTATAACATAACATAGGAAGTGCTAACATTTTTACTGCTTCCAGCCAAAGTGCAGATCTACCTGAAATTCACTTCTGATTGAATCTTTAACATCAACACTGACTAACATCAGTCCATGTGCACCTGATAAACTACACAGACACTAAGAGCAACAAAAACAAACCCAGACAGAGATGGTTCTTGTGCTCTACAGGAAAAGCATTAAGGAAGTGATAACATCTACTCATCTACTGCAATAAAACCATAACAAATAAAGCAGCTGTCAGGCAGAACTCACATCCATCGTAACCTGGTTTGTTCAGTACACAGAATACAGACACTGAAGATGCCGACAAATATGATGGTATAAGTAAGATTATGGAGCAAATGACAACATTTTTGCATTACATTAATTACCTATAAAACCCTAAATAACCTAACAGTCAATATATTGGTTGTGTGTTGAAGCTGAAGGAAAAGTGTGTGTATGATGTGAAGACGATAGTACAGAGCATCACACGAGGAGCCAGAAATGAGCTGGAGAGGCTTCGTGCCATCTGGGTCTGGCTGTGCCACAACATCGGTGGGTATTTGCTGAACTATACATACTTATATAAATCCTAGTGTTCTCTTATCTATCACATAGTGCATTTCAGGAGAGATAATCTATTTTTGTTTAAGACCAGTTGCCATATTACACCTAATTCTGATATAAAATAAATATTGTCTTCATAGAATATGATGTAAGTGGGTACCTTGGCCACTCAGAGAAGCTGAGCTCACCAGAGGAGGTGATAGCAGCCGGTCGGGGTGTGTGCTGTGGCTACTCCAACCTCTGTACAGAGATGTGCAGGTAAACAGCCCCAAACTAAAACCTTTAAATAAATAACACACATGGGGAAATGGCTATCCTCAAGGATGTAGACCATAGCCACATATTCTGGAACGTTTGTTTTGTAATGACTATTGGTTAATCGCTTTAAATACAAATTACCGCTTCCAGGAAGTTCAAATTTTTCACCCCTTCCAAGAAAATCATGTTAGAAACAGAGACAATTTGCAATGTTTAAAGTCTCTGCATGTTAAATCTGCATTAATTGATGTTTTTGGCCACTTGGGGGCAGCAGTACAAACTATAAACACAACATTGATATATCATCACCTTATAAAGTTGTTATGGCTAATGTGTTGACATGTAGTTACCATATAAATGTCATTTTCACTTTCTGTTCTCATCCAACTCTTGAGGAAAACATCTGGCTCTTAAGCCGATAAACGCTCCAGTATAATACTCCACCATGTTAGTTACAGTCTGTCAGCCGTTTGGTGCTGGGCAGATTGTGTACAGTGAATTTAACAAGACGTTTTTTTGTGAAAACTAATGCCAGCTATGGTGGAAATAAGTTAGATGAAATTGGAGTTTTCAGGGCAGGGACAATTGACAATGAGTTAAAATGCTAGTTAGATATGAGGGGAACTGCAGAGTTGGGTGATAATTGTGGGTTTGTCATCTACCGTATGTGTTCATCACTACTAATTTCATATTATACACAGCTTTTGTATCTATTGTTAATATAAAAATATTGAATACTGCAGCTTTATTGTTCATATGGCTCACTATACAAACAGAAACGAATGGCTACTTGGAATAAACCCCATTCAGAATCTGAAAACACTCGTTATGGTGCTGTTATGCAGCTTATGCCTCATAAAAATATTTTTTTGTTCACGAGAGACATGTTAAAAGAATAAATATATATATATATATAAATAAATATATAAATGTGCAGTATATGGAGAAAAACATATCGCACATGAGTTTTTCATTCATCTAGACATAAAACATTCAAACACAGAAAGCGTTGTTTCACTTCCCATTCTTCCATCCAGTCATTCAGTATTGTGCTGCATTTTGCATCCTTGATCCCTTCAGAGTTCTAGCAAGACATTTGCAGTATAAATACTGTGCAGTGAATGAAATAAAGTTCAGACCAACAGCACAATCAACAACCTTGAACTAGAGTTTAAGGACAGGGGATTTAAAACAGAAGTAAAAAGCAGTGATTGTGCTCTGTTTGGTTTTTGTTTACAGAGAGGTGGGCATCGAGTGCCAAGAAGTTCCGGGGCACAGTAAGGGCATCGGGTACCGTCAGGGCCACAGCCTTAAGAATGTGAAATCTGATCACTTGTGGAACGCTGTGCTTCTGGGAGGACAGTGGTTCCTATTGGATGCCTGTTGGGGAGCAGGACGAGTAGATATGGAACATGAAAGCTTCGTCAGAAGGTTTGAAAAGGGTAGAGGGACAAAAGAGTGATTCCACCCCATTCACCGTTCATTTGTATAGTTTTAGAAGGACAGTTTCTGTGAAATTAGCCCAAACTAGGAATTTAAAGCCACGCCTGAGTGATGAGCATCTTTTTGTTTTTACTGCAAACAGTTCCATAAAAACACCATAACACTGCAATCGTGACAAGTTTGAGTTTGCTCTTGTTTATTATCATGCACCCGAAACCAGCAGCGAGTTGAGTCCCAAACCAGTCTGTTGTCTCCATCTGTTGTCTCAAAGGTTTGATGATTTCTATTTCCTAACGGACCCGGAGGAGTTCATAGATTCACACTTCCCCGATGAGGAGAAATGGCAGCTCCTGGACTTACCCATCACCCTCGAGGACTTTGAGAGGAGGGTTTTCAAGACCTCAGTCTTCTTCACCATGGGGCTCAGGCTGATTCAGCCTCATCACTCTCACATCGTCACAGGTCTGCCCTGAGTTTTGTTGATTTTATATATTATTTAGTTTTTGCTAAATCAGAAATTTGAATTCATAAATTCCTATCATGCTTATTGTTCCGTCTCTCCAAGGGAAGGGTAATTTACTTAAATTAATAAAAAATAAAAAAACCTCTGCTTTGATTTCCTCCTCAGATGATGGCGAGGCAAACGTGTCCCTCGGCTTCTCCAGGCCAGCAACCTTTACCTATGAGATCACACAGCACCAGGACCTTCTCCATTGTGGAGCTTCTGAGCAGAAGGAGTCCAGCAACTCCTCCTACGGCCTCCTGACGGTGTCCCATCGCAGCATGAAGCTGCAGCTCCTGCCACCTGCAAGTGGTGTATATGACGTGAAGGTGTTTGCCAGACCAGAAACTGCCACCACGCCCCTGATTTGGGTATGCTCCTTCACAGTCGAGTGTCCGACTCCCAGGGCCATGGAGGAGATCCCAGACAATCCCTTCTTGTCTTGGGGCCTGCAGCCTGTCGCTGGATCCCTTGGTGTCGCAGGCAGCATCCAGGGCAGCGAGGTTGCTGAGGTGGAAGAAGGTGTCTTTGAATTGTCATTAAAGACATCCAGGCCTCTGATGGTCCTTTGTGAACTGGTCCACCCAGGGATGGAAGCTGCTGTAGCCAAGCGCTGCCTTGCTACTCAAATTAAAAAGGATGTCCTGACCTGCCATGTCCTGTGCCCCATGCGTGGCTTTTACCGGCTGTCAGTGTTTGTACGGGACTATGAGAAAACAGAGGTCAAGTTCCAGAATGCTGCAAACTTCCTGTTGCACTGCAAAGGGAAGGTGGTCAGTCTGAATGAGCTCTTCCCTCCTAACCTGGGCTCAGCATGCGGGCCAGGGACGCGCACATCAGAGGCAGGACTGACCAAATTCAGCCATACGACAGCGGTGGTGAGTACCCAGCAAGGCAAGTGTAACATCACCTTCCACAACAATCAGGACCTTGAGCTTCACACTGTGCTAAGCAGAGAAGAGAGCAAAACAGCAGCCATACCACTTTCACGCCACCTCTTCTGCACATACACAGACAGCAAGGTGACTGTGAGCGTCAGCCTACCTGATCCTGGGGTGTATCGCCTGGGCCTGTATGCTAGGCTCACCCCTGGTGGAGATTTCAACCCCATGTGTGACTTTGTTCTGAGGAACAGCTGTGATCAGCCAGGGCCTCCGTTCCCTTGTGTCTACTCAGCCTGGAGGAAGGGTTGTGTGCTCTTTGAGCCTCGCGTGGGCCTGCTAGAGCCCCTCTCATGGGTCCGCTTCAGGGTGAGGATCCCTGGAGCCCAAAGGGTGAGCGTGGTGGGAGAGACGCGAACTGATCTGAAACTAAATAAGAGCAGAGTCTGGGAGGGCGAAGTTTTCAGTGGAAATGGTCTCGAACAACTGAAACTGGCCGCTGCCTCGGGGGATTCCAGTGACATGGCTGTTTTGATGACCTTTGACATCAACCAGTTGGAGAGAGAGAAGTGTGAAATCAAGAGACAAACACCAGATGGACAGCTGTTAACAGCCTGATGAAGTTATTGATATGGACTGATGCAAATCAGACTGGGGTTGAAAATATTTGCAAATACTTCAAACTGTAAGGCATAATCTTTCAGGTTAAACTATATCAACACAACACAGATGGAGCCAGGCTATTGCCAGTCACAGTAAGGTGTATAAAATTAAATTTGAAATATGATGCTGTGAATGTATAAACTCGTAATGAAGTGATAAAAATGCAATACCAAACTGACCTGACAATTTTAGGAAGGGCTTTTATCCAGATAGTATTCAGTACA
Organism: Micropterus dolomieu; assembly: GCF_021292245.1. Classification (NCBI taxonomy): domain Eukaryota; kingdom Metazoa; phylum Chordata; class Actinopteri; order Centrarchiformes; family Centrarchidae; genus Micropterus; species Micropterus dolomieu. The sequence continues at coordinate 4,973,272 of NC_060160.1, read as the reverse complement.
AAAACCTTTTAAAATTGACAATGGTGGTCAGATAAAGAGTGCATTTGTGCATAACTATTGTTTTAAGAAAAAAAAATCATTATGAAATGATGGTTGTCAAAAGGCATGAAATAAAAAATATACTGTGAAAACAATCTGAATGACATTCTTTTTCAACAGTCATGGCTGCGCAAAAAGACTTCAATTTAAGAAATGTTAATGTACAGATGGGTAATAAATTCAAGGACAAACATGACACAACATGCAGCAAGACACGTCTCAGTATGGAGACAGGCCACCACAAACCTCCAGAAAAGCTTCAGTGTTCTTTGCCAGGTCTGTGAGACTCTATTGGAGGGATGAACACCACTCCTCCACCAGATATTCCCTCATATATAAGTAAAAGCTTTATTTAATCAAGTAATCACTGAGATCAAGAAAAAAACAAGAGAAGCAGACAGAAAAATAACCATTACAGGACATGTACCATCAGTGGCAGTCACAAATAGATTTGAAGATAAACTTTTATATTATACAATTAGATCTTATGGAAACATGTGGACAGCATCATCTTAAAACACCGGTCCAAAATATTCCATGGTTGTAAAACTGGGGTGTTATGTCTGGTGGCTGTAAAGGCAGTGGCTTTTTATTCACATCACTTTCATACTCACCAAATGTTTCAGTGAGCCCTGGTGCATGGAAGCATGTGCACTGGATGTTTCTCCACTCATTCAGGTATTCCTTTAATTTGTTTCCCGTCTGTATTTATATATGTGAAAGCATGTGTATACATTATGTTGCTAACATGGACCCCAGGGAGAGTCCCCACTGTCACGTAAATGTAACAAAGAGAGATTTAGGATCTCTTTCTGGAGCTGTCCCGCCACCATCTACAATAGTGTTTAATAAAAAAAGCTCATAAGAAGCTCCTCCATTTCCATTACATTAAGTGACAAAACACTTTTCTAGTAAGAACACAACATACTCATAATCTGTATAATAGCATATTGTATGGGATTGGGACTCAATTGCCAGATTATTAGGTACACCTAGCTAAAAGTAATGAGGTTTAATACAACAGTACCTACCTTGAAGATGAAGGTTGTATTGTTTGGATTTGGAGGGTGTAGTTTCTGGTGCTGTTGAACTGTTGTTTTATTGTTATTATACAGACAGGTATTCTTAATATTCAGCCTACCCTAATCAATATAAGCGGAGTGGACAAAATAATAGACAAACAACTGTTCGTATAATGCAATACAATTTAAAAGCACCACAAAGTGCAGCCTCCAAAATGGTTATACAGTTGAATTAACACCTCTCTAAAAAAATTCCAACTAAATGGTTATTGACATGAATTCAAACTCGTCCCATGCAGTTGGAAACAGTCAAACCCACAGGAAGGTTTAAGTTGGGGTCAAGGCTGGAGACACCTTTCTTTCCATCCCACCAAAACATGCAACGTATCACTTTATTAGCTTCAATTATAAAAGACCCCCCCACCAAAATCCCACTTAGTTAAAGTGAGCAAATCCAACACTATACAGTGCACAATTGTTGTTGCAGTGACCTGGGCCCACTATGCAGGCTTTGGCAGACGCCAGCAAGAGTGATGAGTGTTTACATGTGGCTGTCATAATAGCCCACAAATAGCCTCAGCTCATTGCCTCAGTAAAAATACAACAATAGTGGAGCGGGGAGGAGAAAAAGGGCGGTTAATGGTGGAAGAGATATGGTAAGAGTGTGTTTAAAGTGCGCTAAGTGAATTTGGGCGGGGGGTCTTGCCTTAAGTCTATGGGGAAAAACTGGCGGCACTGTGGTGGCAGGAGAGAGACGAGAAAGCGCTTATGTCAGAGGTTAGCCATGTCGAGGACTGTATCTGCCTGGCAACAACACAAGGACACACACACAGTCTATCTTCCTTTCTTCAAACACCCAGAAACACACACACACAGCATGAGGAAATGGGAGGGCTAAAACTGTGTTATGTGGAGCAGGATTCATCACATTCTCTCGGCACTATTTCAGCTGCCATTTCTCTTTAACAACGTGCATTCATAGCCAAACCACAACACACACACCGAGCTTTCACACGTGATCCGTAGACAATTTCTGTTTAGTCGATCTCTCCCAGTCCTAATAAAAGAGACCTCCCCGCCTCAGTTGGTGCTGATACAGGGTATGGATGCACAGAGGGAATCCATGTTGTCTCAGCAAGTGACAAATCCACTGCTATGTTGAACTGGCTGCATGCGTGGCTGCTAACATCTGAGAGCAAAACCGTTATCACACAATCAAAGCACAGCGAGAGAATGTAGACCTTTCAGTGATACAGTAAATGTTGCATTAAGTGATAAAAGAACGAAGATTTATCAACCATATAAATATTTAATGGAACATGTGGTGCAATAAAAACAACAATTAGATTATAAAAGCATCAGTCACAGGAAAAAAACAGAAGTTACAGTAGTTTTGTGCAAACGCAATTCAGCTTTGCTCACATGCCGTGAACACCCTCAAAACAAAATGTGGAAGTCAGTTTGGCACTTTTAAAGTTAGCTGTTTTTGTTTGTTTCTCATTACAATAGAGACATTAAGTTATTTATATCAGTTTTTTTCACCCCCCTTTTACTTTGGACGGCCTGTAGATAGAGGAGAATGAGCCCTTAGTTTTTTTTTTCCCCCTCCCAGATCTAATTCTGCCATCATGACATCCTTTTTTGTTTTTTTACACACACACACACACACACACACACACACAGAAGATACCAACCACAATTTCACCCCCATCTTCTTCTATAACACTTAATTTTGAGAGGGCAAATATGTAATCTCAGGTATGGAAATAATAAGTACACCTGAGCCAATTCCTTTCGCTGTCTGCCAGGACTGTCGGCCGAAGAGCCAGTGATTCCCTTTTAACCTTAATAGGACAGAACGGCCCAAACAATTAGTACAGTCCCCTGAGGCCTGAGAAATATTTGGACAGTTTAAAATCTATTTCCAAGCCGCCTTTCTCCAATAAGCACAAAAATACAATAATATATCCACTTCTTCAGGAAGTGCACACATTCCCTTTTGAACACTGGAGACTATCTTCAAAACTAGAAAAGAACAAAAACTTCTCAAACTGCATTATCACATTGCAGTATAAGAACATCACATTTCTCCACTTTATATAAAACCAATCAACACCAAACTTTGTTTTTGTCCTATAACTTCAGCTACAAAACGGCTAGCCTCCACATACAGGATGAAGACACCAGAGTGCTCAGTCTGCCAGACAGCTGCGTAGCAGTCACACAGAGGCTTGTGGAGGGCTCTTTGGGCCCCCAGTGTGCAATAAGTAGGGGTCAACCAACTTTAGTCAAAAATGAAATCCTCATTTTTTTGTTCATCTTCTGGTACAAAACTTCCAAGGCTCTGTATCCCAACTAGGGCTGGGTGCAAAATAAATAAACAAACATGCCTTTCTTATATCAGATATTATATATTATATTGTTATCCATTTTAAAAGGAAACTGGACTTTTGTTCTAGTTTGTAGAATTTTACTTAAGAAATCAACTGAATTTGATGCGTTACTCATGTAATAATTTAAAATAAGCTACACAGAAATGTACCACTGTGAAAGTAAATACATTTTAAGTATAACAACTGTACTGGTTTCAGTACTCGCTGTGCTACCCAGCCCATATTCCACCATTTTTTTTGCGAATACCTGAATCGGTCTGAGCCCTCCAGCGGCCTCCCCCTGTGTGACCTTGCCTACTTTGCCCTCTGGCTTAGTAAAAACACATTGCTCTAAAGAACGACTCCATGGATTCCTTTCACCAACACTGTTGAAGGACGGATCCTCGCCTGACAACACCTCCTCCCCTGGTGACAGGGAGAGAGATGGAGCTCTGAATGCAGCTTTAATCTCTGCTTTTCTTAGCTGTAGCCAAGGCACTGCTGGATCAGAGAAACCTGACATCTCACAACCAATCAGATTCTCTTAGAGTTTTTTTTTTTCTACAAAAAAATTGCATCTGCTTTTGCTTTTTGTAGCTTGTGCGAGAGTAGACGTTTTTTCTTGCATCTAGAATGTTCAATTCACTGTCTTACAAAAATACTATTTGTCGTTTCGAGGTAATTCAAATTCTTAGCAGATAAGTAAAATAAATGTGATTATTTTCTCTTGGTTGTACCAGTTTGGTGAAAGGCAATTTTGTCAGAATATATGTGGTATCATATTCACATGACATCTCAGCACATGCAAAATAGTGTAGGCATACTTAGTAGGAGTAGTCGTGTATGTGTTAGTGGTAATTTGATTTAAATATCACAAACATCTTACATAACCCTCAACTCTTTAAGGACTTCAGTTGATCTCTTGGCCAATCATGGTTTTAGTTTCTCTGCTCTTTCATAAGCGTAGCAGGTTTCAAAGTCGTGGCACCTTCAGTCTTCCATACATCAGCCTCACAACTATTTCACTGTCAATCAAGGTAACTCTCTGCAGTATTACATAACTGCAGAACGACAGCAACTGTTGCACAAAACAGACGGCTTTGAGAGTGCATCTCTGAAACGCTAAACAGAAGATCCAGCCTAAACAAGAGTTATCGTTTTGTCAACAAAGGACTTATGTTACATTACATCCTGCTCCCCTTTAAAAAAAAGCATCTGTTTGCATCAGACCTGTTTGTTCTACAGCATCATCCATTTGTATGAAGAGGTAATGTTTTTTTTAAGCAACATCTCATTTTTCAACAAAACCCTTCACTTGTTGTTAAGACCCTTTATGGGGTTTATGTGAACTACAAGCACGCAATGCCTGAATCCAGCAGAGCACAGAATACAAGCTGTGAGAGACTGAGAATTTAGCAGCTGATTTGTTTGCTCAGCTTTGTCCTTAAAGAGCTATTTGAGGGTACTGTAAGTAGTATATATAAAAACACAAAGTACAATTGCACTCTTTTATAGAGTGATACAGAAGGACTGTAAGAGAGGAGTTAATGGAATGAGTAACTTGGGGTGAGCTTCTCATCTCCACGTGAACTCCTCTTTTGCCGGCTGAACATATCAGGGAAATACATATTACTTCATTTCTCTGTGTTATTATTATTATATTGTATTATTCTTCTAAATGACAGTGGCACATCTAGCATAAGATGGTATGGCTTCTTCAGATCAAAGTGGACAGTGGGGCCAGCAGTGTCAGGTTGAGTTTATACTCAGGATTATTCGAATCTGCACAGATACTTGCGGGTCATCTGGGGGAAAATAACTTGCTAACAATGTTATCACTCTCTGCCTGCCAGCTGAAAACAACATTACTGATTCTTTCCATTTTACTGTCCGTTGACAGTGCTGACAGACAAACATGTAAAACACGACACAGTCAGTGTTGTGAACGGCAACCCAAAATACACTGGGGTCACCACTGATCTAAAAATATCTGTTTAGATATGAATTGAACAGCAGTGAAGCGTTCACCTCACTAGCAAGCATTTCCCTCGTCTGCCAAGGAATTAGATTATGGACTTTAGAGTACTCATTGTCCAGAACCTTTTTGTTTTTTTTTTGTGGTCCAGTGTACAAGGCCTAATGTAATATACTGTACCATTATAGAAGCAGCAGCAGTTTATGCACACTTATATGTGCATTTAAGTGCTCCTTAGTTAGTTTCAGTTCACTCAAAACAAACATAGGGCCACTTGTCCCCAAAGACTGTTAATCGTTACACTGCTGACCCCATAATGTATGAAAGCCATCAAATCTTTAGAGATTGTAGCAGGGTTCCTACACATTTTTTTCAACTTCTTAATTCCACTTATTTATCACCCTTTTACTTTGAAATGCTTGTTTGGTTCAATACCACACAATTTAGAATTTAAGTGAGTCTTACGCTACCTAAATATGTAGCTCTACAAATAACAACACGTTTTCATTCATTTTCTTCCAGGTCATAGAATTTCATAACCTGTGTAGGAACCCTGATAAGAGGAAGACATGCATAGAACGTTAGTATGACACACGATCGCAGAGAAAACAGTAGCATAACTACTCATTTAAACAGGACATAAAGTCTGATTCTCTGCAACATCATACCACTGATACAAAGGCTTATACCCTTCACTAAATGCTCTCCTGATGTTTACCCAAACCTAATAAAACAGTTAACTGAATCACGGTATCCCCAGATTATTTCATTTACCCCTTGTCCTGCCCAAAAGCATTGGCCCAAAAGATTAAAAACAAAACACGGGAATGTTCACACTTACGACAAATGCAAAAAAAAAAGAACATTTTGACCAAAATGGTGAAATGAGTGATCCACACCTGGCTGCAGTGAGGCTGAGCTTAACTTTCTGTGTCTATCTGGTTTCTCACTGTTAACAAGCAGCATTATAATAAACACAATAGATATTTAAGGAAAGGTTTCTGGTGGACATGTAACCTCAGTGAATCGAGGTGTTTGACAGCCTCAGCTGTGTTAGAACTTCAACACTTTACTGCTTTGTTGCACTTTCATTAGATTCACTTTAGGAGTCTTAAAATAAAGCACTGAGATGGCGTTTAGCTATTTGATTAATGGCATCATTCATCAGTTGTCTGCAGCCAACAGGCTGTCCAATGTTTACAGCTCTATGGCCAAGCGCTCCCTCTGCTGCAGCGTGGCATGCAGACAAGATAACAGGTGGGCCATGGATTGGGTGACAACAGAGGAGGAGCGATTCTTGAGAAACCCCACCAGGGAGCCCACCAGAATCACACGGCTATCCATGCCTATACAGAAATAGAGGCATTAATTTGCCAACTGTGATAAACAGAAACGCACAAGCAGTAGGAGTGTGCGTTGGGAAATTCCCTTCAATTGTGAAAGTCTAATAGCTTGCAGGCTTAGTGGCGTAATAACATTGGTTTAAAGATGGAGTCTTATGTTGTGTTATATTTCAGATTTGTCTGCACTTGTGAGCAACTGCCCTCTCTTTACATATGTCCTAAATTAAAGTAACCACACAGTGACCAGATCAATTTCCCACTATCAGTTGATTATTATGATACCTAACTCGCCAAAGTGCTAAGTGTGCAGTTAGTGGTGTTGCAGTAGTAAGTAAGGCAAATAGCCATGCCATGACATAACTGGCTTTTGAAGGGTGATGTCACTGTTTAAAAGCTCACCTGCACTCAACCTTTTTATGCCACCAAGTTAGGAAACAAAGTGACATAGTACATAGATAATGAGTGGACGTATAGCAGCAGCAGTTTCTGCAGATGCATGTGGTGTGAATACACACTGACCATTCTAGTGGTGTGTTCAGCACATAACCCCTGTGCCCGCCCTGTCCCTCCCACAGTGGTCCCCTTAGAGTTAAAAAAGACAGATGGAAGGAGTAGACATACAGACAGATTCTATCATGGGTCAAACAGGTCAGGCTGTCCCTCCAGCTCCAGCTGACGGTTGAACAGCTCAATCTCTTTGTTGGCCTCTGTGATGTACTCTTTAATAAACTCTTCCATGTCTGCAGTAACAGCAATGTAAGGGAATGAGCAGGTAAATTTTTCAACACTCAACAATAAATACTAGGGCTGTGACAAGATTAAAATGTGACAAGATTTCTGGTCAGGTTAAAAGCTGTCTCGCGATACTCACACAATTCACATTCTGTCAAGCCAGACATTAATGTTCTCACGCAGTGAAAAACAAATGTATAACTAATAACATAGACTCGTGGAGAGAATCAACTCCGTCCAGCTGATGCGACATCAGAGTGTGCTGAGAACCTCTCGCGCTGTGAGTTGCAGTTTTGAAATATCAACATCTAAAAACAGAGGCACAGCTTTGCTGTTTGAGACTGTGAGCCACACTTTATCGGAGCTGTTAACATTGTCAGTCAAACGGTCTGAAGGGGATGACGTTACTACAAGCGAAGCAATAACATAATGCACAGCAGATTATAGGGCTTATAGTCATTTTTTTTGTACTTTTTCTCGACATGTCAGATAACACAGATATGTGGGAGAGATTCTAAAAATGCAGAAAGTTTTGACCATGAGCAGAAAACGTACTAAAACACAGGAGCTATTAAAGTCCAGCATTTTATAACTGAATTAAAATAATTTTTTCACCTCATTGAGGTGAATAGGTGCCACATTTTAAGAGGTTACATAAGGAGGGAAGACTAAATCATGACTCAGCAGGGATGATATTACATGAGAAAAGTTGATCTACAGGATAAACATATCTGAAAGCAGCAAAGAATGCCTGAGAGCCTTACTGCATTATATTCCATTATATTTTAAATTGTTTCCCTTTACATAAATAACAATATTTCCACCATAAATTGGTGCAGAAAAATTCACTACAATGCAGGAAAATAATTCATGTTTAATGCTCAAAATTTTCATATAATTCAGTGTTGAAGATTTCTTAAAAATAGTGTTGAAATATTGTCTCATCTCGATCTCGTGAACCCAATCTCTTGTCTCGTCTCATGGATTAAGTGTCTTGTCACAAGCCTAGTAAATACAGATGCAAGCACACCTGCATAATGATTCATGATCACTGCTTTCTTTGGGTCAAGTTCCTATTTACATAAACTATACACAATCTCTATGAGTTATGAAACTCAGAGCTTGATTTTTATTACCTAAACTGACTCACATCTACTATGTGTGCATCAGGTATAAAGGCATAGATATAAAAGGTACCAGTGTCTTTTTTTTTTTTAGCCTTTGAAAACTATCCAGTACAGTATGCCAAACCTGAGTGATAAATTAGATGTAGTTGAGTTTCTACATTAGACAGTAGTCTCTATGAAAAGGATACTGGGATGGAGGTTCCTTTTTTCGCCAAAGATGTCAACATATTGATAACCGTTGTAGAAGTAGCCTGGTGGTAGAGGGTCCAAATGCCTGGTGATCTAAACAGAAACATATAACATCAAGTTCAGTCGAGTTATTATTATTATTAATTATTATTATTATTGACTGAAAAAGGCACACATCAATAACAGTGGCAAAAGTCTATGGTGGGGCCGTTAATAGAAGTGGACGTAACCACCGTGACATCACCCATTGGTTTGTGGACTACTGTTTTGAAGCCTTGAGTTTCGTATTTTGGCCGTCGTCTTGGTTTTTTGGAAGAAGTGATCATATTTGGCTGTGGAGGGATATGCATTTCTTCATCTGACAAGTCGCCACGTCCTAAAGCATACCCTGCTTTGTAGTCTATTTTACTCTAAATGGGACCATAATACACTAAATGAACATCAAGCTGTATCGAAGATAGAGTATGCAAGCTGACTTCTTTTTGCAACCACTGGAGTCATTTTAAAGAATGCACTTCCTTATCGGCTTCACATTTCAGACCCGGAAGGTTCCGGTTGGTTGAAGCTTGTACCTAACATCCAAGATTTCATACTCTTCTCGCTCTTGCAGTGGCATTTATTGACAATAAATTTTTCTGGTAAGCTAACACAGTTATGTTGACATTCATTGTTGTGACAATATACGCGCATATGTGCATTGCGTGCATGCTTGCAATTCAATATACATACACATATACAAAGCACGCACTAGCTCATGAAAACACCTAGTCCACAAAAGTCCACAAAGTAACTTTAATGCATTACTTTCCACACAAAGTTCCACCGCTGGTTAATAAAAAATTATATTATATATAATTATAAATATAAACACACTTACGTGTATGCGCTTGATTTCTTGTGGTAAAAGGGTATTTTTTGTTTTCTTAGGCTTCTTTGTCTGCCTCTGTAAACACCAAACAGAAACAATAGCCTTGTGATAACACAGTTTATTTCCTTATATAGTAATTGACTGATGCTACCCATAAAAAAAAGATGTAAACATGAGTATCATGAATGTGTATTGCCATCAAAACAAGCGATGGCTATTAAGATGTCTACCTGCTTGGCGCACAGTCTAAGCCAGTCCTTCAGTCCATCCTCAGTGAGGCTAACACCATCAAAGATCAGAAAGTAGGACATGTTGGTCTTTTTGGAGTCCGGGTTCAGAAGGTCAGTGCTCTGGTCCGGGACAATGTTCAGGCTCCCGCTCACTGTGTTGTAGCTCACCTCCATCAGTTGGTCTGAGTCTGGAGGTTCCAGAGATGAAGGAGCTCACATCCAAGTTGCACATACAGTTCACACACTGTGTAACACCTGCTACAGCAACTTCATATAGTAACATCATGGCGTTGGTGGGGTGTTAATGTTTTAACATCCTTATAACCTCTCTGCTCCCAAAATGGCTCACAGCACTCACGTGTGTGATTAAAAAAACAAATATGTCCTAACTCAATGTAAAATATGTATTAAATGTGCAAGAGCTAAATATAAAATAATCAAATATAAAGTGATGTAAATGATACCCTATCCTAAAGACAGTGACTGAGATACACACTTGGGGAATGTGAGTATTAGGATAAGGCTCATACAGTACAGTTTCCACATTCGTTCCATACTACTGTATTTTCCCACCTCTCTACAAATATCTGCACACTCTCTGCACATCTCCTCACAGCCACCTGCACTCTCTCCTCATGCAACAACTCTACACAGGTCTTCAAATGAAAAAAGAGTGAGAAAACTATGTGGAGAAAACCAAACCAGTGGACTATGAGCTGAATTCTAGACACCAGACACCCAGATCAACAACCGAGCAATATTCCTACCGTCAGGAGCTTCTGGCCTGCCTTGAGAGCAACCTTTTCTCTAATAATTCCCAAGACTGGGAAATGCAAATGCAGGTTAAATAATTGCCAAGGAAAGAAGTCACATTTGTTTAGTAATGCTTAACAATAGCAATTCCTCTGATATTTGAAATTGTATCTGAAAATGTCAAAAGTTAGCAAAAAAGTGGCAATGTATTTTATGATACAAAGATAAAAGATAAAATAGGTACAATTAAAATATGTAGTTCTTACCAGAAAATCTGACTTTCCCCCAAACATTGTAGACATTTTCTTTGAAGGGGCTTGGCCTTAGTGATGACTTTAATGCTTCAGAAAAATAATGAGAGTTTTAGCAGTTACTACTGTGAAACTTTATAGGATTTAACTATATTAATTCAAATGATAAATTTCATGAAAAGCAAAGTTGGTGGCAAGATGTCATAAGTGCATCCTTTGGGAATACAGATCATTTCACAGCACCAGCAGACAAACACTTTGAGACCACTTTGTCTCCATATTTGGAGAGAAAGGCAGCTTATGTAATCACCATCAACCCTGCCACCTCATATCTAGAACTTCTGTCACGTGTAAGAGTCAAAAAAAGGGGAGAGAAATCCTTTCCGTCTCACCTTTACTGCGGGTGACAAATAGAGGCCTCTCTAGGGGCCGGTTGAAAGCCACGCGCTGCTGGGTGAGGACTAGAGACCCAGAACCAGAGTTGAAGCGTCCTTTGCACCTGAAACAGAACACATGCACATTACACAAATGGTGAGAAATTTAAGTCTTGAGCAAGCCAAATGTTTGTGCTACATTTTGTCTTTGGCTGGAAAGTTGTTTACTCTACCAGCTGCCCACAGGAAAGAGGCCAGTGTATGTGATTTGCTGGTATCACTGTGGAAGTGCATGATAAATCGATAAATGTAGATACTCTAATCACAAGGTGAAAAAGATTATTGTCTTGGTCAAAGATTTTAGGACGTGTAAGAAGCATTTTAAACACATTCATGTACTTTGTGTACACAAAATAAAGCTTGAGATGAGTAAATCAAAAGGGCCAGACATCCAGCGTATGATGTGACAGGAGGATTCAGGAGAGGCTCATATTAGGCTGACCACTGTGGCATGAAGGCTAAATGGACCTGGTCCAAGGGAAGGAGACCCCCTCTGTGTACATGGCAACTGCATGGCCAACAACTTGTTACTGTGCATCCAGGAGGGAGCTGGTGATAGAACACAAGATACCCTGAGGGGCTTTACAGCAATCAGCAGCCGATACCCCCGCCACTGCAGCTGAGTGGCAATTAAACTACAGGGAGGGAGGCGAGGCAGGACTGTGGAAGGCAGAGGCAGGAATCAACGCCAATCTGTCACTCGGTAGCCAAAAGGTTGAGTGTGGACACACGAGGGTCACAGCCAATAGAATGGAACATAGGATAAGGGTCTTACCATCCAGGGTAGAGGACATAACGTGCTCTCAGCATCTGTGGCTCATTGAAGCTGCTCTCAGAAAATATCAGATTCACATCTTCAGTCCTAATAAATAAAAAAACAAAACATTACAGAATTAATACGTTAAACCACAAATATGGGTATAAACATATGCAAATATGACAAAGAAAAAAAATTAACTACCAGTGATAATGTCCTTTATTTATTATGGTACAGAATGCATTGGGAAATGACATGACACCAAGCAGTGCTCTGACCCAACAGAATAAGACACAGACTAAAAAAGCAGAATAAAATATAGCCTAGAGTGAATATTTTAAGAAAGGATAAAAGCAGCTAAATTGACTGTTTGCGGCATTGATCACAATTCTGTGGGCGCCTACCTGGTGACAGCTCCTCTCTCTGCCAGTATGAAGGCTGCGGTGGGGTTGGCAGAGCGTACCAACTGCTGAACATGCTGCATGAGAGGGTGCTTCTGCTCTGCTGTCAGCCCAGTGAACACCACTGTACTCACAATACCTGACATAAAATGAGACACAAAAAGGGAATATGAATTTCAGGAAAAACTGGCTCACTTTCCTGAAAATACAAAGCCATATCTGTGTAGCCACTGCTGACATACAGAATTTTACACTACATCTGATTTACTGGCACTACTGCTCCTGTGTTCTACCTGCAGGCTGAATTTGAAGGGACATTGAAATTTGATTAATTCAAACCTACTAGTAAGATATAAAAAGCATAATAAGTCATTCTGTGACAGGTTAAACTGTAGTGGTTGCCCCATGCTCATCCAGTTTCAGCTTCACCCAGCCTGACTTCTAAAGATGTTTAGTATGATGGCAGTAAAGCAGAATTAAATCTGCAATGTGTCACTTCAGTATACAAGACTGAACATATTGCTTCTTCAGTGGAAGTAGGATCTCTAATTTGCTATTTACTTTACCGTGAGAATATTACCATGATTTTATCATACATGTATAACTTCTCCTCTGACTTTGTTTGACAAAAATCATAAATTAATGGTTATATTATACAACCTGTCAACATGACATGCATCACACTTGAAAAAATCCATATCAATGAATTTAAATAAAGTGTTTTCTCAGTTTTCCATGAAAGACGTTTATCCTAAACTGTATGGTACAACAGTCAGGACTTACCTTGGCTGCACTGCTCCAACAGCTTAGGAAAAGCAAACCTAAAGTGACAGACAAGAGACTTCAGAAAATTAATAATTATACATATTTATCAGGGCTAACCCCAAATATTCGAAGACTCGATGCTTCGATAGGCGGAGTCTGATTCGACTGTCAATCTCACAGTCGAAGCTTCGCAGCAAAACAAGGATCATGCCATTTTGATGATATGGGCGTGCTCAACGTCTGATTTCACATAGCACACTACCAGTTTTCTCCCAGTAACTTAATATACTGCCTCTTACAATACACATTTCAACATTTAATGCTTTTAATAAACATGTAAAAAGAATAAAACTTTCAATAAGTGCGTGAATAAATCCAAAATTGTAATCCTAACCCTAACCCGTCAGTGCGCATGTGTAGGCATAGTGTGTATGTGTGTATTGGCAGAAGAGGAACACTTGCTGAAGAGACCGAGCCCCAGCTTCATCGGTGTTGTGCCGAGTTGTCTGCACCTTGCGGGACTTTCGGATAATTTATCACCGTTGATTAACCACACAAAGAATATTATATTGTTATTAAATAGGTGGCTATTTGAAATAGACGTATATGCAGTTGTCGGCAGCACGGCATGCATGCAAAACTCTGCACGAGACTGGAGAATGACAGGCGAGAGACAGAGAGAGAGAGAAAAGGGTCAACAAAAGCCTCATCTTAGCTGGAAATTTACAGTGTAAGTTGAATGAATAGAGACTGCAGCTCTGCAGCTTCTCAAGATTTAAGCGGATCCACCATGTGTTACCCCTCCCTGGCTCGCAATTGGCGTGCACAAAAACACACATGATTCAACTATCAGTCGACTATAGGCAGGACTTGACGATTCTGATTCGACTATGTAAATCCTTAGACGGGGACAGCCCTAATATTTATACAGTGTACTTGAATACAGGGTAAGGAATGACTGCCAGCCATCAGTCAACATTTAGCTTGACTGAGATGGTCGCTGCTGCAAATACGGTTTTTGTATCTGAGTGACACATACAAGAGCTGTACTTTAATTTAGTTCTCTTTATTTTAACCCACGTCTACTTCAACAATGTTATCTAGGGTTGTTACGATTGGCGATTGGATCGCTTAATGACGATTGAAGGGATGATCAGCGATTGGTTTTTCCATGCGCCGATATTAAGGCGTTTTTATCTAACTCACTATCAGAAGTAAGATGACATAAAAACAGTCTCTAGAATCTGCACCACACTGCAGTGTTTCCCATTCATTGATTTATTTGTGGCGACACGCCACAATATCAACGCTGAACGCCACATACTAAATACTACTTAATATGAGTAAAATCATAATCCACTGTGGAGCTGCGTGCAGCGCATAGATTCACTCAGCGCCGCCACTTGCTCTCTCTCTTTCATTGAAATGGAGCCGTCTGTATATCAAAATACTAATGCGTTAAAGTTAACTCTGAGAAGTTATCTATCTATTTTCTTAACACAACGTTGTCAGTGTAGGAGATGGACATGTTAACGTATGAATACAATTGGGCATTTCACTGACATGCTGCAACGTCAGATCGCCAATTGGTGATCTCAAGTAGCCATGATCAGACGATATGAAAATAGAGATGATCGCCCAACCCTAATCCTTACTAACAACTGAAATAATTATGATCAATGGGTGCTTGTCAAAGTTGTGCAGCAATAAACAGACTAATTCCATGTTATGGCCCTTGGCTAGCAATCCAGTTATCAATTGTGAGGCATTTTTCATAGGATGACATCATGACTACGACTGGCAACTGACCAATGTAAAAGCTTTCTGTAATCTCATTTAATCTTAACATAATTTATCCTCAGTTTTCAAATCGATCTGTGTTATACACCACTTTCTGAATAACCATTGTGAGCCAAGTCCCCCTCATGCCACCAAAGACCCTCCCCTGCAGCTCTTAGCCTGCAGGCTGGAGGATCAGCAATTTGAAAGGCATTTATCTTTCCTGTCCTGATGTAATGAACTGTCTACATTCATCACAAAGAATGGATCATGACTGACTGATGAGCTTCACTGAGGAGGGTGTGTTGGTCACACATGTGGACCTGAAGGATTAGAGGGCTATGCTGGGGGGTTGACAGGAAGGTCAGGCCAAAGCTGGACTAACCACACCCAATTAGCACCATAGTGGGGTCCACAGACCCCCAAACAATCTATGGCAACAGACAGTGATAGGGGGCTTGTTGAAGATGCCTCAAATAGAAAAGTCATTGCTAACCACATTGCTAACTAAACCTCTTATTACACATTTTTCCACTGTTGAGCCAAGTGGGGTTTGTCAGAGTTTGACTAGAGGGTCATCACAACATGTTTATAGCTCAGGATCCAAAACATGTTGTTGATTTATTAACAAAGCTCAGCTTGCTAGACAATCACGTTGTCTAAAGGACTGTAGGAGTATTTTTCCAGTATATATGCTCTAGTATTTATGGATGTTACTTTGCTGAATCACATTATTCAACACATTATTAGACACTAAATCTCTGGGGAATAAGGACATTAGCAGTAGTTTTTCAAGCATTTTGTAAAAACTAGACCCTCTACTGACTTCATCTGTATTTAAGTGTCTCTGGCCAACCCAGCTTGACTGTGCAGTTGAAAACAGCCTTTTAACCGGAGTGGTATGTCATATTGTGTGGAGCAGCTCAGTCAATCTACGACAGTGAGAAGCTCAGTAAGCTGCATCTAAAGCCTGTAACAAAAGGAGAGTGAGATTAAATATAGGAATGATCCTATCTGTAAAAGGGATCCAGCCTTGAGTTTTAATAGCTAAAAGTGTCATGTAACCTCGTCCTGGAAATCTCCAGCGCATCAACAATTTATCAACATCCGACCCTGTCTGTCATCATCTAGTCTGTCCATATGTTACTTCAAAACATAACTCCGTGAAATGCGTTAAATTTGAATTTCAGGTTCCGTCACCCGTGTGTTTTAGTCAAACTACACCTAAAACGCTAACATTTGTTGCTAACTTCTTACCTAAAACACTGGCACAAAGAAGGAGGCACTGTTCGAGGGCTTTAACTGTGAAACGGCTGCAAGACTGTGACATGTACTGAAGTGATTAGTTTGCAAGGTGCAACAGAGTCACTAAACTGTTTGTCTTTGGATCAGAACAGGATCTAATTAAATTACTTTTTTTTTTTTTTTTTTTATCAGTTAGGTAATTTAGTATATTGACATTATCTTATGCTGAAGTTCAAAATATGTATGTTGAAAATGGTTTCATTTAAATGTTTGTCTATTTCAGTTAGATATTGTGGGGTTTTGTTAAATGGCAACTCAGAAACAGTTTGTAGCTAGATGTCAATGGACATGTGTTTATCTGATATAAATGTCTTTAGGGCAGTTGAAGCTTGTTTTATCCGTTTCCTTTAAACAGCAGCAGTTTTGAGACCGAATATACTGGAGAACGAAATGTTACCTGTGCTCCATACAGGAGGTGAGGGGGTCCACACAAGCAGTGACAGCGCCGATGGTGAAACATGCTTGGACAACTGGGTCAGGGTGGAAAAGCACAGCCTGCACCACATCCAGAACATCTGTGTATCTGTTGGAACATTTATAAATGGATAAGTCATCACACACTGGAAAAGAACCGTACATTCATTCTGCCTTTTCTTTTCTTATCTTAAAATACTGTCTATTATTGTTGGGTTTGAATACCCAACATACTCCGTTTTATGTACTAGGATGATATTAGTATTCAGGATATTGATTGTTGAACGTCAGATAACATTATTTTCTCACTGTTGTATTTTTGGAATGAAATGCTTCTATTTAGCTCACCTCTCCTCAGGGTACCCCCAGGATTCTCAAAGTTAAATTTAAGACTCAGGTGACAATTCAAAGAATATAATAGAAAGAATACAATGCAGTACTCAGCAGCTTGTTTTTTAGCTTAAGAAACTTTTTTTGGACAATGCACATTTGTTTCTTCTATCTTTAAATTGCATTGAATGTTTTCTTATTGAGCAAATAAATCTTTCTCAAGTATTTTCATTTGTTTTTATAACATTTCTGCAAGCCATTTTCAGAACATATTTAACAAATTGTTTTTAAAAGTGATGGAGACATGTCCCCAGTATCCACAGTATAAATGACAACTATGAAATGAATACAATATTTGTGCACTAAGAAAAAAATACCAACTAACTGTGTGGTATGAGTTGTTGCAATTAGTCACAACTTGGCTAGATTAAGTAATGTAATGTAATATAATATTCCAGTTGCTTAAGTTATTATTAATTATTTTCTGTGTTTGCATCTAAGGCTGCTTGGAATACTATATAATATAGTATTGGCTTGAAGGCAGCGGGGATAAGGGCTCCGGTTTGGGTGATGTAAGTCTAATGTGCGTTAACGTTAGTTTGATGTTTCCATTCACATAACTTTACAACAGCGGCGCAACGCCGACGCACCGACATCGTCCTCGTCTTATACACACCTGTCTCTCCGTTGCTGTTGTAACATTAACTGACCAGTGACCTGCAGCGGGTCTTCCAGCTCCGCTGTTTCATTAGCACACGCCATACTGTGACTGGCTCGCATGCCGATCTGCTTGTTGCACTAACCTCAGCGGCACTGCCCTCTACCTCAACCGCCAACTTGTCCATACGCCTGCCTTTCTGAATTTCAGACACTTGCCCATTCTCAGGTAACCAGCTAGTGTTAGCTTGTTAGTAGCCCGTCAGAGACGTTTTCTTTTCTTTTCTAACAACTGACTGATACGCACCAGAGCTGGATGATAGAGCTCTTGCACTGCGAACACTCCACAGTCCAGAGTGTAAAGCTGAACACTGACGTGAACAGGAATGTTACCTGTACTGCCGTATAACATCAGAGTCACACGAGACGGAGTACATTATGAAGTCTCACACACACACAAAGTATTTACTTATGACGTTATGGCAATTTAATCCTACGAAAGGACAGGAAAACATTTTTTTTTTAATACTTTTAAGACCCTGCGGGTACCCTGTCTCCTCTACTGAATGAGTCCCGGCCTCTCAGTTCCCAGCTGTATCAAGCTGATCAGCGGGCTTTCTTACCCAGGTGAGAGCACCAACAGACGGGGTTTGCCTCCTGGGCTTCTCTGGCTTTCCAGGAAACTGGACAAGTACTGCTGCAGGTGAGAGGCTGAGAAGCTGTCACAGCTTTCAGAACCAGGCTTATACACCACCCAACTATGGACGAAATGATAATCAAATTGTATTATTTTTGTGTTCTCATTATCATTATTATTAAATATAACAGCTATGTAGTTCAATGTAAGATTAAAAATGTTAACAGAGGAAAAACACAAATTCAAAGAAACCTTGTTGTTGAAATCTCTCTCACCTTCCATGTTCCTTGTTTAACTGGACCAGGAAGTTGCAGAGTCTGTTCTTATGGCTTCCCGGCAGTCCAGTTATGATGGTAATGACAATCTTTTCACACATTAAAAGGCAGATATCAGATATGAATAGTATCAGCCAAACTTAGGTAGACAGACAAGACAGCATTCTTTGAAGGAACATTTATCAAATGAGCACCCACTGCACCTCAGTCAATATTCTTACCTTGTCTCCCTGACAGTTTACTGGACTCCTCAGCTCTGCAGAGGAGAAGAGCACCCCCAGGTGGTCATACAGAATGGGCTCCTGACCAATACTACTCAAGGCAAAGTGCTGAAGAAACCTGGCATAGACAGCGAGTAAGTAAGAAGAAATGGGGTTCACAATTAACTGGTGCGACTTGATAAAAAAGTATATTGATAATGTGTTTGTAAGGTAACGGACAAAGATGTGTGCTACAATTTTAGAAAGTATAACTATTTTACAGCTAATACGTTCCATCAACAGTTTTTGCAGTATACATTTATATAAAAGCACACAATCAGAAATTTTTTTTTAGCAGTGTACAGGGTGTGTAAATGCTTTAAACAGTTGGATGTCTAATGATGCCAGATGCCAGATTTAGGACAGATTTGGGAAGACCAAGAGGATGCCAAAATCTGGTAAGTTATTCTTGTATGTAGTATTCTTTGTTTGAGCTCTATTATGTCAGAAAAGAAAATGTTTGTAGACATTGGGCCAGAAAATTAAGCTACATTATTGTATATCTAATATACTTTCTCTCTACAGAAAAGACCTTCCAAGAGTGGATGGTCACCATTGGTTAATACACTGCATCAAGAAACACAGGCCTATTGGGAACACATAGCGGCTGTGGCTCCGCAGGTAGAGCGGTTCAATCCCGGCTCCCCCAGGCTGCATGTCGAAGTGTCCTTGGGCAAGATACTGACTAGAAAGGCGCTATACAAGTACAAGTACATTACATAGTCATAATTAAGCAATACCTAGCATCAGGTTTTATTACTTGTTTGGTGTGAAGCACTGAGTGACTTGAGGATGTACTAACATGTCCTGCTCTGGCAGCTGGGAGTAAGAAGTCTTCAGGCTGCCTCTGCGTTTGGCCACTGGTGGCTCCTGACTGTCGTGCAGTTTCTGCAGTCTGGTGTGCCTGAGAAAAAAGAAGTCAAAACAATTCATTTTGTCGTGATTTAATGAACAGGGTTAATCTTAATGACCAACCTTATATAGCATCTAGAAGACTGATTCATTACTCAGTATGTGAATCACAATCAACATGTTAATAATGGTAATAATATGTATCAGTAAAATATATTCAAATGTATTTAAAATTTTTCTAAAACTGGGAAAATTCAAATGGTGTCAATGTACCACATTTTATTAAAACTTACATATTTGGCTTGATTTCTTTATAACTGATCCTTTTTGATCTACATATATTCTGAAAGTGTCTGTGATATTTCAAAGGCAAAATCTAACTTTCCATAATCTTAGGAATGTTCACTGGAATCTCGCTAACTATTCTTAAGTTGTAAAGTAGATGAAGTTATCTTACATGTTTTTCTGGTTCCAGGTCAGGTGCTCTTGGTCCACCAGTTGCAAAGTGAGTCCAGATTCAGAGGTTTGCCACACTGACAAAATCTGAAATCAAGTGAGATTAGGTTCATACAGCTGGAGCAGTATCTGATAAAACAGGTCTAACATGAATTTAAGTTTTTACCATGTTATTTTGAACAATTAAATGATATACCAATAGTGATAATGATGTAATAATTGTTATAGTATTAACCACTGCTATAAAGAAATCCTTAGATTAATGTTATAAAAGGATCATGAGAGACTGAATCAGCTTTACTCAGATGTGTATCTTCAGTCTCAAAGCCAGAAAGAGGTCACTGGCTAAAGGTCTTACCTTGGAATAGAAGGCCCTGTGGCTCTTAGACCTGGGCTGAAGAGCAAAGACCAGACACTGGTCAGAGCTGTGGAGAGGGAATGGAAGGTGAGGGAGCAGGCTGCTCTCATACTCCACAAAGAGAGATGCCACAGCGCTCGAGTCCTGGTAATATGAGGACACACAAATCACACACGAGATGGTACCAAAAACTAAACTGTATATGGCTTCATATTATATGTTTTAACATGGTGTTATATGGAACTAAGCAAATAACTGTCTTTTAAATCACTCATGTATGAAGTAATAACAAAACAGAGCTTGTGTAGAAAAGAATATATGTGATTCGATTAAAGATGGACTAGTATTTGTCATATCACATGGAAGTGTAAATATTACCGGATCATAGAACTTGATGCTGCTGATGTGATCCTTGGGCAGGGTAATACTTCCATATTGAGAATGGATGAAGAGGAGTCCCTCAGAGAAGAAAATGATTTTTCCTGAGATTAACATTTGAAGAAATATTAAAAATAATGTAGAATCAAAACTCTTTGTCACATAGGCTATAGAACGACATTGGCCACACCACAACATGTGAAATAAATCCTTGTAAATGTACTGCGACATTAAAAAGAAATTAAATAGTCTAATTCAATAAATTATTATTATTCAAAAAACCATAGCCTTATATATAGAGTGGTGTAAGGTTGACTTTGATTACTGATTCCAGGCTAAGTTAGAAATCTCAGAATCATTGTACTGTCAGCTGCATGGTGGAAATGTTAATACTACTGGAGAGTGTCACCTTCTTCAGGTGTGGAGAGCTGGCTGCTGGAGAACACATATGCAGCATCTGCTACAGTCAGAGCAGTTCCCAAACAAGTGCCTTCTTCTTTCTGTTTAAGACACATACAGTATATACGTATATGAAAGCATGTATTCATGCACTGTCTTGAACACATGAAGCTTCTGAACTTACCTTAGTAAGCTGTTGGGCTTGCTCAGATTGCTTGACATCAGATTCCATCTAAAAACAACATAATAATAAGACTTTAGACAACAAACAACTGAAAAAATACCACCCCCTCCCTTCAGGTCTCCCCCCAAAACATATTTTCAGTGAGGACACAGGCAGAGTGCATACAGGACAATTCATTCGGTCTGATTTTGTCAGGTTTTACATTTTGTCATAGCATCTGATTTATTGATTGCTGTTGGGATATAATTTTAACAAATATAACAAAAAATACTTCTGAAATATGCTTCTGAAATAAATTGCCTTAACTAAATTTAACTGTAAAAATCTATCTAATATCTTAACTAAATTTGTATCCAAACATTCTGTCTAACACGTTAATCTGAAATTGACTTTCAGCCCCATACATACCAGCCAGCAGGCATAGCGAGGCACAGTTGTAGTCAGGATGGTGTAGCAGCTGTCTAAGGACACAGTGCCATCTGTGGAGCAGGAGAGGAAACGCACTTCTTTAAAATGAAGCACAAACAACAAAGCCAAAGAATGACAAACACAGAAGATAAATCACAAATATGATCCTCAGGAAATAGGCTATTAGAGACAAGTGCGCCGTTGTTTCAAAATGACTTTTGCCCTTTTCTGTTAGCGGTGACCTGTGGATTTGTCCTGCTTATTATGTAAATCAAATTTCCTTTGTGGAATCAATCAGCAATCCATTCTAATTGTACCTAATCTAATGAATATGGTACCTTTTTGTTGAATGTTGATGCTGGACTCCAAGAAGGATTCAGAGAAGACCACGGAGCCCAGGTCCCCACTGTCCCACTGCAAGTCTGGAATGTCATGGACAGTCATGGAGGCCTTAGTAAAAAAGTATAATTAGTCAAATGAAAAAAAAAGAAGCTTTTCAGAGGAAAATTATATAGACAAGTAATTTGGTCAAGCAAATAAATGCTTCTCTCATCTTACCGTTTTCACTACATAACGGCTTTCTTCATCAGTCAGAGGAATGATCCTGAAAATAAATAAACAGGCTCTTTAGATCTGAAATCACATATTTACTCCGTGTGAATTATTCAAATAACAGAATGAAAAGGATCTGTGTGAGAAAAATGACCAATAAGAACATGTTAACACCCACCTCCCTTGCTTATTCACTGCTTGAATGCTGAATTCACATTTGGACCTACGGCAAGAAGAATAAAACCGATTCAGACAATACACTCCAATTCCTGCTTGGCTGAAAGTCTCATCCAGTGGACGATAGTGAAATATTTTAAATAATCTGTACCTGAGAGAACTGCGGTACTGACTTAAATTCAGTGAGTCCAAAGTCACTAGAAAGGTGTTCTCTGCTACATCCTTAGCCTACAATAATAAACATTTCTTAATGATAAACTGTACATGAAACAGTACATGCTGAAAGAAAAATATTAAAAGCTGCTCTTTTTTTTCTTACCTTGGTAGCACTGGAGGTGCAGGAGTAGCATTTGATTCCTGAAAGGACTGCCTGAACTGCAGCTGAATAAATCTGTGACAAAAGTCTGAAAAAGACAAACAAACAAACATTTAACATTTAACAATAGCCAACCAATAGCTTTCAGGGAAAAATATTAATTATGAGATCCTAAATTAAATCACTTACAAGACTTCTGTTTTCTTTTGCTCAGTGTTTTGATTGCCTGTGGGTGAAAGACCGGAAGTGTCAACAAATCATATTCTGACAATACAAACAAGGGATTCTCTTCTCTCTTACACTTAACCCCTGGTCAGCTAAGCCCTTTCTGGATGCTGCATTTAACGTCATGCAAAGCAACATTTCACACAACAATTCCTGACAGAAGGTTAGTAAGAGAGTGCCAGATTAATTAACTATGCTCTACAGTAGGGTTACCACTGAAATTTGATGTTATGGACAATAAAGTAAAATATTTACAAATCCCACTCATAATTTTACATATAAGCTGTTAATCAATATTAAATAAGTCATACAGTAAATCCTCACCAAGGTATGGCGTGTGGGTGGTCCCAAAGAAATAAGTTCGAGAGCAAGCTAGAGGTCCTTTGGGAGCCACACACTGCAGGATCTAATGGAAAAAAAGTGTTTCTTTTTAAAGATACAATCATGGCATATTCCGCTTTCCCAATTGACACAGACAAAAGTGGTGCAAAATGAGGAACAGCAATCACGTTTCCTGGCATGAGATGATTTGTCAAATTGCTGTTCTGCACATACTTCACCAGGTGGTGCTGCAGGACAGTATTTCTCTTTAACTTGAGTAGTTTTCACAGTGGCTGATCTACTAACCACTTTTGATCATTAATAAGAGTTCTATAGTCATGTGAGAAGTTTACAGTGTTAGCTGCTTCTCACCATGTGTCTGGCTGTAGATCCTTGAGGCCCTGTGTTGCGGACCTGATGACTCTCTGAGGGGAAGTTGAACAAATAACTCTCCAAATCCTCTAAGGAGGAATGCTTCCCAAACAACACAAAGGGCTGCTGACTTTTACTGGAATAAAGAAACATTTGATTAGGGAATAGTATTTTCTGTTCTATAAACTACAAGTTTACAGATGACAATGATATTAGTATTTAGACATTGTTGAATAGGAAGAATACCTTTTATCTGTGATGTTGCTTGAGATCAGTCCATGAGAGTAATAAGTACGGAATGCCTGTGGATTGATGAGAATACACTTTAAGGACATAAGTACATTTGGCTGATTACTAAGACCAGACATTGAATAATGCCATTTGATAAAAACTTTTAACATTTCTTGTAAATTACATAAGGTTTATAACAAATGCACGCAAAAGTAGTCATTTAAGTAAACAGTGAGTTGCTCTCTGTCCAGTTCTACACCTCCTTTCACATGTCCTTGTTCAGTTTTTGAAGAGGAAGCATACTGTAACAGCCTACAATGTGGGTGCTTCGATGCCAACTTATGATACTCCACCACTCATGAACAAGGTGCAGGAGGATGGAGGAAGTATGATACTAATTTAAGCATGATTTTGATGTTTTTTAAACACTGTTTATCATACTGTACACATCCTTTCATGCACTTTTCTCATACCATGATCTAAATCAAATAACAAAATGTATATTACATTTTAACCTAGACAAATATTTGTCTAACAATATAATTATAAAAATTACTAACTATATCACAATATGACTGTTAAAAGGCAGTAAATTATTGTCCAGATGTTTTTTTCTATTTTTTGAAGGAATATGTGGGCAATAAACATACCTCTCCTGCCTGTGCTTCAGATAGCTCCAAGATGGAGAGATGGCTCTCCAGGTCCATGCTGGAGAAAAAACCACTCCACTGCTTCTCAAAGTTAACCAAGTCCTAACATACGACAAAGAACACCAAGGTTAGAGTGCATATATTGAATAGTGATGTTCACACCTTCACATATTAAACACTGACTAAAGGCCTTCTCACTCTGGTCACAAAACATGAAAAAATTAAAAGAAAATGCGGAATATTCGTTGATGATCTTTTGAGTTCGAACCTTTCACACCAAGTCTGACATAAATATTCACACTCACTCCCACTGAAAATGAAAGCTTCACACCATCACACAATCATTGATTGATCATAGTCATCAATTATTGTGAATGAAATGGCGTAGTGGTGGAATATTCAAAAAGTTAGAAGTTATGAATTGTAGTGGTGTGTAAACAAAACATTTTTACTATAACAAACCCACACTCAACTCTACATACTGGTGGCAGGCTCATTATTCCATTGTGGATTTATTCTACTTCCTCCTCTTAATGTAGCTATCCCAGGTTTCTCCATCTTTTCTTTGTATGTAGTGAGACCAAATGGATCAATCCATCATTGTCCATCTTGTTGTGTGAAGGGTGAACAGAATATGACATTGACTTCTACACAGCTAAATACGGAAGTTTCGAACTCGTGTGAATAGGCACAGATGGGCTCGAATTTTTAAATAGACCTGCGATAGATTCGCATTTGTTCTGAAAAAGCCTTAAACTGTCTGACTAATTAATTAGCATAGCCTTTATGGATTTGGATATTGTTACATTTATGGAGAAGGAGGACAAATGTTCACAATTCCTTTGATCCTTGATTAAAAAAATGTTGATCATTCTTTATAATGGAATTATGGACATAGGCATTTTAGAAGCAGGTCCACATGTCACAGGTAGGCCTTGTTGTTAAATGCAAAAGAATCCTGTCAAAGTAAGAACAGCTGACGAAAAAAGAATCTCAGTGTTACCTCTGTGAGGACATTATCCAGAGACACTGGGTCGAGTCTGTTGTAAACCTGCCACAACTTCTCACTCATGTCCATTAGCTGGAAAAGCATACATACATGAAACAAGGTGAAACAAGTGTAAGACCACAAGTACAATGTAGTGCTGCAAATACTTCTATATGAAATTTCTTCATTTTTTGTTTTTGTTTGAAGGTACCTTGTATTTGATGGTAAAAAAGCTTCCTCCACCAATGCCCTCCAGGGCAAATGCTTGAATAAGGGGCCACTTTTCCACCATAAACATATCAAACCTCTGGATGTGTCCTAAAAGTAACAGTAGAGCAAGTATATTTACTTATGCTGTTGGTACGTATCGATGTCAAGTAGATGAAACTATTGAAGCTATACTGTATTCCAGCTTACTGGGATGTAATGTGTACGAACGTTTTTCACTACTGTGAATGAATGTGGAGATTAAAATGTGATATGTACCGAGGGAGCTGAAAGGTACTCCGATACGATAGCAGTCCTGCACCATTGTGACAAAACTGGAGATTTTGAATTCCTCTGCTGCTTCCTCATCTTCATACTGTGTGTGGAGTTGGAAAAAGAAGAGAGGCAGACAATTTATAAAAGGACTTCTCGGGAATAACAATCACAATTACAAACACTGCTAGAAAGAGTCATATTTACAACTGTTAGCAATGAAAGAGGCGTGGCAATCATTAATACTTCCAGCCTCCTGTGCACAAACTGCAGGTACATTGGGAAAAACTACAACACATTATATCATTGGCTATAACTGTGCAGCCACTGTAGATGAGGTGCAACATTTAAACCAACTTGTCTAATAGGCAAATGCCCTTCTGTCTCCTACTCCTATCTTAAGCATAGAGGAAATGTATGAACAGAAATGATAGCCCTGTAGGGGAGAAAGAGGGCTTTTAACCTCTGCCTCTGTCATGCAGTAGAGATGCAGGTTCCTCCAGTGCGACACATAGGGCAACAGGTAACAGTAGTTCATTGGGTTGCAGTACAGATGAACACATTCTGCCTTGATCAGCAGGATTACATCTGAAAAGTAGAAAAGTAATTTGTCAGAGTAGATAGAAACTATAGCTAGCACAAAAATAGGATTAAAAATATGACATAAGAAACAGTTGGAAAAACTCACCATCCAGCATTTCTTCAGGAAACTCCTCAAGGAAATGTTCCATATTGAGCTGATTTCTTCCATATAGTTCATAGAACAGGTATTTTGCCAGCTCAGTGCACCCCTCATTATATCTGCTGTCAATTCCTAAAATACACAAACAATGACTTTCATTTCTTCTAGCCTTAGCAGTTGGCAGTGCAGCTAACCAGACCAGATAAAGAAATATAGGTAAAGATAAGAAACGCTGCAACTTAACATACCAAGAGAGCAGAGGATGCCATCAGGAGTGGCAGCGCCACCATCAAAGAGCAGAGACTGGACCTGACGCAGGCGATGGCAACTAAAACATGTAACATTAAAAAATATATACAGAGATGACTTCGTTAGTTATTAACATTACCTTCAGGAGAATGCTGAGCTAAAATGTTCAACGACAGCAAAACTAAGGAGCTGATCATTGATTTCAGGAAACAGGAGATAAAGACACACACTCCTGTCTACATCAGTAGAGCTGAGGTGGAGCAGGTGAACAGTTTTAGGTTCCTTGGAATCAGCATCACAGAAAACCTGACATGGTCATATCACATCTCCACGCTGGTGAAGAAAGCTCAAAACAGCCTGTATTTCTTGAAGAAGCTTAAGAAGGCCAAATTCCCGTGCCAAGTTCTTGTCAGCTTTTACAGAGGAGCAATAGAAAGCATCCTGACTGGAAACATCACAAACTGGCATGGGATGTGCACAGCCCAGGACCGGAGGGCTGTGCAGCAGGTGATTAAAACTGCTCAGAAGATCATTGGTACCCATCTCCCGAGCATCAGTGATATCGGTGAGGTGAGGTGCCTACGCACAGACTAAAGGATACTAAAGCACAGTACCCACCCAGCCACAGCCTGTTCACCCTGCTGCCTAACTGGAAAGAGATATAGAAGTTTCAGCTGCTGCACCACCAAACTGCAGAACAGCTTTCACCCCCAAGCTATCAGGCTCTTAAACTGAAATTCATCCTCAGCACTGCTCCACTGATCATTGAATATTGTTTATTTCAGTTCACCATCTTTTAAAATGTTTCTATATTAATGTATATTGTCTGCTATGTAGAAGAAAGGAGTTACAAAGCTCAATTTCAATATATAACCTGTTATATTGTGACAATAAATGTACCTACATAACTACCTTATTCTTAACCTTAAAAACAGTTGGATTTAAAAAAAAAACAAAAAAAAAAAGTCCACCATATTTGTTGTTTCCAGTTTCCACAGTTCAACCACATCTCATTGTTTGATAACAAACCATATTCAGAACAATTGAGCAATTCCATCGGCTTTGGAAATAAGTTAGCCAGTAAGCTGGACATTGTATTTAGATTTTTTTGGTTAAATCTTGCATTTATGACATAACTATGATATCTAAGATCATTATCACAAAGGTCCCTCACAACTAACCTATGAGATCCGTTAAGTACTTGCACACATCCGTTAAGTACTTGCATACATCAAGACTATTCGTTATGCATTAACGTTAACATTCGTTTTAACAAACGTTAACGTTGGGTTTTTAGCATAACGTTAGACTGTAGGTTTTTAGCAACATCAAATGTTATTCGGCGGTGCGGGGAATTTCTAGGAATGGGTGTTGTAGCACAGCTACATTACTATGTAACTTAGCTATCTGAGTAATACAGGCAGTGTAACCTTGCCATATCTGGCCAGACACCTTGCTAAAGTCATTATTATTATTAAAATGATCGATAAGTGGTATCAAAAAATAAGGGACAGCTGCTCGCGCTAACGTTAACGTTAGCCATGTTGACGTTAGCTTCACAGATTCTAGCTTCACAGATTCGCTGGAGCGTTTTCTGTAAACACAATTCGATATTAACATTACCTGACAGTTGGGTTGACTCCCGATAATTTCCCGTTAACTCTCCTTATACCCGCCATTGTAATTGTTATCACGCTTCACACAATTTTCGTGTTTAATCGAGCTACGTCGTGTATTTTCAGGCCGAACGACTACATTTCTCCATCACCCTGGAGAATATCTACACAAGATAGCATAGCAACGGATCGAACCATATGATATTTAGGGGGGTCCAGAATATCATTATGATAATTTGAGGAAATACTGACAATATATACCACAAATAATTTTAATATCCTAAGCATTTCCCATTCATAGTACCGTGTTTGGTATAGACCGAATTAAGCAAGTAATCAAAATGGGATATATCCGAATTTTCTAGGCGGTTTCCCCCATTTTAAGCTGTAGTACTGCCGTGTTTTGGGCCGTTTTGACAGTGGCGAGCAGCAGCGCGCAGCAGCACAGGGAGATGGTGCAATCCCTCAGTAATCTCAATTGTTGTGTGTGGGGGGCAGTTCCTTCATATGGTGGCGATGTATGTGCTATCAATTGTGAATTCCATGTTGTTGTTTTTACTTGTCATTACGTGACTAGAAAGTAATTAAAGAAGTAAATTCAATCAGATTCAAAAAATCTTGTATTTAAATTGATTCTCCTTTTGATGACCATGTTTACAAGGACGTTGGCTTTATGTCATGTAATGGCACTAAGATATATTATTCCCTCTGTTTTGATTGCATATCTGCAGTAAGACTGATTTTACAATAACACAAACAAGAAACAATCACAGGATGACTCTGAAAGCACCTCAGGCTTTATCGTGCACATGGCAGCAACTTAATAGAGTCAGGTATGAAAAGAAAACTGAACCAGGCCAACTGATTAAGAGTTTGTAAATTCCCCGAATGGTTCAATTTAAAACATCCACTTCTAGTAGGCTATGACTCTTGAAACACTGGCATATCAAAGATGTACTTGTGGGGATAGATATATGTTCATTATCCATACTGTATTTGAGGACAGGAGACTGGTCCCTTAAAGGTAGCCTACACTATTAAAGTGAATGTGGTTTTTGGTGAGAGACTTTTGTTTTAGGTTGTGCTGGAATGCATTTCCTTGACTTGAAATGTTTGAATCAGGAAGCATCTTTCTACCCTCATAATTCTTTTTTTCCGAGCTGGAGAATCTTGAAAAGGATCTTAAAGCAGACCTGTGAGAGTAACTGCAAAAAAACATGTTGCACAGTACATAATTCTTTTCAAATCAGTTTTTTCCTACAATGCTGTGAATCAAAAATTAATTTCATTTGCAATACAAGGGCAATGTTAGCCATTGCAAGGCCTGAAAAGTAACAGATGCAACTGGGTTGCAGTCACATTATTGTAACAGGAACAATTGAATAAATTAATGGAAAACAGTTATTTATTTAAAAAAAACATAGTACTCAGATTGTTCCTTGGTGTTTATACTCAAAATGTATACATGTAATTGACAAATTATCACTGTGTTAATTGGCAGACAGCATAACTAACACAAGGCAGATGCCACAGGATACAGTAACTTTGAGGATCAACATCTTCAGATAAGTTTCAGCGGATGGTCGCCTGATCAGCTTGTACTATGCATATTTGAAACATCAGCCAGGAAGTAGATGGCTGCTTTAAGTCTTGCACAGATGTAATCAGTACATCTCTGCTGCTGATCCAAGGTGGACATCATAGAAAGATGAAAATAAGAATGATAGTGATACTGCAGGCACACTGTGGAGCAGAAGCTCTAAAATACCTGATATAAACATGTGCGACAGAAGATACTGCAGAATCACAGCATCTGCATCTACTTGAGATTGTCGACTACATGCTGAATGAAAATGGTGTGACTGGCCATACACAGGCTGTACTGATTGAAGCCAAGAAAAGGAACACAGAAGATTCACCTATTAAGACGATGATTCAGAAGGTACAAGACGCCGAGGAGAAGGAGCAGGCCTTCAAGCAACTGGTTCAACATCAGGAGTAGAGAAGAGCTAAAGAAACTGAGAAGCTGAAGGTGAAACATGCCATGGAAAGAAGGAGGCGGCTGAAATAAAGCAATATGAGACCAAAAGAGGGTGCCCTGAAGAGGCTGTGATAAGCTACAGAGACATGTTGCAGCTACAGATAAGTGCCAGTGATGGTGCTTAAATAAATAAAAATACAGATCCATCTCTTTCCTATACTGCAAACACATTTGTACAAATCAGTACAGTGGTTACTGGAACAGGACCATGTGATTTCTATCAACTTTTGTTTCACTTGGATACTTTACACTTTAGATCACACTGCCATTCTAAAGTCACAACCCTACACAAATACATGGACCTCCAGAGATGTCTAAGACAGTGACCCATGCACATTTGTTTTTTTCCCATAATGCATAATTTATATTTAGTTCCCTCTTGTAGCTTGGCATGGCACACTGAATCTAATTGTACATGTACATTGACAATAAAGGTATTCGTATTTAGATTTTATTTAGAAAATTGTGCACTTTCAAAAATTTCTCACAACATAACACTACATTTTTACTTTACTAATACACTGATGCTTTATCAGAATGTCAGGGTGATAGAGTTAAACATTCATATGTGCATTCATTACTCATTATCTATAGTATAAAATATCTAGTATTTAGTTTTATACCTGGAATTCAAAATAAAAATGCTTTAGAGATAGCCAGATCAGTTTTAACAAATAAGCGAGTTTTCTTATTTTCTACTTATGGTTAAAATATTTCATGTTCTATTCTTTCTGAGAATGTTTTCAAACATCCAGTTTCCTTTTCTTTTTGACTTTAGGACGATGACAGAAAGAAGATGTCAGTCATCCTGTTTGGTCTTTCTGGCACGGGAAGTCTTCTGTTCTATATCTAATCCTAGAGAAAGCAGGTAATCAATACTCAACTAATGAGTTCAGTCATAAACCCCTCAGTCCACCTTGTCCTGTGATAGAAAGGAAGAGTTTGCAGCAGGGAGGCAACTTATCCTGGTGGACACCCCAAAGCTGCAGAACGAGGACATCCTTTACTGGACCCCTCATCTTCCTCCTGGTGCTTCAAAATGGGCGCTTCACCAAGGGTGTAAGATCCTTGGGGACCTAGAGAAGATCTTTGGACGAGACTTTGCAAAGCACAAGGACATCGTCCTTTTTGTCTGCTTTGATGGGGACCAGCACAGGTCTCAGAAGATCAATGACTACGTGGCCAGAGGCCATGCAACCCTTCAGGGTCTCATCCAGAAGTGTGGGAGCTGTTGTTGTATGTTGTTGTATGAGCTGAATTTCTCCCAGAATGCAGTCCCAGAATGCTCTGAGCCATCATCAGGTGATAGACCTGCTCTCAGGAATCAACACACTGGTAGCTTCACAAGGAGGCCGCCCCTACTCAATAAAGAGATTTTCTGTGCAGGAGCTGCAGGAGAGGAATAAATGAAGTGAGGAGAGAAAGGAGGGGGCTTTGGAAGCTAACTACTTATTGAGAGATGCTTGATTTCTATACTCACAGGCAGGGTGGTCAATGCAGTAAATGCAACACCCTTACAGTGTGATAAAATCATCAAACAATATTATTAGTTTCTTTTTTTAAGATGGTGTCAAAGAAGAATATATTCAACTTTGAGGAATCAGCCCTGCAATGATTTTGCACTGGATGGAATGACAGTGTAAATGTATTGCTTTTATGTATTTGATATGGGTTGCTTGCAGAAAAATGCCACTGGGGGCGCTCTACATGAATAAATCTCACAAACTCTCAAACCATCAAATTTAAGGGATATTTTATTCTATTTTCTATATGTATACTAGACAGAAAATCATAATTTTATTTTTGAAAATTTAGATGTATTCCCAACTGACACAGCCAGGCAAGGTTGTTCACCAAATGAGAAATTATTATTAATTGTATTATTGTGAATTTAAAAAAGCAATTGGTTGTGTTGTGGGAATTTTCCAAACTTAAGATACATTAAAGAACAAATAAGCAACTATTAATGTCTGTATTTATCTGCATGGAGCAGAGAGGGGAGGAAAAGAAGAAGTACAGCTGCATACATTAATACTTTTGGACTCATCTGACAAGTTTATGAGACCAGCTTGTTACTATCATGATTGCTCAACATCCTTAAAAACCATTCTTCAGACATACTCAGTTGCCAACAAACTGACACAACTGCTTAAAAACAATAAGATGGTTGCAAAACATTGTTTTGATTTCATTACAGCTGTGTGGTGTTAACTCTCTGATTTCTCTTCAATATATGACGTAGTATGCTATAATCTTATTTCACATTTTAATTATGTCTTTTGTTATTTTCAGTTAGTCTGCTTTGAAACAGTTTGTACAGTCTTATATACAGTTTAAGGAACCTTTTTTGTTGATGTTTATCTGTGTTTGTTATGTACTGCATCCATGCGACACTTACAGTATTGTACAAGATACTAAACAACTCAAGAGAGACATGACATCTGAATGTGATAAACTATTTTATTGATTCCTTTATAAAGTGGTGTTATCTCTTTCTGTCTATGTCCATGCATTCGTTGCAAATGAGAAAGGAACACTTCTGTCTAACACATAAACATATTAGCTTCATATCTATGTAGATTAATAATAAGTGACTCAGTGGAAGCAAGGGTTGTGCTGGATAGCTGCTGTAATATATACTGCTAAAACACTTTAAAGGTTATTTAACTGCTCTGGTCCTGTGTTGCAGCAGGCTGCTGGGACATGGTGTTGTCAATCCACTCAGTGTAGTGGGAGATGATAGTGTAAATTCCAGGCTTTTTAATTTGACCACACTTTTTTCCACCATTAGAGGTAATGCCCACTGCAATGCCATTGTACAGCAGAGGACCTCCAGAGTCACCCTGAAAGACAACAATAACAAAAGAAATAAGAAGAAAGAATCTTAAACAGGGAATTACAGCATTTTTACCTGCAACTGACAAAGTACAATCAGGATTCCAGTTAGCAGCAACCACTGAATGAAAGCAAAATGTAACTGAGGAAACTTAAAAAATGTGCACAATTACATATCATGTAACAAGAGTGTACAGCTATTATTCAATATTGTAACTGGAATTAATCAGTGCTGGATAAAAACATTTGAAAAAATGTAGCGACATCAGTTGTTTTTGCCATAAAGTCACTGAAGCTTTAATCACAAGACTTTAAATACAGACAAATCCTAAATTGATGTTGTCTATTCCATTTGTTGACAATTGAACAAATTCCCAATACATATTTAGTAGCGGAGAAGGAACTTAAACTTACATCACAAGTGTCCTCTTTCTTAAGTGGTTGATCACAGGGGTCTGGGCAAACTTTATGTGCACATATCATGTTATTGGTGAACTTTCTGCCAAAGTAGTCGCTACGTCTGCACCGAACTGAGCTGACCACCTCAACAACGAGCTCTTTGAGCTTGTCTGGTCTTGATCCAAGGTTATCGAGGGATCCCCAGCCAGCTGTGTCGACCTCTGCATTTGTGTCAGGGTTTGTGCCACCTGTTCGCAGGTATTCCACTGCTTTAACAGCTTCAGATACATTGAATGGACGATCCAGCTGTAAAAATCACACAGAAAATAGTTCCAAAATGGATTGTTTTGTTTAACTTCTTGTTAGTCTCCATCTCTAGATGTCTCAGAGTATTGAGTTCTGTTGTTGGCTTATTTCCAAAAACAACACTACATAACAATTTAGATTTCGGAGTACTGTGCCAATGACTGTTTGAATGATTGACACAAGATATACACTTACCTTAATTAAAGCAATGTCATTATCATAATTTGACATACTGAAGTCTGGGTGATTGTAAAGTTCCAAAATGTCAAAGGTCTGCTTTGTTTCTTCAGGTTCACTCAGAGAATGGGCACCCAACACTACTTTCCTTCCATTTGGCCTGTGAAATAATCACAAAAAGGGGAAACATATTGAACAAATAATAAATAAACCACAGGTGTTGACAAAAAAATACACATACTCCTACAAATTTATTAACTAGATTTAATAAACAAAATAATTCACAAAGAAATAAATGTGATAATGTTGCCAAAAAATAGCTCAGAGAACATTTACATGTGAAGAATGACAGTTAAAGTAAATATTTTAACTTCCTCAGGGACCAATAATAATACCACATAATTTTTTTAATCTTGCACTTTCTGTTTCCCAAATAACAAATTACAAAAAAAAGTTGCCTCACCCTGTCGGCAGACAGTGCACTGCAGTCATCACCCACTGATCTGCAATCACAAACCCACCACACTCATGCTTCATTGTATCTCCTTCTGGCACCTGGATGGAGGCCATGTAGGGCCGAGAGTGTGGCACTGCCTCTCTGCCACCAATTATACCCTCACCTGAAATAATCAAAACACAATCAGAAAGACAATGTTCAGAATATTGACATTTGTTGTTTACAGTAGTATACATACAGTATTACATGGGAAGGTACAAAGTCACATTGCCGTAGCAAGAGTTATCCAAACTTATACGTGAGGACAACCAGCTAAGTGTTACAAAATAGAACAATAAGCAAATAAAAAAGTTGAAAGGTAACATTTTTGGAATAATACTAGTCTAGATTTGAATTTAAATACAACAATAATATAGTTAAAAAATGATATGGACATTAATACATTAATTACTAAGAAGCCCAATCTAAATACATGAATCATTAGTTATTAAAGAAATAATGGTAGTATAAACTCACTGTGTGAAATGAAGGCAAAAACAAAAACAGCAGCAGCCACGAGAATGTCTTTCTCTGAAACCATGATGTCGGTTTAACTAAACCAAAACCCGCAACTGCGGCCTTTTAAAGTCTCCAGGAAATGGGGAACAGGACTCCCACTTGTGTCTTGCACCATATCTACTTGATTTATGATACATTTCTTTCAAGTGGGAGGCCTGCTCCCTGTTTCCTGGAATGTAAAATGCAAACAACATGTTCACAGACATTTACTTAGATTCTGGACACTTCACTTAAAATTCTGCATTTTATTCCAGACAAACAAAGAAGCATAGATTTCAGGCTCAGTTATTGTATGTTCCTTCTAATTTTTCACATCACTCACTTCAGATATACATGAGAGTAACCCTGCTCCACCCCTTGCACACTTAAACACAACACTCAGAGGAAGGACATTGTCTTCTTCTTTTCTTCCCATAAATTCAACAGAAAATGAAACACAGCCATTATGGAACAAGTACATCTGACACACTTTTCAGTCACAGCAGATAATAAACTACTATGCATTGATTGTGCATTGCGCTGGATGTTGTGCACATTATATTGTACAGGTAATATGTAAGAGTTTCATAAATTTAACATAGGCCCACAAGCTGTAGATAATTTATTGAAACATATTATTCAGCATGTCACTGACACTATTTTACAAAAATTAAAAAATACTGTATATTGGAAGTTTTAGCAATTTGGACTAGACCTCAGAATATAGGCTGATGCAGATGGTCATTGTTCCTATTTGTATTTTGCTTTTGCAAAAATGTCTAACAAACAATATATGCATTAAATGACCATGCAAATCATCAAAAAATCAGATGAAACATCTTAAACTAAACTCAGGCCTGCAGCCTGATTGACCTGGGTTCAAAATGACAATCTGTGCAATCCAATCCAGTCGGTTTATAGTCCTTGTGACTCATTAAAAGGCAATATAACTTCTTCATTGTTATTTGCAAACACATTCAGCCAATGCAGACACAGCAGCACCCGAGCCAAGTGATGTAAGGGAATTCCTCCCTGTCCTCAGCACCTTCTGACGAAGATAAAAAGGCCCAGACATGAACAGAACCAGACAGCAGCCATTACCCCCTCCAGGCTTCATTAGAAAGGCAACACAAAATTGATAACATCTAGAGAGGGAACCTCATCTTCCTATCTGAAGCCACCAAAGGACACACAGAAGCAGTGTCTAATTATTATCTGTGTCAGACATGATGCAGCTCTCGACTAAGCTGAAGCACAACCGCTAACTCAATCCACAGTTCAGGTCAGGATGCCACTTGTCAAAGGGTTTTATATGCTGTGTCTGAGCACTCACATCTGTAAAGACTATAATTGTAGTGTCATGAACAATTCCCACTATGTCTTGAAGAAAATATTACACCCTTACTTCCACCTGTCTTTACCTGTTGTCTTTTAACTTGGCATCAGTTTGATGTTACTTCTCCAGACAAACTGTGCTTCTTCTATAGAACTCAACCCATGGATTTGTTTCTGCTTCCAGAGCAGCTCTGAGAAATGTTTGTTTAACTGAGACTCCTGTTGGCTGGTGTTTGGACAGATTAATCCTGCTGTGAACTTGTAAGAATTATTGGTCTCAGTCTGGGAACATTTCTGTTTGGCTGATTATATTTGGGGTGGATGTACTGGGGAAGAAAAGCCTTCCAGGAGATTAAGAAGTGAAATATTTTATCCAGGGAAATTTACCAATGTTGTTTTGTTTCAGCAAAGGTCTGTTGCACTTGGTGATTAATTTATATTGTTTTATATTGTATGTCCTGTCAACCTTTATTGACTTTGTTCCCCAGTGCCACCACATTGTGCAGCTTGTACTTGAGATTTTTGATGGACTGCGGATAACAAGCCTCAGTGTGCCTGCGTTGCTTAACTCTAAAGAAAATACAAAGCACTTTCAACAGCGAATTTGCTCTTAATTAACATGTTGTAGCTTTGCAGTAATCAGTAATTTAGCATGTGTAGCAAAGAATAAATCATAGTCACACCATACACCAATATTGATTCTCTGTAATGTATGTTTAGTTGCTGTAGCCTACTCTCAAACGGTACAATTGTAAAAGAGTGCCATCTACAATACATGGCTTTCTGGTTCAGTGATATAAATGTAACTGGTATGAGTTTTAAACTCTATACTGTTATTTTATGCAAAGATACTTTTGCAAATTGTCTCAGAAAAACTTTGTAAAGGAAAATGGATAAACTTTGCCACCGTAATTATACATCACAGTTCACTGTAATTACATTTTAGTCATCTCAAAAATCCAAACAGACTGAAACGGTTACATAATTTTGGCCTGCAATTTTCTTATAATTTCCTTAGAGGTTTCTCATAAAAAACAAAACAATATTCTTTAATAGTGAAAGTAGAGATGAGGTTCTGTTATTTCTGTTATTTCAGAGTTAGAGTTTAGTTTGTTGACTTTATAAGCAGTTGTTGATTTCCAAAGGAATTTCCTTGAAAGAAAAGTTTTCTTTCTCTCTGCTGTAGGCTCTGGTTTCTGTAACAAAAAAAGATCCTGATCTCAGTTAGATTACCCTAGTGAAGGTTATGACGGCAGAGGCTACCACGCACGGAGACAACTGCTCATCAGAAACAGAAACTATTAAGAAATTCACATTGCCTACACTCAGCACAATCCGCAGTAATTTGTGGTTCAGTATCTCGCCCAAGGACAGCCGAACAGCTGTACTTCCTGAGCCAGCCGCTGTGTTACTGAGTTGTTTGTCTTTTGTTTACAATAAATTGTGTTAAATTTTGCCAATTTGCCAAGCCATGGAGTCTCTCCCTGACACATAGACAACGTAACAGCAGCACAGGTCTGACTGTCTCTAATTCTAGACCTGCACTGCCCTCTGGAGGTACAAACAGGTACTAATAAAAAAAATTAAAATGAAATTAACAAGTTCATCAATGTTATGAAAAAGTTTTCTTACTGCCTTAACATGTAACATTTGAAGTAAATAGTGAATGATTTGCTGAAAGGTCATATTACGTTTTGAAGAAGTTGAAGTAAACTGAATGAATGTTAAACAATAAAATAGGCTGTATGAACAAATGTATTTTCATATCAAAAAGTGTTACTGTTGAATGATCTGGATGCCAATTATATATCATTATGGCTGTTTTCTTGGAAGTAGACATATTATGAAAATTAAAGTTACACAAATGCTTACCAAGAGTGTTCCTTCCTAATGTCTCAGGGGTTTGACCTGACAGTGATCATGTGGTCGCATTACTGTAAAGCGCATGGGGAAATAATACTTGTTATCTCTTTATAACATTTTCCCAGTCCTCATCAATTAAGTCATGACTCATATACTCACAATTACAAGTTAGGAAGAGCATAATAGCACAAAGAAATTATAGGTTAAAACTCACAAAGACATCTGTATCCACCTAGATGATGATGTGTTAATTAACCTGCAGAAACAGCTGTAAAATATCCAGTATCTGTGAATAATTCACAAAATAAGATTTAAAGCAAATTCTTCATCACTTGATGTGGATGCTATGTGTTTTATGATTTTAAGTAATGGATTTCAGTTCATGCAAGTTGTATTTTTACAATGCACAACTAATACATATATGTGTATGTGTGTGTGTAATATTTCTTGTTGTGCAATTTCAGTGCTGTTTGCCTTAACTCTGTTAGAGGGATTGACACCATCCCTCCACCTCCAGATTTATTTATATGTACAACCTTTATTTGATCAGGTCATCTCATTGAGATCAAGATATCAAGAAAGAGACAAGAATTTAGGCAGCCTCAGTTGCTTCTCTCTCTTCATGTAATCCCAGACATACTCAACGACGTTGAGATCAGGGCTCTGTGGGGTAATAACTTGACTTCCAGGACTCCTTGTTCTTCTTAAATGGAAGATAGTTCTTAATGACTTCCACTGTGTGTTTGGGGTCATTATAATGCTGCAGAATAAATTTAGGGCCAATCAGATGCCTCCCTGATGTAACTGCATGATGAATAAGTATCTGCCTGTTCTTCTCAGCACTGGGGAGACCATAAATTCTGACCAAATCCCCAACTCCGATTGCAGAAATGCAGCCCCAAACTTGCAAGGAATCTCCATCATGCTTCACTGTTGCCTGCAGACACCCATTCTTGTACCAGTCTCTAGCCCTCTGGCAAACAAACTGCTTTCTGCTACAGCCAATTATTTTACATTTGGTCTCATCAGGCCAGTGCACCTGCTG
The DNA here is from genome assembly GCF_021292245.1 of Micropterus dolomieu. Classification (NCBI taxonomy): domain Eukaryota; kingdom Metazoa; phylum Chordata; class Actinopteri; order Centrarchiformes; family Centrarchidae; genus Micropterus; species Micropterus dolomieu. The sequence continues at coordinate 4,933,468 of NC_060160.1, read as the reverse complement.
CCATTTATTTGTACCCCAGTTCATGTCCCTAACCCATACCCTGCCTAAGAGAGACCTTGCTGATGCAGTAAAACTTCCTTATATGTTGTTGCTATGCTCACTCTTGTCATGGTGCATGACATCTGACAGTAAATTGTCTTTAGCAACCTTACCTTATTAGCTGCGTTTGGCTGTTCCTTATCCAGTTGTATTCCTCCTTCACAGCTGTTTCTGTTTCAGTTAATGATTGTGTTTCAACCTACATATTGAATTGTTGGTCATTAGCACCTGTTTGGTATAATTGTTTAATCATGCATCAGACGATAGACCTACAAAATCCCTGATGTTGTGCAAGTGTACCTAGAAGAATTGATGCTGGTTTGAAGGCAAAAGGTGATCACACCAAATATTGATTAGATTTTTCTTTTGTTCACTTACTTTGCATTTTGGTAATTGATAAATGTAATCTATTAAAATATCTATTTTTGAAAGCATTCTTACTTCACAGCATTTTCCATGCCTGCCTAAAATGTTTACAGAATACTGTATATATATCTATATAGATATAGATATATATACCTATAATATGTATATTCTCTCTCTCTCTCTCTCTCTCTCTCTCTCTATATATATATACATAAATAAATTTCTTATGACTTATGTGCTATACTATATCATATTTTTTATTATCACCTTATTGTTATCACCGAGACCAGTTACAATTACAACTGTAGCCTCGAGCTACCAAGCCCACCCAGCCAGGTATGCAGTGTGTGTGTATGTTTGTCTCTTACATGTGTTCGTGTGTAGCCAAGCCATTCCTATCTGTTCGTCCGTGTGTGTGGTCTGGCACTGAACCAGTTGTCAGAGGTGAGTTATCAGAGTAATTTTCCACTTAATATTTTCTAAATGTTTCATTACTCTCTTTCTCTCCATGTCTCTCGTCCTTCCTCACTCATTCCATCACCTGCTTTCATTCTCAGACACCGAGTCAGTGCATGTCAGTCTGTCTGACAGGCTTTCTACGCATCAATCAATCGATCATTCAGTTTGTCTATCTTTTCATTAGTTCATCAATTCATCAGTCAGTGTATCTGTCTGTTTATGTCATTGATCTTTTCTCGGCCTCGACTTGTTAGAGAATTATTAACGGTACTAGTGAAGGCACAATCCATAATCTGTCTTAAACAGGTTGGTGCACAACCAAAATTTTACATTTTGAATTGAGATTTGAATCTGCTACTGTTTCTTCCACACTGACTGGTCTTTTAAATCATGGCCTAAAACTAGTAAGTAAAGTGATTACTCATTTGTGATTTCAGTCATTTATAAATAACTGTTATTCATGACTCACTTGTGTAGATTCATGTGTCATCATGCTTTACAGAAGTCACTGAGTTACTGGTGCATTAGTCACACACAAACTTTAGTGATGTGTTGAGGGGAAAAGTGTCTTACATTTTGACTGATACCAACACATAAAATGCATTAGCAAAAAACTCTGGCCGGGACTTTGGATGAAGGACACCAGAAACTACATTTACAGTCTATAAATCTCAATCAACATAATAGTACATGATATTTTAGACTAAGGTCTCATTTTTTTTGTCTTGAATGATAATCCAAAGGATCAACAATTGCATTAGATAGCTTCCCATCCCACATTTATGAGACATGGTAGACTCATATAGGCCCAAATTAAGTTGTGCTATGAGATAATGGGTCCCCAGGCACAGACACCCAAACTGAAAGAGACACAAAACAATTACAGGACATGTTGATTGTGATAGTTTCATGCCTCTTTCAGTGACATTTTGCAGGTGAACCAGACTCAGCAGTTGCTGCTGCACGTACAAAACTCAATCTGAACATCAGTATGTTGTCCATGCTACAGATAAAGAGACTCCGTATTTTCAATATTAAAGCAAAAAAAAAAGAGAAGAAAAACACAATCATGACATCTCTAGGTTAAACTGAGCCCTGTGACTTTCCAATAAGAAAAGTTAACAGTCACCTTAAACAGGACCTTTGCCCTGTTGGCCCATTCATTAATCCATTCATGAACCTGTTAAAGTTAACCTTTATAACTAAAAGATGGACAGCTTAAAAGAGGTAATTGAAAAGGTCAAGAGAAATGTCAGGAATGAAATCTACAGCTCCCTAACCATGTTGTTTTTATGGTATGAAGCTTCGTTAAACAGAACAAAAATGTAACTGTAAACTGTTGTACAACTTAGGATCTTTCCACCTCTGTTTGTCTCTCTCTGTGTCTCTCTGTGTCTCTCTCTCCAGCTGAGTGGTGGTCTTCTGCTCTTTGCTGGCATTGCTCCAGAGGAGGGGGATTACTGTTAAACGGGTATAATCTCTGCTGTTTCCTCCATCAGTCCAGGCCCATCTGATGGGAGCTGGTGTTTAGAAGGGGCTCCACAGGACGAGATACTCTTTAACTGTAATCTCTCTAATCTCTATTCTTACTTCAGGCCGGGGTCCCACAGACCTGCCATCCTCACACTCTGCAGCTCACACTCATATTTTTCCCAAAGCAATTTGAAAAGCAGGCAGGTTTTAAAGGTGTGTATGTTTTTCTCCACTCTTTGGGAAACCATAAAAGTAATTATGGTGCTTTTAACCATAATCTAGACTTCAGGGCTAAATGATGATAAATCATCAGGTAATCCGTTTTGCAAACACTTATGTACTGTATATGCTGTAAATGCACTTTGTAGACACAAGTCTTTTATTTGGATAGAAAAATTTAACATACAAATAATGAAATCATACACCAGTTTTAAATATGTATACAGTATTTATACGTATGTGTGAACATTGTCTGAATACTGTAAGTGAATTTGTGCGAATGTGTGTTTTTGTTCATTTACATAATCACATGCCTACAACATGTGAGCTATTCCGGACAGATGATTGAGGAATTGTGTGACTGTACAAGTTTGAATATGTCTGTGTGTGAAACTCATCAGCTTGTTTTCTCAGCAATGGAAATAAGTGCAAAAGCATCTACCTACTATTAGTTATTCCATTTTTCCCAGTAAATGTGTGTGAAAGCCTGTACTTTCTGTGAGTGCGTCAAAGCCTCCTTGTTTCCCAGGAGAACACTGAATCCTGTAAATCTGAAATTTCTTTTCCTGGTGGTGGTCCCAGGAGGCTCGCCGGGAGATTCCACCTTTCCCACATCGCTCCTTGATCCACCTGACTCCTCCTCGCCTCGCCCATAAGCCTGCCTTTTGTCCCCATCTGCGCACAGCGCTCAGCTTGTTTGTACATCCAGAGAGTAGGGTGAGAACGTGCGACAAACCCACAAACCTGAAAACTAGCTGCTCACATTCCCACAATGAACACATTCAAAAAGAAAACAAGACAAGATGTATTACCTTTGGGGAATACAATTAATCCCTAAATAAAAAACTTAAAAAACAGATCTCTGAAAAGAAGTTACAGTAAAATACCTCAAGGTCCAAAACTGGAGACTCAAAAAATAATTGTGAGATGGTATGAATATTTCAGATCCAACTTTCTTCTCTACAGCATTTATTGTCTCCATACAATTTTGAATTTCCAGGTTTTTGCTATAGAAACATAAAAGTTCTGTGTGACATGGATACATTTTTACTATTTTAACCTAAAAAGAAAGGTTAGCTGTTTTCTTTTTCATTTTGCTCTGTTAATAATATCTGTGGCACAGATATAGTCTGAATTAAGTTGCTTCAGTCCTGTTTTTACATTTGTTGATATTAGCTTAATTAATTATATGCATAATATATATATTAGTGTCCTATCTGAAATTACAATTAAACCATTCATTCATATTCTGATGTCTGAAGTAAAGAATATGAACTTGAGGTAAACAAAAAACAGTAAAATGGGCTTCCATCTAAGTATTTTATGATGTTTCCAAACGATAAAGCAAGGAACAAAAATAAAAAGTTTTTTTCACCAAAACAGCTCTCCATAAAAAAAGTGTACTCACAAGAAAGAAGAGAGAAAGTTGTAATTCACATTAATGCATCACAATGACACAATATCCTCTCCAGAATTTCATACTGCACTGTTGCCATCATGGTGCAGCAATACTGGATTATACTTTATTCTATACAAACTGATTTTTGGATTAGAAATGAACCTTTTTATTCACACACTGTATCGACTGGCTGCAGTGAAAAAACTGTCCAAAATCCTGACTTTCCTTTGCCCAGTGGAAAGGTGGTAGAAATGAGTCTGACTCTTTTGTATTGCAATATGAATTTGGACTATGTGAGTGGAGAAGACTGATACAGTTCAAATCAACAATAGTGTGGGGTTGACAGAGAAGACAGAATGAGTAAGACACAACAAAAGTAGAAAGACAAAAAGAGAAGGAGAAAAAAAGGAGGGAAACAAAAAAAAAACTTGAGACAAAGAGAGAGAGAGAAAGCCGTGAGCCTCGTCTGAACATGTCATGAAAGTGAGGTTTTCAGACGCTGTAATTTACGCAGATTCAGATTCAGATCACTTTGGCAGAATATTGGACCACCTGCATTTCAGCTCATGTGAGCAACTTCCAAACTCCTGAGAGCAAAGACAGAAAACTAGTGTTTTACTAAAGCGTGAGATCTGAGGCCAAAAACAGCTCACAGTGCTCTTCTGACAGTCTGACACCTCCAGTGTGTTTGGGTGTACATGTGTGTGCCTCAGCCTGGAGCTATTCAGAGGGTTTAAAGAAGCTGTTATTGCTGAGGAAGATTAATCTATTGGAAGCTGTCAATGCTTTCATTGAGGTGGCTGTAGATCCAGCCACTGTTTCTTTTCTCTGAGTCTCTTTCTGCCTCCCTCTTCCTTCCCTCTTTGCATCTTTGCGTTCCCTTATTTCTTGTCTTACTGTTAAACATGTTTTAAAGGCTTTTGGGTTTAACTGAAAGATTATGGAAGATACAAAGCTGAAGGTCCTCATATAGATTTGAAAATGGAATTATATATGGCATGGATTTTTGCCAAGTTCTTAAGTTATACGAATACACATACATCATACTGGTGTTACTTTCAATTTAACATACTCTTGGTAAGGTGCTATAAAGTATTAGTAATAACTGAATTATGGAGACCCTGAGGTCCAACACTTTGTAACTTTGAGCAAACAAGAAGGTGCATACCAATGTGAGCTTTGATGCAATTCATCCGAAATTAAAACATCACACAAACACACAATTAATATTTATGGATAACGTGACAATTTTCAGTGGCACTGATGTGCAAAGCACAACATTATAGAAAACAAATTTACAAAAACACAACAAAAAAAGTTTCAGAAAACACAAAAGTTGTTTATTAATAACTAATATTTATTTAAACAATCTTTAACAATCTGTTACAAGAGTTACAGAGTTTGCAGTGGTCAATGGACTGCACAGCCAGAAAATCCAAATTTGGTCAGGGGAGAAACCCGAGTAGCTATTTCCACACTGGGACCGGTTCCCAGCAAAATCATTCAAAAGTATCTATAAGAGCCTATGTCTACATTTTCCCAGGCAAAAATAAGTACAAACCAGTTCAAAGGAAGCAGGAGGAGATTATTCTTTAGAGAATTTTATTTTTTACATTATATTTTGTGCTTATGGAAAGCAAAGAGAAAAAGGGACCGTGATAGAGTATGTGCAAAAACACAACCATTTAACAGATGGAGAGGGATTTGAAAGGATTCAAAATGGATCCTGAATTGTCCTTCTTCCTCCTAGACAGGCATGTACTGTCTATTTTATTTGGCTGTGTACAGTCCATGGAGGTATAATGGACACAGTGGACTGTAATACATGTAGCTTATAACATAACATTTTATGCTGGCCTTGCTACCCAGAACAAGGTAGTGGAAACACTACCGCCTTTGTCCACAGGGGCTGCCAGAATCAACACAAAATGAAACTTCTTGCAGTTAATTTATCTGTTTTTATTTTGCTTTCTAAAATAAATTGTGAAAACCGAATAAAAAAAAAAAAATCCTTCTCTGTATTTCTGTATTTTGCTTTTCACTCACTTAGGTGCATAATCAGCACACTCAGTTGCAGTTTCTCCGGTTTCCTATCCAGGGGAGTTGCTAGACATAAAGCTCTACTGGGGATGTCAGAAAGAGCTTTGACCAGAGCATAAGTACCTATGGTACCACCTAAGAAAAATTCGGCTATGGGGCACACTTACTTGACTCGTGAGCAATGTAAACAGTTTGCCATTGCTGCACAGTCACAACTGACACTGCAGTGCTCTCACTACTACAGGCTCGTGTAGACTACACGACTTTCAGCGTCGGCCGATGGCCGAGCTGTTCACACTACCCAACTTGCCGTCTTGTGACAGGAGTCTGAATTCACACTACGTGACTGATCGGTGACAAGGGTACACACACTACACGAGCTGACAGTGGCTGTCGCTGGTCTCCAAACCAGGTTTTGTCAAGAAAACACACGTGAAATGTGAAACGGGAAATGACAAAAACTATGGATGAAAGAATGGATTAGCACATGCAGGTAGCAGCTGCCTGCTCTCATTGGCTGGATGTGGATGTTGAGTCGGCCGACTCTTCCTGATATTTGGCATGCTAGATATCTGGCAGATGTTGGCAACGTGGCAGTGATGTGTCAGTGAGCCATTTTGATGCGTCGTTGAGTAGTTCACACATAAGGATCGTGTGGTGTGAACTAGGCTTACCTGTCCTTTAAAACAGTCTGTCTCTGTAATAAGCCTGAATGGAAACCTCTTCTAGAAAATACCACCGCTGATTTGAATGGACCTCTGCACACTATTTCAATCCTCCATTAGGGTCTGAGTGGCTTGTAGCTGATGCTGCCTGTAGACCTCTGGCTGTGCTTTTACTGGCTGAGGCTGCCTGTATTTCACCTGGGTCTGTGTGACCTTCTAAAAACATCTGGACTGGGTCTGTGCTACTTCTGGATTTGGATCAGCTGTGCTTGTACTGGCTTATGATCCAGCATCTACTCTACTGAGAAACTTCAGCATAGCCCCTGTAAATTATAAATATCAATACTTAACAATACTTAAGATATTAACATTATCAGCTGCTTCAAGTCCATTCAAACTGGCTCCCCAGGTTTCCTTTAATACATTTTCAAAAGGAAAATACTATTTATACTATGACATGACTATGTGATGTTTATTATCTACTGAAAGATGTACATCCATACTGCCTGTCTGGCCTGCTAATCAACATTTTAATAGCCAATGTGAATCCAATGCTTTCCATCTTGGATTAGTGCAGAGTTGTAACTAAACATTCACTGAGAGACAGATAATTATTGTCTCATTTTAAAATGATGTGGGCCTATGAGGAGTGCCATCACATCCCAGTGTTGTCTGGACTGGAATGCAATGAGGTCCAGCTGCAGACTGTAGCACTGCTCAGCCAGGTGCACGAGTTTCACGCACATGTGTATGAGCGCATGTTCACGCGTGGCCTTGTTTTCACAGAAGGATAGTCCGTCTTAGTCCTCTCATCAATCTCGTAAACACTCACATTCAACATTGACTTGATTTTTTGCGACATTTCATATTGTAACAACCGACAATGTGCCTTTTGACATCAGCCAGTAGTTTTATTTTTGAAATTGTAACCGGACGTTGCATATATATTATTATACGTTGCAGCTGTTGTCAATTGTTGCTAACTTGAAACTTGAGGTCTTGAAAATTCGACTGGGGCAAAGGACATGGATACAGGGGCAGTAAAAAGGGTCTGGTGACGTCTATGTTCTTATCTTTTACTTAAAGCATTTTGTGATGTGGTGTTACTGTTGCAGTGAGACCTTTTTTTTGGGCGATCAGTGTCCTCTTGCAGCTGGAAACATTTGGGTGGTTATGACATGACAAAATCAAGATGCGATCCACTAAATTGTAGGCTTGGAAGCCCAAATTCTCCTTATCACATGCTTTACAAACACTTAATAAAAACTAATAAACTGTTGTATTTCATGTAAGGTGATTCATAGATCACTTCTGTCTGCACTTGAATGTGCTGGTGCCATTATCTCTCATCTAAACACCTTATAAACTGCCCTTAATAACTCCTTTGTAGCTGGATGATTGCTGGTTCAATTCCCAGGCAGACTGGGCAAATCTCTAAGGACCAATAAAAATTGTCACATCTGGTCCCTTTGGGACATCTGTGCGTATAGATTCTCACACTTGTACAGTTTGACTGGTATGGATGTTGACAGTGTCTCTTTGATGTGCGGGGTGTGACGAACTGCCTCCTTTGAAAGTAGTGTGACTAAGTGTTGGATGCAGACATGGGACAATCAGAGGAGCGAGGAAATAGCTATGGGTCACTCACAGGCGCTGACCCTTCCAACCATTTTCACACAAGATTGAGAGTCACTCAACAGGGGAAGGCAGTAGAAGGCAAAGACTAAATCTTTCGGTGTAAATAGACCTATTGTGCTGATCTTTGATCCCGGCTTCAGAAACACTAACACGCACACATTAAATAGACTACAAATATTTTAGGCTGAGTGACATTAGATTAAATGTTCAAGGAAAATTGTTTAAAAAATAAACTGTAGTGTAATTTTCTGCAATCGACCAGTCAAATTGTTCAAATTTGTTCTGCTGTAAATCTGGCACGCGATACAGGCTAAAACAAATGCCAAGAACCATTCACAAATAGCAATCCCACATACTCACGCATGCACGTACGCACGCACGAACACACACACAAAAATCTGAAGAATCAGACTGGGATCTTGGTGTAGGTGTCATCCACTGTGCCATTCACAACCGCGGCAATGAAAACAAAGCACAAAATCTGAAGGATCCCTACTGTCAGTCAGAGGAAAGGCAATCTCTTTCATTTCAAGCAGTGTAAACACCAAGGGATTTTGGGACTAATTTGTTGAACATAGTTACAGTTGTCAAGGTAAAATCTGCCCCATTTGAAGCTCCTCTCCCTGCAATGTTTATGTTGGAAGTGGTTGATTGACTGCCTCTGGCGTATTATGGCTAGACAGGGCCAATTGTCAATAACTGTCACCCACAGAGGGGAGGAAGAAACAGGCCCCATCTGCCTTTGCCTGCCATGTAATTAACAATAAAACAAAATGCTTTGTGTTGAAATGCAGAGACTGGCACCCCTGCCAAGCACACATAGCATCGCATGCCCAAAGAAAACATCAATGGGTGGTATGATGGAACATAATTGCCCTTTTCCTACTCATGAAGTATGCAAATGATCTGGGACACAAAGGCACTATTACTGGCTAATTAAAAAAATTTGAACTATGCTGTCCATTCTGGGATGTTGTCTCCTGGTGTGTGCGGGTTTGTGCAGACGCAACAAGAGAAGACAAATAAAATCCACCTGTTCCCCCCAGGGCTCGACGCTACACAAGCCCTCCTGGAAAGGAGGAGAAGCCTGCAATCCAAACTGGTAACAGATATATGTGAATATTAAAAGCACTTAATATCATCCTCCCCTGCCCTCCACAACAAGACAATTGCACCATTGTGCTCAGTAACTGCCTGTGTTTTCCTCAGTGATTTTTACTAATGGAAGTGATAAATACAGCTCTCTAAGTGCCTTCCCTCTGGGTTTCTCTCATACATTTCTTTACATGAATCTTTGCCAGATTCATCCGTGCTCACAGAACCAGGGAAACACATTGCCAAAGCCAACAATTATTTGTACATAAGTAATGCTTTGTATTTATTAATGTAGCTTCAAATAAAATGGCACTTTTGAGACACTATCAGTGACATCGACGTATACTCTGTGCAGACATTTGCAGCTGAAAGGTCTTGCAACCACAGTGCCATTGGTACCCATTTGAAATTTACAAAAAATGCACAATTTTTTTTTTTTGTGTCACATGGATCCCTGTGACATAAATGTTGTCATCTGCCCAGGTTTTATTTTCTAGGGTCTTTGTTATGGTGAACTGCCTTTAATTTCTTCTGCATGATGGTACAATGTTGCTTCTAAGAATATAGGATGTAAGATGTTTGTTTCTTCTTGCTTCTGTCCTCGATTCCATCATAGAAGCACGTTTTGTCGCTTGGATTTAAACACCACTGACACATAAGATGTTGCTGAGATTTTTTCATTGCATATTCCAAAACATTTGACTTTAGTTCTCTGACTCCGTTTCACAGCAGTGAAACATCACAAAAGCTAATCAACATAAACCATAGAGATCACAGAGATTCCACCCCCTTTAGTTTGCAAGATCATAAGCAGACACCTAATCAGTCATAACTCAGGAGGAGAAACAGTGGTAGGATTGTTCAGCAACAACACCGCAAGGAATTTAACCCAGTCACAGAGACAAATCACCAAAATCCGACCAAGTACAACAAATCCGAGATTGGCTTTTGATTATTATGATGCCACAAGACTCTCTTTGACAAATTGTTTCAAAGCAAATCACAACGGAGTGCGTGTGTATGCTAATTATAAGCAACCAAACAATTTGCAAAAGCTCTGAGGTTTGTGAGCTGGTGTGGTGCACTGCATGTTGTACAGATTAGACTGGCATACATTTTATTTTATGCTTTCATGAAGACACAACTTTTTAGCCACATTAGCGCTGCTCATTTAATTCAGTTCACTTTTATTTATTTAGCACCAATTCATAACAGATGTTATCTCACTGCACTTTACATGTAAAGCAGGTCTATTTAAAGAGATCCATCAATGGCACTTGGCAACAGTGGCAAGCAAAATCTCCTTTTTTTAACAGGCAGAGACCTTGAGCAGAACCTAGACTCAACTCAAATGCTTCAACCGGTCGGGTTAAGAGAGAGATGGGGAGAGCAGGTGGAAAGAGAACACACAGTAGCAAAATGCAAGACGTGGAGAGGAGGAGAGAGGAGCTCAGTGCAACATGGGAATTCTCCTGGCAGTCTAGGCCTGTAGCAGCACAACTGAGGGGTGTTCAGGTTGCACCTGAGCCTGCCCCTAACCACAAATTTTATCAAAGGGGAAAGTCTTAAGCCTACTCATAAATGCAGAGATGATGTCTGCCAGTCACTGATAATATAGGACATGTTACATGCTAGACTTATATCACACACTTTGCAATAATCTCTACTCTCTGTGAACAGTACCACTCCTCCCATATCACTACCTGAACACACACTGATGGAGTAAACCCAACCCACCTTGTGTTCCTGAAAAGAAAGAAAGAAAGAATGTAACAAAAAACTAGTCTGGATCATTACTGTTATGCTGCTGTTTCTAGGGTACTTTTAAGTTTCTCAACAAGTCTCCCTGCTTCTAACCTGTCTGCCTACTTACCTGTCTGTCTGAGCTCCTCACACCTTGAAGAGCTTGTTTGTTCAAGCCTCCTTTGAGCCTGTCAACAAGCACAGGAAACTCCTCCCTACTTCTCTTTACCCTGCTTTTTCTCTTCGACCCACTCTCCCCATGACACCCCGCCTCCCTCGCCTCCCCAAACACCGGTTTGATTTATGGCTCTGTCAAGCTACCTGGCCCAAGACGACAGGTTATTTCCATTACTGCTGGGATTGTCTGTAATAAGGGGATCCAGTGTAAGGGCATAGCACGGGGGCCAGCTGTCTTGTTCCAGGTGAGCAATAACAACAGACCTCCAAAGAGCAAAGATATTCATATACTTTTGTTGTCGGGTTTATCTGTGGTTACATGTGTTTTTAGCTACGTTTTACTCATCAAACCTTGAGTGATGAGATGTTTTGTAATCTCTATCTATAATTTATGTTTGAGTCATAAAATGGAAATCCACCACACACAGCCATTTACGTAGGCAAGCAACTGGAGGACTTGTCCACATTCGCCCAGAAGCTTTGGCTTGTGCACACAAAGATATCAACATTGAAGCCATTTTGAAACAAATCTGAATGTGGTGTGACTGACAACAGAGAAGTTGCACCAAACTGAGGGACCGTCAGGACTTTTTCACAGCTCCTCCACTGAAGCACCTTGTCTGTCAGCAAGGCAGGACGGCTTGTTAGAGAAAACGCCCGGCCTCTTTGATTTCTGACTCTGTTGCTTTTGAATCTCCCGACTCGACAATGCATCACTTCCCCTCTGCGGCAGACTCAGACAAAAAGTGTCACTCTACTATCGTCTGTGCGGCTCTGACAAAGGCGAGTTCACACATTGTTTGAAAGCTCAGCGCCTCTAACAGCTACTTGATCAAGGGTTACCTAACATGACTTTTGCTAAAAAGAATTAAAGATATGGCACTTTGCATGGAAATACCACTCACATGTTAGAAAAAGTGCATATGTGACAATATACACTATATTGGCAAATATTTTGGGATGCCTGCCTTTACATGCATCTGAAGGTTAATGACATCCTATTCTTAATCCGTAGGGTTTAATATGGAGTTGGCCCACCCTTTGCAGCTATAACAGCTTCAACTCTTCTGGGAAGGCTGTCCACAAGGTTTAGGAGTGTGTTCATGAGAATTTTTGACAGACACAGGCCAGATGTTGGATGAGAAGAACTGGCTCGCAGTCTCCGCTCTAATTCATCCCACAGGTGGTCTATCGGGTTGAGGTCAGGACTCTGTGCAGGCCAATAAAGTTCCTCCTCATCCATGTCTTTATGGACGTTGCTTTGTGCACTGGTGCGCAGTCATGTTGGAACAGGAAGGGGTCATCCCCAAACTGTTTCCACAAGGTTGGGAGCACGAAATTGTCCAAAATGTCTTGGTATGCTGAAGCATTAACAGTTCCTTTCACTGGAACTAAGAGGCCAATCCCAACCCCTGAAAAACAGCTGACACCATAATCCTCCCTCCACCAAACTTTACACTTGGCACAATGCAGTCAGGCAAGTATCGTTCTCCTGGCCGCCAAACCCAGACTCGTCCATCAAATTGCCAGACAGAGAAGCAAGATTCTTCACTCCACAGAACACATCTCCACTGCTCTAGTGTCCAGTGATGGCATGCTTTACACCACTGCATTCCGACGCTTTGCATTGCACTTGGTGATGTAAGGCTTGGATGCAGCCATGGAAACCCATTCCATGAAGCTCTCTACGCACTGTTCTTGAACTAATTCGAAGGCCACACTACGTTTGAAGGTCTGCAGACATTGACTCTGCAGAAAGTTGGCGACTTCATGCATGCGCTGACCCCACTCTGTGATTTTATGTGGCCTAGCACTTTGTGGCTGAGTGTCTGTTCCCAATCGCTTCCACTTTGTTATAATAACACTAGCAGTTGACCGTAGACTATTTTGTGGTGATTAAATTTAATGAATGGACTTATTGCACAGGTGGCAACCTATCACGGTACCACGCTTGAATTCACTGAGCTCCTGAGAGTGACCCATTCTTTCACAAATGTTTGTAGACGCAGGCTGCACGCCTTATAGGGTTCCGTTTGTGCCAAACGGTTTTGACAAAGCAAGACAACACAGTCAAATGACAAGGAGGGCAACAGACGACAGAAGCAAGTTGAGTTGACAAAGTCATGTCAACCAAGCATGCCAACTTATTTTTTCGCAAACGGGACCCCATGATACCTAGGTGCTTTTATGGGTGATTTTCTACACCTGTGGCCATGGAAGTAATTGGAACACCTGAATTCAATGATTTGGAGGGGTGTCCCAATAAAGTGTATGACAGTAATACTTAAATGTAAAGGAGAAATTATGCCTAATTCTACACTAATATCCCATATTAACACAGTGGTAAACAGCAAAGCATTCCGCTGAACACTGAACCAGGGATGCTGTGATGATGCCCTGAAAGCAACACATATACTGCACCAATTTTAATTTTTGGATTTTTCCTCAAATAAAACGTCCTTAGATAACTTACATTTGAAAGACGCTACAACCATATTTACAGTCTACATAAAATGGCTTTAAAGCACTTCTGCACTGACTTTAATTTTAAGTGAAGGTAGCTGTCTGATTGCATTTCAAAACTCTAAATGTCTGTAACAGAATGATGATATAAAGTAGTTAGGCCCATAGTTTGGGCCTAAAAGAAGGATCCATGCCCATTACTGAGCCAGCAGTGTCCAAGGCGAGGCATAACCACCTGATGATGAAAGAGAAAAAAGCTCAAGTTCATTAGGAAGTGTAAGATAAATTGACAGATGTTTGGCTCAGGCTGCTGGAAACTATGCCACACACAACTTTTCAGCACAATGCATGTATAAAACACACAAGTCTGTGACGAGCTGTAGACCGCAGCCCACAATGAATCACAGCAGTCTTTAATAATGGGAAGTTGTTTATGAACCTGAAAAAATAGATGACTTATTATTGTCATCAGGCTGTTGACAGACGTGCTGTCTGCTCTGTCTGCCTCTCCCTCTGTTAGCTTGTTTATATGCATATTTATACTCCAACATTCATTATGATATAAATAGTCAATTTAACAACATTTGTAAACTTATTTATAATAACTGATTGTAAATGTAGGTAAACTGAGCTGATATTTCCACTACAAGTATAGCAGTTTATCTACGATTCACAGTAATTGCTGAGTTTTTTAACTCAACGGTGCAATATACACCGATCAGCCATAACATTATGACCGCCTGCTGGTCTCCCTTTTGCTGCTCTGACCCAGTTGTCTAGCCATCACAACTTGGCCCTTGTCAAAGTTGCTTAAATCCTTATGCTTTAACATTTTTCCTGCTTCTAACATATCAACTATGAGGACAAAAGTTTCACTTGCTGCATCATATATCCCACCCACTGACAGGTGCCTTGGTAATGAGATAATCCCTGTTATTCACTTCCTCTGTCAGTGTTCATACTGTTATGGCTGATTGGTGTACTTTCCTTTGGTAGACCCTTTGAGATGTGTGCTATAGCAAAAACTTAAGTTAGTGTTTACCAAGTGGAAATTTAAACGTTACTAAATGAAAACGGGTTGCACCACAAACTACTTTTTATGTAGTAAGTATTATCTCTTACAAAACCTACTGCCAGATATTGATACTGTTCCGCAGTGGACTGAGTGAACTGACAATATTAGCTTGACCAATTTAGAGTAAAATCGAAAATATGAAACAAAGTCAACACCTTTGACCTGGGACTTGATAAAAAGTGAATATTGTACTTTTTACTCCACTGCATTGAATTCAGATCAATTAAAATTTATTGTTATCTCTAAATTTAAAAAATGACCATCTTAATGTCCAGTTTAAATAAAATGTTTTACATGTTAAAGTAATTTGTTTAAGGAAAACAGCCTTCTGAGAACTTTTGCATAGTCTCATTAGTGCACAATCCAAGTGGAAAAGGTCTATTTTGATTCCACCTATAAAATTCACTATATCAGAAATCTAAATCTAACATTGGTCAGAGTCTACCCAATTTAGTACGGCTTAAGTCTTGCTTAAGGTTACTAAAACATTAGGAAAGACTTTACACAAAACTTAGTATTGGAAAAGCTGATCCTGGCCTCTGACGCTCCTGTAGATGGTAGTTGGACAAGGCGCATTCTGTTCACTTCATTATTTAATGTGACATGTATAGGAAGAAACTGTGGTTGAGATTTTGAATTAGACTTTAACCTGTTTACTGTTGCTCTATGCAAGGATCACGTCTACATGCCAAGACCGAGTGGTTCACCAAAATTAATCATTAATTGGTGCTGGCACATTACAAGACAGTTACACAATGAAAAAAATAAGACCTCACACAGTGCAGACACGTGCGGTTTAACAGTAGACTAAACAAAAACACAAGTATAGCTTGAAATAATGTAGTTTGCTCACTTCTCATGGAATTATAGATCTTCAAATTTCAAAAAGATCTGAGCACTATAAATCTTCCATAGCTGATTCTTTGGCCATAAGCTGTGAACACAACATTGACATATTATCACCCTTTAAGTTGAAATGGGGAACTTGTAAGCAATTATTTATGACATTACCATTCTTTGTCGTATTTCTCATGTTTCTGGCCACCGGGTGAATTTAGGTCCAATACTCTCCTTTTAGCTTTGTTTTGGTCTCCACCAACTCCTGAGAAAAAATATCTATATTTAGCTCTCTGCATTTAGCTGCTAAATGCTCACACAATGTTCACCAGCTATCACTGACTTTGTCTGCTGGACAACCAAAACAATAACTTCAAGGTCCAGTTTCCTACAAAATCACTTTAAAATGTAAAGATTTCAGGTATGAAATGGATGAATTTTCAATCTCAATTGTATTATTTAATTGTAATACATGGTAAATGATGATGGCATTCACTAAAAGATGATTCCACACCTACGGAAACCCTCTAATGCACTTCTCATGTAAAATTATATACACATACTGGTATACAACATACAACATTTTTACTTTTTATTTGGTGTTGAACATAACCTAATAGTTTATATATTGAAATGCATTTGCAAATCACAATTGTGATGTGAACATGCATTGTGTGTGAACTACAGTGTTCTGATGGTTGCCAGTGTGTGATTTACTTTATGAAAGATGAGCAGGATTTGTTTTGTTATATGTGAAAATGCTCTTCATGCACTATAAGGTGCTTTGGATAAAAGCATACCATGGCGTTAGTTACTTTTTGATGCACACATTCATTTGATATTCTAACATTCACATAAACTGTAAATAGATTATTTGTTAGGCGAAGGGTTTCCCTCCCCGCAGGACATCCTTACCTTCCTCCAGATAGTTCAGAGTCAGGCAGAGAAAGGCAGATCAGGGGCGGGGAAGCGTTGTGGGTGTTCTGCAGCGTCTGGGCTGGACTGGGCTAGCGCTGTCTGTGGCTCAGCGGGCGGGTGTGTGTTGTGTAACCCAAAGCTGTGGTTGGATTTTTTTCCCACATGAGCTGTCAACTGGTTTCATGGCATGCAGAGAGAAAAAAAGGGGCAAGAGAGAACGATGATTAATTCAATTAATTCCCACTATGACAGTTTTCTTTATGAGAAAATAATAAATCAAGGCTATTCAACTGGAAATAGAGATAAATGTGAGATTGTTTGTTGTTTGCATTGTAAGGCTGGTGTTGACTACTGCTTTGTTTGTTTCAGTAGTTAACAAAACCAAAACTGTAGGATTTCTGAAATACTTTCTCCTTCCAATCACAAATATAAACAAAAGCATCTACATTTTTGTGTCAGAGAAGCATTGTTTGTGCCTTCCCCTCTTTAAAGACTATAAACTTGAATGACTAACATAAATGTCATGCTACCTAGTGTAATATGCCCTATAAAGATTTTTATGTCTCTCATAAAAAGGTGTACCTGTGAATTAGAAGGTGTTCCGTTGGATTTACCCTTCATTACATGGTGAAATTAGCTTTGGATGTTGGAGAAAAAGGTGTGTAAGTGAGACCACCGATGTAATTGGGCAGAAAAGTATTGGTATTCCAGGAAAAACTCTGTAGGAGAAAGTTGGTGTGAGTAAAAACAATTGTTTTTGTTTTGTGTGGATGCAGATTTTACCTGCAACCAGTCCTTTCTCCTCCTATTTCTCAGACAAGACACTCTTACACACCCAAACAGGCGGTGGTTGTACAGTATGAGGAGAGGAGGACAGGGGGGTAATTTAAAGCTGAATTAGGACCTTTTATACTGATGCTATATTGTCAACACGGCCTGTAAAACCTCCTCCTTCACTCCTCTTCCACCCTTCTCTGCCATTCTCCCTTCAGTTCCTCTTTATTTGTTCTAATTCCAGGGACCGGCTGGGTCTTGCCTGGATTTGGAGAGTGCTTGGTTTCAAAGGGTAATTGACACCTTACCTGTAATTTCATGGTTTCACTCCACCTGCCTTTGATGTCTGGGTCTCGGTTGGGGCCAGGATGCAGAGGGAAGAGACGATGGCGTTGTGCTGCTGCATGCTCTGCCGCGAGTCTCTTCCAGCCCGCCTGAGCGGTTTTCTGAACATGAATGACGTCTCATGCAAACCCAGGTTATTAAAGAAGAAGAGGGGGGTTCCACGGGCTGCTGAGAAGCTTTTCTTGTGGTGACAAATAGGCCTATAGAGTTGTCAAGACTGACTAAGAGACACAGGGATCAGAGATGAGTCAGGGGCATAGATGACGACCTCTCCAATTTGAATAGATCACATGAAAAACATTGGAATTTGGGAAATAACTATTAGTCACACTGTTTTGCCATTATTGTGAATAAATTTTATTTGATCAGCAATCTGTGACTGTGGAATATCCTGAGTGAAACTAGTAGATTCATTCAAACACAAGATTCACATACTAGTTGTTACATCCCAGCATTCTTCAAATAATGTATGTGGGAGATTACTTGGCTGACGTTCACTTCATCGGTCATTTTGTTGAATCCTCTGGAGAAAAAGCGTGAACCTTGACTTTAGAATATTCACCACAGATATATAGGCAAAGAATGAGCCTACATGATAACCTTTATAGAGGGTATGCATTGATATCACTTCCCCTTCTGGAACACGCTGGACTGAGTGGCAAAACATCTGTTACCATGACTGCGCTTAGCAAACCGGAAGTAAAACAAGTGATTATTTGCTCAAATTAAAGGCAGTTGGACACAAAAGTGATCCTTACTGCTTACCAAAGAACCAGTGGTCCAGCTCTTTCCCATTTTTGATGTGTTGTTTGTGTTTTAGCTGATTCAAGCTAACACTGCTGCTCGTCTTTCTGCCACTCAGTGAGCGTAACTGCGTTCTGTGAAATGACGTGCATACCCTCTATAGACTTTTTGTAACTTTTTAAAATGCCAACTTTATAAATTTGTGTTATTGTGTTCCTCCTATTGGTATTATGTTGTACAAGTGTCATTATTGTAAAATCAAATAACCCTTAAAAACTTAAATTAAAAAAAGGTTGTTTTTTCATCCCATAGCAACTATAGGCTACTACAGTCTGCTAATCCTGGGCTGCGGTTGTGAATGTAAATAGCTGAGATGTCTGTGCATTGTGCCTCACTCTAGTCTGCATGCTCACACATGCATGCTGACTGGAAGTAAATGGGTCAGATAGTGCTTTTGAATCATCCTGCTCGTTGTTTGTCAGCAGCAAATAACATTGGAAGGAGCTGTTTTGGTGTGCGGGGTGAAAGAAACAGTTTGTGTTGGAAGCTACAGTGCTACCAGAAACACACAGAGAAGCCATTAGGAGGAACATCAGCTGAATTAATGGAAAGGTTTTTGTGTGTGTGTGTTTAAGGTGTTTAACATGTCTGGTTAGCACAGTGGAGATGCTCCTCACAGGGGTGAGAGGAAGGTTACCTGTAAATCCAGGCGAGCAGCAGTGAGTGATAAGAGGGGAGTGACAATGAAAATTGCATTTGTGCAACCATGAATCATTACAAACAACCCCTTAAAAGGCACCCCCCACTGTAATTTCCACCTCTGTGATGCTCTATTACGGGTTACTTTATTACCTTCTATTACTTTACTGTGCCCATCTTGGCAGATGTAGACCTCACACTGACTAACAAAGCTTGGCAGGTGAATCTACAAGACTGCTTTTCCTTTTGAGTGCCAAAAATAGAGAGACAAAAAAGAGCAGTGCTTTAAAGGAGGATTACGTAATCTGTGACTTGTTGATTCCAACAGAAAGACCACAGTTTACTGCAGCCTGGAGCTGACACAAATATTCAAGTCACATTTTAATAATGGACACAAATAAATGAGCCAATTTATGGTGTTCATTGAATAGGTTATTTGTGCCTTTTAGGCTCCCTGTTTTGCTTTTACAGCAGCAAATGAACTGTTTTAGTTTACTCTCAACATTCTCAGTAATCTAATTTCCAGCACCAGCAGGCAGAAAAAACAAAAAAACATTTACCTGCCCAGCAACAAATGGCAGACAAAGTTACTAGCTGGTAAACATAGCTGAAGTAGCAACTAGACAGCCAGATATTTTTTTTTGTTAAAAGTTAGTCACTAGTTCAACTAGTTGACTTAGTTAAAAGGAGAATGACTATCACGTAAGAAGAAACGTGATATAAATAGACTGCTGATGTTGCTCTATCTCGGTTAGATATGTAAATAAGCAAGTGTTACACAGCATGTTCAACATAAAACCTTTATACCATGATGATGATTAAATGTTAAAGCTTGCCCCGCTGCCAAGTGGCCAAAGAGATACACTTTCCCAGACATTTTAAGATATTTGCCACTGAGACTTCTGCTGCCAATATAATGGAGGTGAACAGAATGTTGCTTGTTGTGCTCAAAGCAGTAAAAAATGACAGCAAATTGTCTTTCTCCAAAAATTGCAGTTTGCAACATTGTTTAATAGCCTGCATAAATGGTATAGGCTGAGTTGATGATTTTGAGAAATGACTTATAAAACCCCCACAGATATATTACAATGATTAAAGAATTTGTGCTATACTTCTTTCTTTAATTTATATTTTCTTTATTTATTTTTATTTTAAAGAATTTGAATAGGTATTTCCACTGGTATGTACTATTAACAATGGAGTTGATGAACCATCTGGAGGAGCTGAGGCAGACTAAGCTGATCACAGAAAAGTGGATCATTACAGTGAGAGAACAAGAGGCGGAGGAATGGGGAGAGAGGCAATCTGAGGAATTGCAGAATGAATGAACGAGTGAAAACATATTGGTCATTCTGAGTTCAGCCCCTCTCCCCCACTGCTTCTCTGCCTCGCTGCCCAGGCTCTGCTGGGCACAAATCCAGTTTTCTGTCCAAATTACCAGCTCCGCTTCGCAGAAGAAGGCCAGCGGGGTGAGAAGATCTCACCCTCCACCCCCCTGTCTGAACCCCTTGCTGGCCCAGCGCGAAGCTGACGGAGCGTCGCGGATGGCCCTGGATTGCACCTGCACTGGGGGCTTTCCAGCTCTTCTCCCTTCATTTCACACACACAACCCCCAGACCATAACACTCTTTCCCTTTCTGTGAGTTTCAATCAGGTGGCCTACAAATTCGCCAAGAGGCTGTAACCTGCAGTAACTATTCGGACAGAAAGTTGCCTCAGAATGTTGCTGAATTAAATTGAAAACATATCAGAAAAGGGTAGAACTGGCAGTCCTCATGGAGTGAAACACATGTCCAAACCAGCCAGCATTCAACAAAATAAAAGGGTTAATTTATTTGCCACTTTCGAAAGGAAAATAATGATGCTGGTAATTGTTAACAATAATGTGTTTTATGTCAACCTGCTCAACCAGTTGCATGTAGGATAATTCTTGTCTTAAACTTGTCTAAAAAATTATTTTACATCAACTTGTTATGTTGACCACAATCCATTTTTGTCATTGTAACTTTATGTTGTTAACTTCATATTTCTTTCAAAGTCTTGCTTGCTTTTTAAAGTGAGCCTAACATTTGTGGTCACTATGGTTACAAGGAGGAATTACAGGAAACTCCCAAGCTCTCAAGCTAACCTTTGTTCCTTAGAGAACGTATTTTATCTGACTTTCTAAAAAGCTGACACATTTTTTGGTGCTTCTCTGTTCATATTCTAACATAATTTGAGAATTTAATGGCTCGTGGCAGAAGAAAACTGAACTCTTATGCAACACTTACCAACAACATGCATGTGACAGTAATAATTTAGAAGTGCTTTTAAACAGAAGGAATGACGTCAATAATGTAGACTGATGGGTTTGGTATATGTATCTCTGGTCAACTTCCCAACATCCAATATAAAGCAGAGCCTGTGCCTCAAACTTTGCAGTTGGAAGAGCTGGGCCTGGCTCGATAACAGTAGATGACTACTTGAGCTAGAAATGTCTGAGCATGTGTATAAAATGGCTGTCACCCTGGAAAAGGGGATAGATAATAATATCCATCTAAAATATCCACCTTTAAGTTATTTCCTGGGATTTTAGAAGAGTCATGTTTGAGTTTGGTATCACTTGTTAACTCTCTTCGGGCACAAATCTTTTCCCCTGGAGGCTTGGAGCGTCGGGGTATCATGATGACGGGCGGCTTCCCGGGGCTTTGCTGTTTGTCCTGGCCCTGCCTCAAGGTTGGGGGTTGTGTTTACCTCATAACAAAAAGCAACATGGTTTTGATGCTCTGCCAGTGTGCTGCTGTATAAACTGTAAACAACACACACACACACACACACACACACACACACACACACAAACACCTGCTGCAGTGGCTGCTCCCCGTCCTGTTCCCCCTCTCTCTGTAACTCTTTGTCACTGCCTGAGTAGAATTTACACACACCAACACCCTACCTCTCTGTCATTACCACCATTGTGGTGCCCTTGAGCAAGGCACATAGCCTCTAATTGTTTGAGTGGAGCTGCAAACTGTGACCGTACTGGGCAGCTTCCAGGTGTGAATGGTTTAAAAGTGATTTCATGCCTACCCAGGTGGCCATTAGGTTGAGTTAATTTCATTACGGTATGAAAATCAACTTGCAGAAACTTAATTTATACTGCCTGGTATGGTTTTGTCAGTATCTAAGAATTCAGATTTGGCTGCATAACGGCAACATTTTTCAATGCAAGAAAATCAATCATTTAGTTTAATTGATCATTTTCAAAAAATATACTTTATACGTTTAGTTTTCAATTAACATGGCTTGTGAATTCACGACCTAACAAGGAGGCTTTTAAGAAATTGTATCTGCTTTCATACCAAATGATGATATCATAACTTTGTTAAAATAATAATAATATTCATAGTCAATTAGTTAGGACAATAAATTGTTCATTTTGATGGATCATCTATCTCCAGCAATTTTCATGTCTGAAAATGGAAAGCAATGACTATACATTTTGACTATACTCAGGAAATTGTTAGTAGTAGTAATGTAACACACACAATGTGTGGGTTTAAATATGCAAAAGCTGTCCTTTTTTTCCTAAAATGGTCAAGCTGCAGTTGTGAGGGCCTCTCATGTTTGAAAATCCTTACCCAAAGACAAATTTTACTAGACTGAATTAGTTTTACTTTTTTATTTTTACAAATTACCTCATTCAGTTAAGGGCTCACTGTTTTTTAGATCTCTTAAAATTGTCTTCTTTCCCTCCAGAATCTTTGGCCTCAGTTAGCCGCCACCACCAGAAGCTGACCAGCAGCTTGGCCGCGACCTCAGAGCAGAATCTCAGAGCAGTGAACCCAGACAAATATGGGTGAGGAACCTCAGGAATAGTGAACCTCGAGCACGCACAAATGCACACACACACACGCACTAACTCCACCAACGTGCCTACTTAAAACCACCAGAAATGATGCTCACTCTCACAGCTCCTCTCCAACCCCTTTCCTCAAAACACACACACACACACACACACACACACACACACACACACACACACACACACACACACACACACACATAAACGCATACACACCCCACCACATTCAAATCCCTCCCCACCCACCTTACTGAATGCCCCCCACTCCCTCAGCTCTTTTCCATGGAGGCTGATTCCGCCCTCTGGATGAACCTTTCCCTGGGACCCTGAGCTCAGAGGGGGCTGGATTAGAGGATGAAGGCTGGAAGGGTGTGTGTGTAAGTGGTGAGGGGGGTTAAGATAGATAGTACATTGAACGAAATTATAAACGCAACACTTTTGTTTTTGCCCCCATTCATCATGAGCTGAACTCAAAGATCTCTTCTCTATGTAAACAAAAGGCTTATTTCTCTCAAACATTGTTCACAAATCTGTCAAAATCAGTGTTAGTGAGCAGTTCTCCTTTGCGGAGATAATCCATCCACCTCACAGGTGTGGCATATCAAGATGCTGACAGCATGGGTATTGCACAGGTGTGCCTTAGGCTGGCCACAATAAAAGGCCCCTCGAAAATGTGCAGTTCCATCACTCAGCACAATGCCACAGATGTCACAAGTTTTGAGGGAGCGTGCAATTGGCATGCTGACTGCAGGAATGTCCACCAGAGCTGTTGCCCGTGAACTGAATGTTCTCCAAACACATTTCAGACAATTTGAACCTGTAACCACACCAGCCCAGGACCTCCATATCCAGCATCTTCACCTCCAAGATTGTCTGAGACCAGCCACCCGGACAGCTGCTGCAACAATCGATTTGCATAACCAAAGAATTTCTGCACAAACTGTCAGGAACTGTCTCATGGAAGCTCATCTGCATGCTCGTCGTCCTCATCGGGGTCTCGACCTGACTGCAGTTCATCATTGTAACCGACTAGAGTGTGCTAATGCTCAGATTTGGTGGCGTCTGGCACTTTGGAGAGGTGTTCTCTTCACAGATGAATCCTGGTTTCCACTTCACAGGGCAGATGGCAGACAGCGTGAATGGCGTCGTGTGGGTGAGCGGTTTGCTGATATCAATGTTGTGGATCGAGTGGCCCATGGTGGCGGTGGGGCTATGGTATGGGCAGGCGTGTGTTATGGACAACGAACACAGGTGCGTTTTGTTGATGGCATTTTGAATGCACAGAGATACCGTGACAAGATCCTGAGGCCCATTGTTGTGCCATTCATCCACGACCATCACCTCATGATAATGCAGCATGATAATGCTTGGGCCCATGTTGGAAGGATCTGTACACAATTCCTGGAAGCTGAAAACATCCCAGTTCTTGCATGGCCAGCATACTCACCCAATGAGCATGTTTGGGATGCCCTGGATCGGCATACGACAGCATGTTCCAGGTCCTGCTAATATCCAGCGACTTCGCGCAGCCATTGAAGAGGAGTGGACTAACGTTCCACAGGCCGCTATCAACAACCTGATCGACTCTATGCGAAGAAGATGTGTGAGGCAAATGGTGGTTACACCAGATACTGACTGGTTTCTGGACCCCCCCCCCCCCGGATCCCCCAATACAGTCAAACTTGTAAACAATATTTGAGAGAAATGGGCCTTTCGTGTACATACAGAAAATCTTAGATCTTTGAGTTCAGCTCATGATGAATGGGGGCAAAAACAAAAGTGTTGCATTTATAATTTTGTTCAGTGTATATAAATAGATAAATTTTTTATGTTTAACACACATTTGTTTAAAGCACTTGTCTAGTGTCTAGTTCATGTTGTGGAAGTTAAGACGCTCCCCCCACTGCAAACACACACACACACACACACACACACACACACACACACACACACACACACACACACACACACACTGCCAATCTCATACTGAACCACAGGGGCTCCTCCCTGTACTCCCACCCCATCATGCACCTGTTCACAGCTATGTCCCAGCCTGCCCTCCTTCCCCTACAGCATTCCTCCAAACACACATGAACAGACTCTGACATCTTTGATATCCCGAAACACAAAACCCTAAAAAAGACTTCACTATTTGGGTTTCCAGCCGGGTAATTAAGCAATGTTCCTATCAACAGACTTCCTCACATTTGATTTATGTGCCTGTACTGTATATCAATCTTGCGTCAGCAGAAGTTCAAAATCTCCTCCTAGTGACAAATGAAAGATTGATTCCCTGCGATGAGCATGAAGCCTGTACACCCCCACATAAAATATGGCTCTGTCTCCCTCCCTGCCAAGGCCGTGTGCAAGTATTAGCTCCTCAGACAGACTGCAGCGCCAAGGCCTCATCTAACCCCTTAATTTTCAGCCTGGAGGTGTTGGGACTTGTTCAAGAGATGTAAAATGGTTTGGGAAGGTTCCCTCCTCAGTCCCATCATGCAAAGCAAAGTTGCACTCATATTAAATACATTGTGATCAAAGACCTGCAGGAGAAACAAACACTGCAGGTTTTTGCTGATCACAAATATGTTAAAACAGTACATTTTGGTAAAATGCTTTCTGTCATTAGTGTAACAAGGTCAAGGGTTACCCAAAAAGGCACACAAACTAAATAACATCAATAAATAGTATTGCTATGCTTACCATATGCAGTGGTTCTCAAGCTCAGGAGTATGCACCATCCCCTGGACATATATGATGTATGTCAGTCCAAATATTAGCATAACATCACTGCTGAGATGGTGAACATAGCATACCTGCTGGACATTAGCATGTTAGCATTGTCACTGTGATCTTGTTTATTTTTACCAGTTACCTCAAAGTACAACCTCACAAAGCCACTAGCATGCCTGTAGACAACAGAGAACTGTACTGTAAAGCTGTAAAGAGTCTTCTTAGTGATCTGTAATAATAGAAAAAGGTAACTGACAAATTTCACTTCATGTGAGCAAACTGCATAAAAATCCTTAAATGACATGTATTCTTGCATAAAATTCTTACATCTGTCTCTTGAGAAGCCTCTCTGAAAAACTGAGCAGATAATGTGTGTTATAGATAAATTGTATTGTTAATTGCTACTGTAGTTGCAGCTGATGGGGGGTCAAATTTTCTAATAAGTGCTCCACTGTTTTGGGACACGGCAGAAAGTCATATTTTTATCAAAGCAAGATGGCTGAACCAAAGGTGTTACAGTTTGTTTTGTTGTTTCCTATAGGGCAGTGAGAGCGAGTTCACCTCTCCTTGATCTCACCCTCTGTTTACCCCTGCCCCCAGCTCTCTGTGAGTCAGGGCATGGGCGTCCAGGTCTCCAAGGTCCAGGCAATAACAATAGCTGGACTGTGCTGTCCTGAGCCCCAGTCCCGTACAATGACCATGTCCATGTCGATTAGCGTGGGGTGGCAGCGGAGCCCTGTCCGGCCGTGGCTAATAGCTTATTACACAGTGTAAAGTGACAGTGTGATTTGGAGAGGTGCCAGAGAACGGGCCCAATTAAAGGAGAAAAGAGAGGAGGAGGAGGTAGTGTGTGTGTTTGGAGGGGATGGGGGGTGAGGACGAGGGCAGCAACGTGCATTCCTCTGAGCTTCGGTCTAATTCACCCATGACGGGTTCCCTGGGGACTGACACCCTCATTCGTGGAAAATATTTGAGTATCCTCCTGCTCTGTTGTTCCAAAACACATCTGAAACAAACCCCAAACACACTCACAAGCTATGTTACCACTACATGGTTATGGGTAAACAACTCTGTTTACTTGTTGATATAGTTTGAAAAATGGGACAAGGAGAATATGGAAGAAGAATATTATTATTTACACCAATACAGCACTTTCTATGGCTGTGTGGTTAATGGCATTTAAGTTTAAGCTGACAAGATCGGATGATGCTCTCACCCAGAGCAGATTACACGGAGTGACAAAGCAGAATATACTTTAGGGACCATGCTGATTTCAGTTCATTAACCACAAACCACATTCTGCTAAATTTAAAAAACATTTTTTAAAAAACAGATTTTCTACCACACAGGCAATCCTTCGTTTGTTGGAGTAATAGCACCAGCACACACACTGTAGGACACAGACATATTCTTGTAATCAGTCTGATTAGGACTGAGAGCCATTTGCCTCTAATTTTCCTAACTTCTAACTTCTTGTGACATGCTACTCTGATTATTGACTGTGAAACAAAGGTATGATGATCACTGATCGCTCCTAAGATGAACCAGATCTTGCCACATCTTGTATCATGAGCCATTAAGTTACTAGATGACTTGGTAACACTAGTAATGACTCATTAATTGCACATTACTTCATCATTAGTTACTCTTTTTGTGCACCAACAATGGAGCAGTTGTATGCTGCAGACATGATTTGACATGTTTTGATGCTATTTTTCCCACCATAAAAACTTATCATCAGGGTGCCCTGGTGGCTTAGGGGTGAAGGCACCAACCACGTACTGCAATATCCCTGGTCGCTTGGGGAGCTTTTTTGCATGTCCTTCCCCTTCTCTCTCTCCCAACATTTCTAGTGATCTCTATACTTTTGAGAAACCATAAAATGTTCAATATAATGCTATGTATAATGTATTTTAATTTTGTTCTGTTTATTAGTTGAAAACACAGAAATGGCTATTTAAGGGATCTTAAGAAGGCCAAATTCTTGTGCCAGTTTCTTGTCAACTTTTACAGAGGAGCAATAGAAAGCATCCTGACTGAAAACATCACGAACTGGCATGGGATGTGCATGGCCCCGGACAGGAGGGCTCTGCAGCAGACCATTGTTACCTATCTACCAAGGATCAGTGGTATCGGCTGCTGTCTGGCAAGACATACAGAAGTATCTGCTGGGGTACCACCAGACTACAGAGCAGCTTCTTCCCCAGGGCTGCGAAACTCTTTAATTCGTCCTCAGCACTCCACCATGTAAAATAGTTTTATTTCCAAGACTTTATTTAGTCACCCATCTACTGTAGCATTTATACTTTTGAATATAATTTATTTTTGGGAGTTGCATAAACATAACTACAACTTAATCTTATTCATGTGTTACAAGATGATCAATAAAATCTACCTTGTAAAAAAAACACAACTTAAGTTTGTTCTATTCTTAAGTAGGCCTACTTTTCTTACTAACTTGCTTCAGTACTTTGTGCAGTCGACAACAATGAGTACTATTAGTAAATCCCGCCAGCCAAAGTTTCACCACAGCTTTACATCACTTCACCAAGTCATCCCACAGTTTAACAGCGGAGACACAATACTTCCCCATTGGTGGATAAACCGGAATAAAGCTGTTGTAACAAAGTGTTACCGGGATTTTTTTCCCAATGGGATGTGGAGTCTGTCAGTTCGATGTTTAAGCTCTGGGAGGAACAACAACAGAAGGGGTTAATGTAATCCATTTCATTGGTGGGGGACTCTAATAACTGGTCTCTCCCTGTGTCTCCATTGGCCCGCGGAGTTTCCATTGTGCTGGCCGATGCAGGTGTGGGACATGCTTTGTTGATCATAATCCCCCAGCCAAGGGGAGAGGCTTTGAGTGTGTTTGACGTACCCCACCGGCAGGCCCTTTGCTCCTCGGCCGCCGAGCAGTCACCGTCTCCAGCGTCCGCTCATGGGATCCGACAGGCGGAAAAATAATGAACAACACCTCAACCCGGGGCTGACCTGGCTCCAATTCACCAACTCCACACGAGGGGTAAACGAACCACTTAATTGAGCCTTCCAGGATCAAATCATACTCAGGACCCCCCCAAGCCACCCCGCGATCAACCCTCCCCACCCCCGACCTCAACCTCCTTCCCAGACACAACCCATAAAGATGTTTTCCTACACACCCCCAACTCTCATTCCTCAACTTCTTTACTGTTTTCTTTTGTTTTAACAGTATGCATATCTAAGACTGGTGAGCTGAACAGCACTCTTAGATAAACTTACTTCCAGTTTTCTTTTTGGTTTAAAGTTATTATGGAAAACAACAGAAAGATATATGGGCAACACTTTCAAAACCATTCTTGCAATGTAACCAAGTAGCCTATATTTAGGCCTACTTGTTTACGTATACATTTACAATACTTTTAATTTACTTGACCATTTCCATTTTTATGCTACGTCATATTTCCACTCCACTACAATTCTGTGGGAAATATTGTACATTTGTTTCAGAGCTGTAGTTACTGGTTACTGGTATTTTTAAAGATTTTAAAAACAAATTATATAATGAGTTTATAAAATATAATGCATTGTCGTAGATCAAGTTACCCGACAGTTTGTAAAATAGTAGATACACATAATAATATAAGATTAGCTTCACCTCGACCAACTACAAAAGAAAAATGCTACTAAGACAGTAATTCATCAGTAATAATAATCCACTTATGCAATATATAATAGTATTAGACTCAAGAACCATTGAGCTTTACTTATGTGTCTATACTTAAGTAATATTTTCAACTTTAATTGTTTTGCAATATGTTATCGCTCTTTTTACTTAAGTAAAGGATGTGAATGCTAAACATTCTGACTGATTAGTTTTAATGTTTGTGGACATATTGCATGTTCAAAGTTGCTTGAAAAATCTATTAGTAAAAACTTTAATGGTGGTTCAGATTATCTTGATTTAAAACAACTGCTACTAAGGTATTTTAAACTTTATCATCATTTGAAAATATGTCATTATAAAGACAGAAAATACAGAGGGAGAAAGGGGGGGTGATGTCATAAGGTATTCAACTGGAACGTCCCAGTTACATGGTATGTGTCTTAAACGACTACCAGGGCGATCCCAATATTTTATTAGGTATTTTTTGTGTACTTGTTTAATTCTAGATTAACTACTGGTACATGATGAAGGTTTTAAAATTATACTAATGAATTTCGCATAGATGCAGGTGTCTGAAACACACAGCTCAGCACGACGGATCTCTATTAAAAAAATTGTTGACCTGTCTGCTAAAGAGTTGCAGTAAAGTAGATTTTTATAAAAATCCATAATTTACTGAGGCTAAATCACACATGAGGGCTGCAGCAGTAAGGAGCATCCAATTCTTAGCAGGTGAGACACCAGAGAGTCATTCAAGGTCACTTGTCCACAATCAACTCAAAAGCTAACAGTGGAACTCAGTTTCTGAAACGGCACTGAACTGTTTTCCACTTTTGTCAGATATTTTACCTGTCTTTCCTTTGGTATAGTTTTATAAAACATTAGAGACTGACAATTGAGGTGATCATGAGTGTGCTGTTTACAAATTAAAGACATCAAGCTATAGGTTTTTGGGGAGTGAAGTTTAAACAGTTATCACTTGGAACCACCTTAATGTAAAGTTTGCCAGGGTTGTCAGCAATGAAAATTAATTTATTAGTTAAAAATAAGAATTTCAACCCCTAACCCTAACTAAAAGCTTTTTTTCAGTTCCTTTTGTATATACTGGATCTCTAAATAACAAAGCATTTTGATCTTTGATGAAAATCTAATTTGTCCTGGTTTGTGTCTTGAAATGAGCCAGTGGACTGATACAACAACACTCTGTCCTTATTTAACATCACGGTGAGCGAGCCTTGATGAAGTTGATCCCCAACCCCGAACCTTCACGTGAAACGTGCTGACAACACCAAACAGTTGTTTCTGTCCTCCCTCTGAGATGTTTCTCATTAGCAAGGCGTCACCTGTTCCCTGTCCATTATCAGAGGAACAATTTATGTTGGAGGTTCTGTGGGGTCGTTTTAGGACATGAACCTACAGTTTACAGTCACCCCTCAAAATAGCACCCACAGTCCTGTGTTCAATCTGCTTCCCAGCCGGACCAACAATGGCGCTTTTCAAATGTCACCCGAGCCATGTGGGTGCCAAATTAGGACGGAGTGCCTGATGTTCCAGGCGCAAAAGAAGGTGGTCAAACAGAGCCTGGGTCAATGGATCGCCTCTAATTGCAAAGTTTGCACTTGGCTGCATGGGTTCTCATTCACCGGGCAGCACCGGTGCAGTCTGCCAGAGTGGAAAAGTTTTGGATCGCCTGTGCAATGCATATAACCCGGTTTTACCTCTACAGTCTGATCTTGGTCATGATGGCATTAGAGGGCAGACCAGTGCCTCACAGACAAGTAAAGTCCTATTTAAGACCAACAAAATGGAAAAAATAAATGTTAACTGGTCCATGTTCTGAGCAGTGGATTGGGGTACTTTTGCATGTTCGATCACACCAGTATGAGTCTTTGGCTTTGAAGTTGTGTTTATGAAGAGCAAAATTCATAGGCCTTAATTAGTAAGTTAAAGAATGATTAATTAAAAACGGGCCATGAAACTGCAACTTCAACAGTGTTTTATTATTATCAGATTTTGATCAGATCAGATCACGTTTTTGCCCTTTAACTTTATTTAGTTCCTCTTGTTTGATACTAGACAGAAACAAAGCTGCTTTCTACAACTTTACCAGCTATTTAGTTTGCAATTATTCTCATGATTACACAGAGCTGAAATGGACAATACCATCATATCAATTTCACGGCATAAATCGTACCTTGAATACATGCATGGTGTGAATCCTAAACAGTGAAAACTAAATAAATTATCAAATGATTGTCCCTAATCTGCACGATGGGTGGCAAATATTTGCAGAGGAATTACGTGATGTGTTGTCCCTTAGCAGAACCAAAGCACGATGGCATCCTTTCAATTTGGGGCAAACACTACTGGAGAATGGAAACAAAAGAGATGCTTAAACCAAGTCGGTCTAAGGGGGATATCTTCATCTCTCTTCAGAGTCCCTAATTGATACATGGGGACTGGTGTGAAGGACCGAGGACAATACCTCTATTGTTTCACAGTTTTGTGAATCAAGACGTCTGTCAACCGCGGGAGCTTGGCTTCCCTCCAAACTTGAACTTTCTCTTTTGATTTTTGCCGAAGCTTTACCCGGCACAGCTCAACTGTGATAATTTTTCAGTCAGATTCAACATGATACGTATTCTGAGAAAGGGATTGCTTGTCTCAACTTAACAGGCAGAATGGAGCGTGATTTAAAAGTTAAAATGGTGGAGAACATTTTAAAACATTTACCATTTTTGAGGATGTAATCTATTGAGTTAAATATATAAATACATATTTTTATTTTAAAAAAAGGTAGGAATTAGGGACTTGATGCTGCACAGAAAATCCTGATCAGTAAATAGAACATTAATAAACAGAATTATTTCAGAACTTTGGGCAGCAAAGATCTCTTAATTGCAGATAAAATAGATATTTCCTTGAAAAAGGAAAATGCTCCCTTTAAAACTTACTAATTGGAAGTTAACACTGTCCCTGTTTTCTTTATGATTTGTACCAAATTATAGGTATTTCCTTTTTGGAAACTTCCTAGGAAATTATAAGGAAGTTACTGACCTGTAAAATAAATGTATTACTGTGAACACTCCTCATGTTTAGAAACATATTGCAGTAATATTAATTTATTTCTTTACTTCCCAGAACTTTTGACTTGCTCTTATTCAGGGTCTTAGTGGCCACAGATGAGGCGGTTTGGGGGGTCGACCACCGACAGGAAACAACGCAAAAATAAGTGTAAATGACTCTTTACAAATTTTTAAGCAACAAGATTGTCCTCTGAGTAACGTCACTCCTCGAACACTGATCTGACAGGAAAAGAGAGATGTAGATTAACGATGAGATGGATGTGAACTTAAATCATCATAATGACAAGTAAAAGTGGTGTTAGACAGTGTGAGAACCCCACACCTAATAAAGAATGCGTTAATTTTAGTTTAGAATCTGTTCTGTGACTTAAATTCTGCAGCAAGACTTTGCAATAAAAAAGTGCTTTTAATGTTATAATAAAAACACATAAATGAAAAGTTATGTAAAACTAATTTGTAAACATGTTTCTGGTGAGCAGGGCCACTAAGTTTATAAAACTAAAATGTTCACAGTAAAGAGGGCCTGCAGAAACACAACTAACCCATGCAGGTTTTATGTTGTTTTGATACAAATGGCAGAGGCTGCATTGAGCTGAAATGGAGTAGAAGTAATTAAAAATGAAATTAAAGTAGATTTATGGGTATGCATTCAAATGATAATGATGCCCTGAATACACTCGTGTCCTATTTGAAAATGATGCATGACAATACAATAGAGACCACATGATATTTATTAATAGTCACAGTTGAAACTGCCTGTGAGCTGTGTGTACTGTATAAAGATTTAAAAAAAAGACAACAATAGATACAAAAGCCATTCAATGATTGCCACACTGAATCCTGAGAGAAACCATGATATAGCATATAGTTTTGATATATATATTTATGACATCTGGGTTTTAGTGATACTGTTTTCGGCGCATTTTGTAAGCTAATATCATTTACTTCTGCTTGAATCAAACTATGTTCAGACAACAGTAGAAAACAATGCCTATTAGCATAAATAGCATAAATAGTCACAAACTATCTTTATAATTTACAAAAATACACATTTATAAACGTCCATGTATTTACATGAGCCTTAGTGCTGTGGTTTCAGTCAACGTGGAGGATATAAAAATAAGGCAAGTCCCGTCTCGGTTTATATTTGTATTAAATCAATCGTTACTGCATTTGCAAACTGTCTAAATATACAGGTAAACCCGTCATAGCAGGGAACTTTTATCTCATATGATTGTCGTTTTGAGGTAATGGCGGTCTCACAAAGGCAACTTTGGCAGATTTTAGTTGATTATGAATAAACAGTTTCAACATATGGAATCAACTGCAAGAATTTGGCCACTCCAAAGAAATATGGGATAGATTTGGCAAAACATCAAACTTCCATTTAAATCTTAAACATGACAGAGTGGTTTTGACCACAAGAATAGGGAAAGTTTCTGTTGAAACTGCCAAAAACTGCAAAATCGATGCTTAAAATATTACAAAAGACACAAGTGTTCAGTGGTTATCTTACTTTGCAAGTATATTTTACCATTAAGAGCAAAGTAGGAGCTTTGATATAGTGATAAAAAAAGAGTAATAAAAATAAGTGCTCATTTTTTGTTTGTCTTTTCCGGCTGGTGTTTTCCACAGTTTGAGTGCTTGTCAAGTTGAATCAAGCTAAAACACTCTAGTTCTCTAATCTCTCCGGTGACACTGATCAATGAAGGGAGGGTTGTTGCACCCT
Source organism: Micropterus dolomieu (assembly GCF_021292245.1). Classification (NCBI taxonomy): domain Eukaryota; kingdom Metazoa; phylum Chordata; class Actinopteri; order Centrarchiformes; family Centrarchidae; genus Micropterus; species Micropterus dolomieu. The sequence goes on along the minus strand of NC_060160.1, from coordinate 4,899,265 downwards.
ACACTCTGACCTCTCAGCTGAAATGCATGTATGTATTTTGTGTTTCAGTGGGATTCACTGAGCAGCAAGTCCCTAAAACAGTGTGACGATGTGGTAAATCAGCTCCTATAGCTCTGCCCCTTCCCTGGGATAAATTAAGCTGTTGACACTGAAACTGTTGTAGAAGTGACTGTTGAACTGTCCGCTCTGCCCGCTGCCAAAAGTGTTGTAGTACACTCCACGGTTGAAATGCAACCCCTCGCCGTGTTCTGATGTCCCAGTGTCCTGCCCACCATGGTTGAGGTGGTACGGGCTCAAGGCCGTAATGTTCCTGTTAGAAAGCTCGTTCACCAGTCCCAGGGACCCCTGCCGGCTGGGGCCCCCCGAACTAAGGGTCGACATGTTGCTGTAAAAGTTATTAAAACAAGGAGCGGTCGAAGCCAGTCCGGGCGGTGAAGATGAAGATGAGCTCTTATGGTTCTCGTTCATCACCTCCATCTCTGGTGAGGATGGCCCCAGGAGCTGAGGACTGTCTGAAGGCTTCAACGAGGCCGCCACTGCTGGCCTGCCGTCCTCCACTTTTGTGGCTCCTGCTGCTGCTGCAACTGCTGCTGCTCCTCCTGCGCTGCTAGGATCTGTCCGCCTTTTCCTTTTCCTGCGGAAGTTTCCGTTGTCAAACATCTTTTCACAGTTTGGGTCCAATGTCCAGTAGTTTCCTTTTCCTGTAATTTAAGATGAGATACATAACAAATTACAACCATATCCTGGTTTGGTTGAATAAAGATTTGCCTGATGGGAGTTGTGGGGCCTAATATGAATATAAGTTATATGGTCTAAATAAAATACACAATTTCTTTTTACGTGAATTTACCCTTTTCCTGCCACAATATGACTCTACAAATCAATGTATGGAAAGACAATGTCTTAGCAAACATCTACCCTATATTTTCAAATGACTAGTCATCATTTAGGCTATTTCATATTTCTTTTTGTTTGGGGCATTTTATGACATAGTGGTGTTTAAGGGAACAATAGTAAATAACACCCTCTCTGAACTGATGGCCATGGTAGTCTAGTCCAAAGTAAAGGTTAGGTTATTACCTTAAACAGAATTTATTTCTAACGTATTACTTTTTTACACTACATCTGCTACAGGTTCTACTTGTGTCATATTTTAACTTGATGCTTTTAAAATAAATTAGAAGATTACTACACAGCATCAGTTATTTCGAGTATGGATAAGACTTATTTGACCTCACATAACTGATAAGGCTCTGTCAAAACTATGATTAAGTGTTAATTTGGTGGCTATTCAAAACTACTATGCTACAAAGTTTATCTTTTCTTTTTTTTTTTTTTTTTTATTACATTTTTACATTTTACAGGACTAAAATCACATCAGGTCAGTTTAATTAATCCTCAACTAATTCCCCATCTAATTCAACGTCAATGAGACCTAAACCACAAAGTCTTGATAATAACATTTGCCCTTGGTGCGATCACGGTACCTGGATCGTCCTCGTCCCTCGGCACTTTCTTGAAGCAGTCGTTCAGAGACAGGTTGTGCCGGATCGAGTTCTGCCAGCCGGCTTTGCTCTTCTTATAAAACGGGAAATTGTCGGCGACGTACTGGTAAATCTGGCTCAGCGTCAGCTTCTTCTCGTGCGCATTCTGGATGGCCATGGCTATGAGCGCAGAGTAGGAGTAGGGTGGCCGGACCAGCTTCAGCAGCTCCTCCTGGCTGGCGATGGACAGCCAGCCCAGGTCGGGCCCACCAAAGCCAGGTGAGTTTGTTATGAACTGCCGCTGTGAGCCGTATGAAGGCGGGATGAACGACGCCGTGTTGTTGCCGTGCAGGTAGGATGCGGAGGAGTTGACGCCCGGCCCGTTGAGCCACAGGTACGGGTTTGGAGACGAAGCGTAATCTCCGAGGCCGTAGCCGGCGGGTCTCTGTGCGCCCTGGAGGCTCTGCTGGTGGTACATGCTGCTGAAGTTGTCGCAGTAAACAGCGGCCATGTCCGGGGCCTCCTGGGCGCCTTTAGGTGGGAGAGAGCCGACGGTAGGGGAGGTGTGTTGGTGGTGCTGGTGATGGGACTGAGGATCGATGGAGTTCATCACTCCCCGCGGGAAATCCCAAAAGGAGATAGTGAAGCGGTTCAGGTGGCCTCTCCCGGTGGTGCGCAGGCAGTAGCAACAAGTGTCAGGGAGGTTGGAGAAGTTTGGGGAGTTTTAATAGTATAAACCCTTGACAGCAGCCACATCCAGGCACCAGATAATTCCCAACAGCCAATAGGCACACACTGAGTAAGAGGGGGTGTGGTCATATTCTATCTCATTCAGTAGAGAGTTGGTCAGTGGTTCCCAAATGTTTCCCTGTCAAAACCTCCTGGAGAGACAGTCTGCTGCTGGGTCCAGGTTCTATCTGAGGGGTCGAGGCTGTTATAACCTCAATCAACAAACAACAAACCTGCAATAATATAACTTTACAATCAGTTTTTATTGTCTGTCTCAATTGTGAACCTTTTATCTGTGGAGAGATGCTATAGGCTGCAGTGCTCTAATAGAACTGCACTTTTAATACTCTGCCATGTTTTACCATCTTTCATCCAAAGTGAATATGAAGAAAATGCTTTGTGTAGTTGGGTGTTGTACTGTTATATATAATATGTCATGTTATATTCAACATTATATCATAGAATTATACTGTGACTCTTATTAACAGTAAATCGGTGTGTGAATCAGTATGCATCACTACAATATAAAATATAATACAATACAATGTAAAATATCTCACAATTAATTAAATTAGACTGACACAATTTATGAGCTGTATTCAGTAACATTGAATAATATTCCCTAAACTGTTTAATGGAAGTTGAATTTAAAAACGCTAAAAAAATATTTTATACTGAACTTCACCCTTGAACACAGGACTGAAAAGCAGATTACTGATTAAAATAAATTCCTATTATCCTTCTAATATTAACTATGTGTTTTCCACATGAACAATGTAGATTACATCTTTCAGGCAAAACACCTGCCTTGTTTTCCATAATATTTCCCAAACCTGTGTGCCTAACCCTGCTACCTAAATTTGTGATTATCTGCACATCCTATCATCATAAAAAAACAAAGAAAAAAAAACGTTATGAGTAGGACACTTGCTTAGGGAATTTTGTACATTTTATGATACAATTTTATACACAACATAATAAGCACTATGGATAATTTTGATTTTGGCAATTTAAATTCATATGGTTATTATTCTTACTTATGATATATAATTGAATGTTGTTTATTAAATATTATTTTATTATTATTAATATTATTTCAAGCCGAAAGAAAGACATGATAGTAATTTTACATAATTTCAATTTCAGTAATACTGATAAGTTTTAAGAAATTAATACTCACCTGGAAGAAAACCTGAATGCTTTTATTTGAAACATGGGGCAGTGGTGCACTTCAGCCTCTTGTGGCCGAAATGAGTACTACAACAACAAACAAAAATAATCCTGACAAAAAGATCTTTTCACCTGGTACCAATTTTTTTTAAGGAACTTATCCTGGCGAAATCTACTTTTCCCCCCTCCTGCTTTGCCTCTCAGGGTTTCTGTACCAAACACATTAGTTTTAGAGATTAGTTTTAGGTGATTTTAATTAACCAAACTCCAACCAACAGTCTATCATTCCAAATTTGATTAAAGAAGAAATTGTTGCTTTAGTTTGCATCCAACTGAGACATCACAGCATCTATACAATGAAGAACCACAGAAGGAAAAACAAAACAATGTATGTGAGGCTCACTAAACTCAACAAAAACTGAGGACGCTTTTTTCACTTTTTAAAAAATCTTCATTCATGTCAAGTCAGTTTCTATAACACTTTCAAAACAAATACAATTTAATTATAGAAATACCATACATCATAACACATATACCCCTATATACAGTACTATGCAAAAAAAACTAGGCAGGTGTGGAAAAATGGAAAAGTAAGCATGCCTTAAAAAATACACATATTAATAGTTTATATTTATCAGTTAACAAAATGCAAAGCGAGTGAACAAAAGAAAAATCTAAATCAAACCAATAGTTGTTGACAACCCCCTGCCTTCAAAACAGCATCAATTCCTCTCAGTACACTTGCACACAGTTTTTGATGGAACTCAGCATGTAGGTTTGCCCAAACATCTAGGAGATCTACCCACAGTCCTTGATGATGTTGAGATCAGGGCTCTGTGGGGGCCATACGATCACTTCCAGGACTCCTTGTTCTTCTTTACCCTGAAGATAGTTCTTAATGATTTTTTATGCATGTTTGGGGTCATGTCATGCTGCAGAATACTTCTCAGCATTGAGGAGACCATTAATTCTCACCAAATCCCCAACTCTGTTTGCAGAAATGCAGCCCCAGACTTGCAAGGAACCTCCACCATGCTTCACTGTGCAAACAAGCTGCCTTCTGCTACAGCCAAATATTTTACATTTGGACTCATCAGTCCAGAGCACCTGCTGCCATTTTTTGCCATTCACTCCAGTTTCTGTGCATAGTTGAGTCTCTTGACTTTGTTTCTATGTTGGAGCTATGGCTTTTGGCCGCAAGTCTTCCATGAAGGCCACTTCTGATCAGACTTCCATGGACATTAGATGGGTGTACCAACATCCCTCTTGTTTTCTTGCTGGACATCTTCTGACTGTGAAGGGACGTAAGCATGATGTGAATCAAAGTCAAGCATGTCAAACGCGTGTCTGTGCATGTTGGTGTGAGTGTTCTGTCATCTTTGAAGCTTCAAAAGACGCACAAGTTGCATCTGTGGTCCAGGGTTGGCATGGAAGAGATGGTTTGCAAGAGAAGCCAACTACACAGCACTCTCAGCCTATCCAAGTGTGTCCAGTCTTGGACGGAAGGCCCCGAAGTCATGGCAAAAGATCAGTTCTTCAAATGGGCACTGACCCATCCTTAATTTCATCCAGTTTACACTGACTCACCCCACACGCACGGCCATGCCATATAAACATCCTATGTGTAAGTTGATAGCCTCATGTGGAATTATGCACCATGTGACTGCAAAAGCAGGGTATGGCAGAGCCATCCAATACCTTCTTGAACAGAACCTTGAAGACCAGTTTTGAAACAAACAGAGGGAGGGGTGTGGTCGTGCCTACACTAGAGGAAATGATTTATGGACAGACACTATCACATGAAGACCAACACATCACTGTCAGTCTTGGGACCTCCACCGCAAATGAGAAAACCCTGACACACAGCAGGAGTTTCTTGAATTTTGTCCTCCACTCAGTAACAGGACCAGGTATCAGAAACAAGAATGAACTGAGCAACTGTTCCCACTCACAGATTGCCTGGGAGCCTCACCTGCTGTGGTGGGAACCAAGCTCTTCAGGGTTCTAGTGGGTGATGTGTTCAGGAGGAACACTGACTTCCCATTGAAGGGGATGAAGAGCACCTCTTCACCTGACCGCTTGGGGGGACCTTGGACTTATTTCTCAAAATCATAGTGTGCATTTAGTCCTGTTTAAAACAAGGGACAGTGGTCCACTCTCTTGTGGCCGAAATGAGTAGAACCACATCAAACAAATACGATCCTGACAAAAACATTTTTTCACCTGCCAAAAGTTTCCCCAGCTGTTAACACAGGTTATAAAAAGTAACCTACAAATATGGTCCCGGCAAAACTACCTCCCCCTGATATGTTTCATAGTTGGAAAGAATTTAAGGAACTATTATCCTGGCAAAATCTTATTTTTTACCTGTTCTTAAGTAATTGCCTTTCAGGGTTTCTGTACAAAACACATTCCTCAATGAGAAGATTAGTTTTAGGTCATTTTAATTAAACATACACTAATCAACACTCCCTCATTAGAAATTTGAATAGAGAAGAAATTGTTGCTTTAGTTTGCATCCAACATCACAACATTTATACAGTGAAGAACCATAGAAGGAAAAGCAAAACACTATGACAAGTATAGAGCCTGTGCACGGCTACCAAGTACCATGCTTTCTTAAACGACGTAGCAATTGCATTGCTAAAGGCTAATTGGGCTAGCTTACGTCATCAGGTAATTAACTTCATTACTCCACAATGCAAACATGCTGCATTACAAACAGTTTCCTCAGCACATATAGACATTCACATAACACACTTGCAACTACTAACACTTATTATCAAAGTCTCATACCTGAAAAGGGGAGTATTTGAATGAAAGATGCATGGACACAAACTTTCCTTAGATCACGTGTCTAATGACTGGAGGGAAGAAGCGGGGTTAAGCTCCCCTTGGTAACTACAACACTCTTACTGCTGGTGACATCTTTCACATAAAACATAAAAAATCACAAAAGTACTGTACTGAATGTGAAAAAAAGATGCTTGCTCTGACTTACTGGTAATCCACATTATACCATTGGTCACTACAGCAAACTCTGTCCAAAGGGCCAGGCTCCATCTCTGATGTCGAGCAGCTACCATCAATGACAACCCTGCCCATCTGCTTTAATCTTTTAAACGCCACAACACCTGGCGCCTAAGCAGAAACTGCAGGTCCTGACCGTATTGCAATGATGGAGAATGAAGACTGTGTTTCCTTTGAGCAACTGAAGAACTGAGGAGATGCCTCTCACTCAAGCCAAGAGTCAGGGGATTTGTGTTGTGGCGCCTGCATGAGGACAGACTATACAGATGTCTGTCATGAAAGCCCATTGACCTGCCAAAGAAGAAGTGGAAAACAGATGAAGAGGAGCTTCAAGAGGAAGATGTGCAGGTGGTTGATGAAGAACCTGATCAGAAGGATGTGAAGTGGCTCTGTCACTGTTGTTTGTCATGTGTAAAACTGTGAACCATGTACCAAACTGGGAGCTGACTGTATCATTACACCAAATAACTACAACAACTAAGTAAGTAGAGTCCTATTAGTGCTAAAGCTGACTATTGATTTCTGCAAATCAGGGAAAGAAATATATCACTGTGGTGACACCAGATTTGTCAGACCAGCTGTCTGATTTTAAAAGATTTTAAGGGACTGTGTCTGAGATTAAGTTGAGCATTCTAGACCTTGGCAATAGTAGTTTGACATTTTATTATTGAATCAAGCTCCACTTATTAGCTTTTTCCAGGGCTCGTTTTAACAAATAGACACCTGGTCTGCTTTTATAGATGTTCTCTGGATGTATAAAACCTCTTAAAAGCCTACGGGTCACCTGCTTGAGCTGGTTCTAAGCTGCTGAGATTGCGCATACAAATATAAATGTTTAAGTGTATGTCAATAAGGACATGCTACACATCATAAGATCGAATATATTCTCCACAATTCAATCATTCGGTTCATTTTAGGAAAACCATAAAAGGAAGCAAGCAAACTAAGCAAGAAAGTAATATACATTAAGTTTTACTCAAATGATATGGTAAACAAGAGAGACGAAGAAGGGGTGAAGCCCTACCTTTGAAGCGGTCCTAAAGTCCAAATATATGTCCATTCCTTGATTATTTAAATTAAATTTTTTTCATAAAATTGTATCCAAGTTGAAATAGCTACGGTAGCCTTCAGCTTTCATCCTTTCTGAGGTACCCTGCTGGTATTTTGATATGGGGCTCTCTCTCTGTTCTCTCTCTGCTCTCTCTGCATGAAGCTGGCCTAGATGCACTGTCTCTCAGCATACTGGTTTAAATAAACAGTTTGATAGTAGCCTATTTCCCATCTGTCCTGAGCCAGGGCTTTGTGGAGAAATGAATTAAAGGCCTCAAAAAGATGTCAAACGCAGTTGGAATGACCTGATTAAATTAATTAAATTAGTTCAAAGTTGCACTTTACTGTAAATCTTTACTGTCTCTCTCTGGCTCAGATAGTTTATACATGTGGAGGCACACTGCCACCCTGAGCTGTCTTTTTTATGTGGCAAATCCCAGCATGAGTCTTTATGTAAGATGCACTATTCACCACAAGATGGAGGCAGCATGCTGCTCAGTGTGGAGTCTAAACCGACAGTGCAGATCATGAAGCATCCTCAGGAGAGAGCTAAACACCTCTGTAAATGTCTTTGGATGAAGCTGCCAAAGAGCCATCAAACTCGGGGATTTTTTCTGCCTCAGAAATCTAATATGAAAGTGTGGTTTTACTATGAGCGCTCCTGGAGTCTTTGAAAAAATTAAAGTATGCTTTCTGACAACATCAAAGGTTATTCCAACCCACAGAGTCTAAACTAAGACCTATAATGTTACATATACACGTAAAAGTGAAAATAACTTGCTTTATGGTCTTAAAACAAAGGTAAATAGCTTTCATAAATGTTTCTTTGAACAAAGCCTGTCTGCATTTAACAAAAACCCACCGGTGTTGCATTTCTTTTTGGAGAGGAACTTTCTAATAAAGCAGAGTCAGACCCCCTCTGAGCCCCGCTATGATTACTTTGGTTGGTATTGACACATTATCTGCCAACACTTCTCTGTTTTTCAGCATCTGATAGACTGAGGTTTTTCTCTAATGCAGCTTTTCCACTGAGATCCAGGCCGCAGAGTAATTGTCCGCGCAGCACCAGGAGTCGCTCTGTCTGACTGTAATTCTATAATATTGGGGTTGGCTATGACAATAATCCCCGGGGCTCATCGTGCGTCGCCAAAACTGTTTCACAAACTCAAATATATGTATGAGAATTTGAGATTGCAGAAAAGGGAAGACTCCTCCTGGCTCCTGTCACGCAGACTCTCTTAAAGAAGAAACGTTTTTGTGAAGATACAGAGGCTTGACTTTGGGAATTGCGGATTTTGCTTTTTGAGTTAAAGAACCCAAAGGATGGATAATACAGTTTTACATCAGGCATGAAATACGTGAACTGAAGGAAAAGTCTAAAATTTTTAGCACCCGATACCATTTGCTGCTCTTGCTTGTTTTCAGTGTGATTGACAGATATATTGTTCACCATCTTAATTCAAAGTTATTTAGCTCTAGCTTGTGTGTTTGTCAGTGTGTGACAAGAGATTGGAGAACTCATAGTCTGAAAATCTTAATAGGGTGTAGTCATAAGAGCAAAACAGGAGGAAAGATGTGAAAAAAGAAGCAGACTGTGAGCTCTGCCCTGCCCAGCTGGTGCATCTTCATAACACAAAATCAGGCCTGTTCAAAGATTCTCACTGGTAAATCTAAAAAGAAATACTCAAAGTCGAGTGTAACGCATAAATAGTTTAGGGCTGGCGTGTTGATTTTGTATACTTTGTGTGAATTATGAGAAACCAAAATAAACCCGACCCTAATTTGAGAATCCCATCAGAACAATACATTTTAGATCACATGTGTTTTGTTGTTCATGACTATTTTCAAGAGAAAAGGTAATTTTAGAAATGCTTATCGAAGTAACATAAGACAAAAAGACATCATAAACTATTGCAAGAGCATGTAATTACAGACAAAAGAGTCAAAAACAGGAAAAAGACAGTAACATCATTTTAGATTGTTTTGTTGTGTATTTCTGTTAGCACGTGAAGATTTTGTTAGAGATGATTTTGGCTGCCAACAGAGTGATAAATCATAAGTCAAAAGACTGTAATTTCACAAGTAAATAAAGGCAGACAGACAAAAGTGTGATTTTCAGACAGAGGCAGGAAGGATGCAAAAACACCTCAAACTATTTTCATTTGTTAAAACCTTCTGAAAATCACACAAACAGCACACGAACAACTGCTAAATAAGAAACACTATTCGATAGTGTATGATTATATACTGACAAGAGGCTTCAAATGTCTCTGTCCTTGACTCACACATCTCATCCAGACAGCTACTTTTAGCCTGTTTTGGTTTTCTATTTTTTCCACCCATGTTATTTGTCATGGACTTTTGCTTGTACCAAGGGTGATTTCCAGGCTTAGGCAGGTGGAGGACTGAGATAAAAATAATTTACGCAGTTACAATTTCACATATTTATAGTCCTTTGTCTCCGTATTGGTCCATGTCTTCGTCTTAGGAGATGACGATGGATTAGAAGATGGATTGATGTCTTTGTCAGAGTTCGAATGGTGTAGTGGTAGAGTGGTAGGTATGACAAATTAGTTTGTCCTAAAAACAGCTTAGAAAAGAGCACAAAGTAATGTGATGTTCTTCCACTGCTACAAAATGTGTTAGGGAGGATTGTTAGACTTACACAGTGTTTGATTTGGGGGATTTGAAACTTCCAGGGTCATTTCTATTCTCCTACCAACAGTCACTCAACACTGTTTTCCTTTAATTATTGAGAAGCTCTTTCCCTAAACTATGCCAAATTGTTTTAGTTGCCTAAACTTGAAAACAACTGGTGCACCTTCTTTCCACCAATGGAGCGTTGAGGTTGTTTCAACCTCAAGTTCAACTTCATGTTTAATTTTATTGTCCTCAAAGGGGGATGAAGAGATGTACATATAACGGCCCGTGGTCAGTATATTAAGTTTAGTTGTTGTCAGACCAGTTTAAGAGAAAAGTTGATTAAAATTTATAGTCATAATGGAGGCTTAGACGCAGGGGCGTTTTTAGGATCATGAAACATTGGGGGCTTAGCCCAGCCCATAAAACTTCATATCTTCACATAATAATTGACCCCCCCCAGTCTCCCTCATCCCCTAAAGTTAAGTCTCTAAGGCAGTAAAGCAACAGTAAACATCCTCTGCTTATACGGCACAACATAAATCACAATAACACTATTAACTGTCTCATTTTGATGTTGCAAAATTGTAATGCCATGTGTGTAATTATAATAATAACAAAACTGTGACAGTATGAACAGGGGGTCTGGGGTGTTTTTCTGTACCAATTTCTGCCTTTTCTGCATCAATTTATGGTGGAAATTGTTTATGTACAGGGACACACAAGTTATGAATAATTACGCGTTTGATCATCCTTGTTGCTGAATTGTGGTGAATATTTAAGAACATTTTGATATTTTATGACCTTGTAACTGATTATTTATTCCCATCTTAAATGTGCAATTGTACTACTGGCTGCCTTGGCCAGGACACTTTTGGAAAAAGAGTTTTTCTGGTTTAATAAAAGTATAATAAAACAATTTAAAATCTAAAACTGTAACAGAATATAATGCAGGGCAGCTCTCAGCTTTCAGAAAAGTTTCTCCTATAGATCATCTTTTAATTTCATCACTGCTGAAATAACACACATGCAGTCGTGACTGATTGAGGTAACCTCTCTAAATGTGCATCCCTGTGGAAGGGATCCATACCACGGATTCTGCAGCCCATTGCACCACTACTATCCATGATAGTGTGGTGATTTAATTCTTTCATGTTTTGTTGTGCAGGATCACAGCCCCTATGTGTCCACATGAGGAAAGGTCAAGATAGGCTATCAGAGTAAAAATGTATAGACTAGACAACTTGATGAGTTTATTTTTTTAAGTAGCCCATTAAAATATTCCTGCAAATGCAGTGAAAAAGCTGATTATCTGTAATTTAGCTATTTCTACAATTATTTTCCTTTTTAAATTTCCATGAAGGTGTTTATAAGATCACTTTAAAATATCACTCTTGCTGCCCAGCCAACTTTTGTTACCTGTGCCTTTTATTATGGAGATGTCGCCGACCAAACCGCTTGCTTTGCAGTAGCACAGGCTGCAAATACAATCTGATTATTCCTGAAGCATAAATAATTTTCACAACGCAAAAAATTATAGTGGCAGTAACACGGAGCAGCTCGTTGTTGAAGCAGGTAAACCTGCATACAGAGGAAGCTGTATGTCATACGTAAAACCCAACAGAACTATTTTATCCACCATATTTCCTCTCTCTCTCTCTCTCTCTCTCTCTCTCTCTCTCTCTCTCTCTCTGTGCATCTCAAAAATAAATAACAGCTGGTAGCTGCTGAGTGAAAGATTAGTGTCACCGGCGACATTCAGTTTATGGACTCCCGTCGGAGATCGCTATAAAACAAATAGTAACCACTGTGTATAAAAGAAAGAGGCTAATGTCCAAAGCGATGCTCTGTTCAACAACAGGACTGTTTTAATATATCTCAATCAATGCAGTGATCGTCTGACGGAGATCGCACAGTGTGTAGTCTTCATTTGCTTTGCAGAGACTAAAGACGCTTTTAATGCGCCATTAATGGAAAGTGAAAGTGTTTCACATCGCTTATGACATAGCGATGCAGGCTGCTTTCCAACAGGCCACCAGTGCCATGGTGCGCTCACTAGATTTCACTTGTATTAGTAGAACAATAAAGCCTTAAACTGAAAAGATATTTGCCTGATTTTCTAAATGTTTGCATCTGCCCAGCTCTGTGACTGTGACAAGCGCCCGACCAGCGCTTTACTACGGAACTGCGCGCACAGCCTGGATGACAGCTCATTTAATGAAGTTAGTTAATGAAGAAAAATGCAGATTGCAGACTGGTGAAGTTATAAAAGGTATGAATGGAAAATGTAGCGAAATTAAGAGTAGGCCTACATTAGATGTACCCACCCCTGCTGCAGACATCATCACTGCTGCCTTCAGCTAGAAGTAACAGCAGCACAAAAGACAAGTCTGTAATATTGAGGCATCTTGCTGCACCGGCCAACTTTTTTTCGCCCTCAACATTTCTATAGGCTACATTTTGTCCGCGACTGATGTGGAGTGTGTGAGTGATTGACTGGTCACTTAGTAAACCGCCTCCTATATGAGCCAGCTCCGAAATCGCCTGAGCCAGGAAGGCAATGCGAAATAAAACTTTACATTAGGAAAGAAAGGGGGGGGGGGCATGTAAAATGCCTCCTCTGCCTATCAGGTGATCAACCTCACCACAAATCCACACAAGTTAAATTTCAGAGCCTCTGATGAAGTGCAGCTCACAGCCGCTTCAGGTGGAGCAGAGAGGACAGACACAGAGCTACAGCTGGTTCATCTTATTCTCCCTAATTTGCAGGAGAATAAATAACAATAATCTCCCTCTCTCTCTCTCCCTCTCTAGCTCGCTCCCGCAGCTGAAGTCTTTTGCCTTTTGTTGTTTGTTTTTTTAAAAATCCTGAGATCCGGGGCTTTTCAAAAAACATCCTGGGCTATAGCCCCGGATGCCCAGGGCTAAGGACGCCGCTGCTTAGACGTGTTTCAAATATATTGTCAACCCATTTATTTCAGTGATAAAAAACAGAATATTAGATGAAGACAGCATTTGTTGTAGTGTTGTTGTATTAGGCAGGACTTGTTTTATCTAGGTATATCTATTAAACTGGCATAAATATATAAAACGTGTTGTAAAACCTACCAGACAAGTTTGAAAATCGACGTATTTTGTCATTTAGGTGTGGAAACAAATACTTAAACATAATGTTAAAGGTTTTACAAGTGGTCCTGTATGTCACAAAAATTAAATTGTCATGATGTGAAGTAGTAATAGGTAGTCTAATAATATAATTAATGGCAGAACATTTTGATCAAGATTGTGTTTAATTTTTTAAATCAGCAACAGTTGAGCTTTTGCTTGATATTATACAAATATAGAATGATAAATGTGTGGTAGGGATTTTTTTCATCTCTGAATGGTTATACTGTATATAATCAATAAAATCCTCATGTACATAAACAAGTAAACTTAGGCTTTATTACTTCACCATTACTGGTTAGGGCTGAGGTTGGGCTGCAAATTTTTGCATGCAAAGACCTATTTATTCCTGTTTCCGAGACAGTCGGGCCCATTCAGCTGACGCACAATCTCCACCATTTACCTTCAGTCTATTTCTGTGACATATTTACACCAACTTGTCAGGCTCCGTGAATCTACCTGTGTTTGGCAGAGTGGGATAATTTACACAGGAAGCCTTGGGAAATAAACATTTGCACTTATTATATGTCACATGTTTCTTAGGAGCAAACACACACATGCACAGACATACATGTGAGCACAGCAGAAGACAGATAAGAACATGTATGCACACACAGAAGGCATTCATAGCAAGCAGTAATAACATAGTGCTGCTTTCGAGAGGCCAGCCTGCGGGCAGAGAGGGTACATACAGGAGATGTTATTGCTCTATATGTTTATAACGCTGCCATGGAAAAATAAGAGGCTCAGCCACAGGCATTTCCTAAGTTCCTCTCTCCCCAGTCACCTCTCCAAGCCTGTGTGGGAGGGAGGCAGTGAGCGTTTAGATGAGGGCTGAGCACATGTCACACTTCATCATTTTCAGAAATAGGTATCCTAATTTCTCTTTCTCTTTCTGCATATATTCTGTCACAAACTCCTTTCATCACCCGGCTCTTGTTACTTTTCTTGACTATTTGTTTCAGCTATTGTCTGGATTCATGCAGCACTGACCCCTCCAATCATTTTATTTACTTGAAATGATGATTTAGTGTAATGTTAGAGACATGGGAATTTAAACATAAATATTTGAAGGAGAATATTTGGTGCATTTATTGTTTGGTTTGACCTTTACGCTGCTCACTACCGGTTGCTTATATTGCTGGCCACCAAAGAGTTTTCACTGCTGTTCTTTGGAGTTGCTCTGAGTTTGAGTTTCAGATGATGTTAATATCTAAAATTAAAATATAATGTCTGAAGCTGGGACACTGTAGGTTTTCAGAATTACGAAACATTTAGTCCATTGTGAGGTCATTTAAATGTTGTCAGGCTTGTTGTCATAAGAGGTAGCTTAGGTTGTTGTTATAAGTAACCAAGGCAAAAGTATTTACCTTGTAGCCTGGCCAACCTTAAGGTGTCAGTATGCTTTAAACAAAGTGCTTGTCAGATAGTTGAGCAGCATTTAAACCACCTTCTCCCACACCTTTTCAGTGTCAGAATTGGGGCAGCTGCATCTGACAACTTCAGTAACTTTCTGAAACCATCAAGCAATGCAGCAATTGGCCAGCTGTACAGAGGTGTGAAATTAGGCACATGAGTTGAATTTCTCTATCAGCATCTTTTTTCATGATCTATCACTTTTCAGATCTTCCAGGAGAGACCGGATAAAAATGTGCAATGTTACCTCCATATTCAAACAATTATTGCATGTCTCCCCTCTCTAGTATGACAGACTTTTCACACTGCCTTTAAGTGAAGCCACTTAGAGCAGCAATAAATACTTTTGCCTTTAGATGTAGTAGGGCAACACATAAGTAAGTCGTACTTTATTTTAAGCATAGTGAGAGCTTTTGCATAGTTTCAGGAGCAGGTAGTGGATACTTGAGCGGGATGCATATCTGATGCAAGGGCTTCAGCCATAGATACCTATGGTGTATGTATGGTTTAGATTCATAGTTTAACATTGGATTTTACTCATTGATTGCACCACAACAGTAGACAGATTTATTGAATGATCTGCTTTAACGACATTAATTAATATATACAATATTATTTGATTGAATTTGTGATGGGCTTCACATGTTGTTACAGAACTGAGGTTCAGATAAGTTCTATTTTGCCATGACTCATTACTGAATAAGAGACTACAGCCAGATTTACATTCTTTAATTTACTTTGTGACAGAGAGTGGTGGTCATGGTGAGCGGAAAGCTTGCCGTGGAGATGTCTTTGTTAGGTGTGTGTTACCGAAAAAGAGATAATTACTTGGCCTTTCTTCAATGCTTCAGGAAAACACAGTTTTTTTTATATTTTAAGAAGCACATGTCAGTTACCATCACTACGTGCAAAGGTTCTGCAAAACTATAAATCCATCTTTACCCTCAACATGATGACAGACCCTGGTCAGAGCTGATATGGTAGCAACTTGGTGGAGAACATGAAAATAAGGGAGGTGTCTTTAATATTGTTTTTCAGCTAATCTTTTGGTCCAGCTTGCATTTTTCCTATCATATCTCTGTTAAATGTAAGCTTCAAGGACACAGGAAGCAAATGAAATGAAACTTACTCTAGTGTTTCACTAAGTCACTCTAAATCATAGTGTCAGCCTATAATGTGAATGTAAATAATGGCTGAAATCATGTCACATTTAATTATTTTCAGATAAGCCATCCTCTGCTCATCCCTGCTCCTCCAAAACCAGCTCTATGTTTGTGATCCAAAGGATAATTAGGCCTTGGAGCAAGGCGGTGAATGTTTGGTCTCACTCTGCTTGGCTTTAAAGAGAATGCTCTTTTTGGATGCTGCAGTATGAGCGTATATATCCCTTGAAAAGGCAGAACTGTAGCTGCTCGTGCCTCTGATGTGCCATCCAACTTTAAAATACAGCTTTGCGAGCTCAGTCTTCTTCAAAGCCTTCTTTTCTTTTCTTTTTTTCCCCCTCTTTGGCTTTTTTGCCCTCTTCTGCCAGCCCCAACCCAGCTCTGCCTGCTGCCTCGACATGATGAGTGGAGTGAAGAAGTCGGGTGAGAAGCCTGAAAGGAACTGCAGCTAATTCATGAAACAAGTCACTAGCTCATAAACTAAAAAGGAGTTATAGCAGCAGCATGAAAAATACCAAGGACCCGCCATAAAATGGGACATTGAGCCACTGGTGTTTTGTGGGTTGATCACTGTTCTGTTTAGAATTCGCTGCAAGTAATCAGTGTAAAAGAAACACTCCTTTCATTCTCTTTGACTTCGAGGCCTAATGGCTTTTTTAGTAACGACTTTGTGTCTTTAACGGCACAAACATCATTAACCCAGGCCATTGTTATTCTAATCTCTCCCTGTCAGCGGCCTTGGAGGCAGTGCTCTTGTTTCGTTGAAACAGTTTCTTCATTGTGAGCCTGGACGGAGGGGGAAAGGAGGCTGTGAGGTGCCTGCTTCAACCGCTGCCACCTGAGCGGGCATCAGCTTCCAGAAAACCTTATATTTAGGGTGGTCCAACCTGCCATCTCCAAACCACGTCCTTCTGGCTCTCCTCTTTATGTGGTCCTAATTCCACCTCCCACCATCGCTTTTACCCTCTCTCTACACAACCTCTCTTACAAAAAGCCCCACACACGATGAACAAAGTTTCACTGGCCCTCGTTTGTTGACTTATCTGGCATGGTAGCAGTTTGCCTTTTGAAAAAAAAAATTCTTAAACAACATTTGTTGGGCTTCTTCTGCAGTATAGGAGGAGTATAGGTGGCGGACTGTTGTCCTCCCCCAAGACACACAGGAAGAGCCTCTGCCATGTCCTCTACGGCTTGAGCAGGTGCAAAGACAAGGCTCAATGACATCTTTGTACCAAATGGAAGAAATTTGGGGGTTTGACAACACTCCTGGCCTGGCCCGGCCCGGCACCACCTCCCCTCCATCTGCCTTTCGGGGAACTTGAACGTGAGAACTTAGCGCTGACAGGCCGCCGATGGGGAAACCATATATCCTCAAGTGACACAGACACCTTGGTTTTTGGCTTCCACAGCCGCCTGTCACGCTGCTTTTATCAGAGGCTGCTGTGGTCTTTCACTGGCTGTAGTAATTCATGTTGGTCCAGTGTTCTCTATAAGACCAGTTCACAATAGAAACTCACAATAGCAAGTCCTGTTTTGTGACTGTGATTTAACAGCAAAATACATGCACTATTCTATAGCACTACTATATAATCTTAGAGTAAAAACTATTTTTTATTTGACCAGGTGCTGTTGTAACATGTGCTACCGGGTGGTCATGCTGGAAATGGCTAGGAAGTGATTTCCGGTGTTGGCTGGCAGCTTTTTAGGACACTATCCCAGATGTATGTCCACTGGGACGCTTTCCGAATTTCTATTTCCTCTTCTACCTACAGTTTGCTATCAGATGTGACAGTTCTGCTACCTGCTATTCAATGATGTGATTTCCTCTCGCTTGCAGTGATCTGAGATTTCAACCCTGTCTTCTAAAAATGCATTGTTTTTAAAATGTATTGCCCCTGTATATATATTTTCATCTTCCTCTAAAGAAGATGGAAGAGCTACAGCCAACATTTGAGGGTTCGCAAATAATAACAGGTGTAATGGACAGGAATAACCTGAAGCCTAACCATTTGATGCTCCCCCAGACCTCTTCTATTTTTCACTTCATGTGTCTTGTGATCCCATCTTGAAAAAGGCTAAGTGTAAATGCAAGAATCATTCAAGAAGCCTTGATTTGTATGAGTAAGGGGGAGGCCTAAGAGAGTCCTCATACTTCATAAATAACCGTTGCTGTTGAAACTAAACTACCAAAGTAATTCTTCTTCTGGCGTTTATCTCAGTTGCTAGACAGCTTCAAGTGCATTACTACCACCCTCTGGGCTGTAGTAGAGCCAACCCTGATTTGTACAAACATAACATGGGAAAACCATGGCGGATTGCATATAGACTTTCCCAGCTGGGTAAGTGGAGTTCAAAGACCCATCGGTTGCCTGTCAGTGCTAACTTCTCGTGTTCAAGTTCCCCAGTATAATATAGAAATGGAACCAAAATCTTAACTTGAATCTTACTTCCCTTGATGCAGGGCATGGTGGCCAGAAAGACACAAGTCCAAAACTGGTAAAGCATTTCAGAGACAGGTATAAATTGGTTAAAAAGACTGGGTCCAATATGTGGCTTTATATTTCCTTATTGTTATTCTTTATTCTTTCAACATGTGACAGTTGCCTGTAATTGATGCCATGATGAGAGCCATTATTGACAAAGGGTGAGACAAATTATATTTGGCAACAGGCTGAATTCAGGTTCTTGCCAAATGCCAACATGCAGCTGATATCATCTGGAAACAGGCCATGGAGGTGGCAATGAAAACTGAAGTCCTGGGTGGTAAAAACTGAATATGACTTGTAAATGTAAATATACTTACTGATAAAAAATAAATGCAAGACAGAATCCTGTACAATGTCAACATGTTTCTCTGTCAGGGCCACTAAGGGACATTACTGCACATTTGTCATGCATGGTGATTATTTCTGAGCTAATTCTTAGCCTAATGATTAGCCACGATAAGACATCTTCTCTGACTCCCTTTATTATTTCTGGAACCGGTCCCACGACCCGAGCCTCTGCAGCCCACTCTGGATTTCATGGAGCTCTCAGGCGGTGACCTCAGGAACAATGTGGGGTGCTGTGCTTATTCTGAGTACCAGGCAAGCCCAACTGCCCCCACCTGCTAGCAGCTTTACTGGCCTGGCCACGGGCTCCGAGGCCACTGCAAGAAACATCCAATTTATCATCAGATTTTATTTTGTTAGGTGATCACATTTTCACCCTTATTTAGTCAAATTACCAATTCAAGTCACTGTGTTTTTAGTTCAGTTGATTAACTCATACTTTATAATTTGAATCAAGTGAGCTCACCAGCTGCCTTTTAAAACCTGATTGTCGCAAACAAAATTACAGTTTTAAAATGTATCATCATTTCACCTCAGTATAGGCTTTTATTTTATCTCAGATGAATTTAAAACTGATGATAGCTATTTTGGGATCAGTCAGCTGCTGGTAAGGGTTCGTGTTGATGTCTTAGTAAAGGACAGCACTTTAAAATCTATATATGGAAGGATACTTGTCCCAGAGCAGCTGCCTATTTAGCCGTGTCAGATCATCATCAACATTTTTGGGTTGGCTGTATGAAGAAAGTGCTACAGTTTCTCTGCTTTGTTTTTAATTTGGAGAAACTGAGAATTTAAAGGTTAAATAAGACTAAGAACATTAGTCGACAAGATGCACTTTTACTTTTGCAGGGCATGCCTATCTGTCTGATCCTTCATAGGCTTCCAGCTGGGGAGTAGAAAGAGAAAACGTGTGTGTGTGTTTGTTGGGGGTATGTTATGGTATTTCTTCAATCAGCTGTCAGTTCTCACACACACACACACACACACACACACACACACACACACACACACACAAACACACACACACACTAGTACTTTGGTACTTGTGAGGACTGTGAAGACTCTCATTGACTTAATACAGCTACATGCCTAAATCCAACCTAAGACTAAATCTCAACCTCAACCTAAGTGTAACCTCAAACATAAAACCAAAGTCCCTTTTTATGGCCCAAGCTTCCAACATCCTGCTGTCCTCTCTCTCAAAGTCTAACAGTTTAATCGGTTCTTAAAAAGAGAACCAAGAGGGTACACACACACACACACACGCACACACACACACACACACACGCACACACATACACACACAGACATCACACATCACATTGTATTGTTTGAATCTGCTCCTCCCCACCTGCTTCGTCTGTAACTGGGTTCCATATGTGAACAGTGGTAGATTGTGAGGCAGCACAATGCTGGCACAGAGATGATGGAGGATAAACACCCTTTAAGCTCAAAACCAGGCTGTAAGAAAAACATTACTCAGTTTCCTCCAGTTCCTCTGTGCTGCCTCTGTCCGCCTCTTCACCGTTATGCCTTCAGCTTTTGTGCTTAGTATGTCTCTGCCAATTATGATTTTTTTTCCAAATTACAATGAATTCGTTTTTTTAATTCTCTAAAACTTTCAGTTATTAAATCGTTTTTATTATTTTATTCTGACTGTATGTTATCTTATGTTTATCACGTGCTTTCTGTATTTTATGGCTTTTTGTATTATGCTCCTTTTATTTTATTTTGGTGTATTTTGCAAAGTGTATTGGGACCATGTCTTTTGGTGATTTTGCGCGTTAAATAAAACTTGATTGAGTGATCGTTTGATTCTGAGAGTTTGGGGTGATACGACCAACTATGTCTGCATGTAATGGTGATGATTATACTTTTTGATCTAAATCTAGAAAGCATAAATAAAAATTTAAACATCTTGGTGTTTCTCTGCAAAGTATAGATAAAAAGTACATAACAAAAATAACATGTTAAAATAATAAAAGGTTTCCAAACAAAAAAGTAAAAATTGAAGGGTTTCTATTTACTTTTACATAAATTAATACAGTAAAGATACAAAAAAGAATTGATCAAAAAACATTAATACAGTACATCAATTATTCTTACAAATTCTCTTATGTGGCAAATTAACCATGTTATATACATTTCAGACATTAAACAAACAGCCACGAAGCAAACCTACATGGATCACAGCACCAATATCCAAAATAATATTACCTGAAACTTTATTTTTCTCCACAGCATATTGCCTCATATTATCCAAGATTGTATTTCTTTTGAGTGTGTTGACAGTACTACATCAATAAAAGACACCTTTTTTCAATTGTATAAATAGGGTTATAGTTATATAGTAATAGTTTAAATTGTAATCACTGCTAAATAAATGGACAACGATAGCGAGATCTTCCCTTTCATCTTGCTGTGTCATTGCTGTCACTTATGATGTCTCCTTTTGTCGTCATCTTTGAGCAAAGAGAACAGAACGGCACCCAAAGCTACAATGCCTATACCTGCAGCTACACCTCCAATCACAGCTGCTGTTTTAACCTGCAAAAGACAAATGAGTAGCAGACTGAAGGTCAAGGATGTGTTGCTGAAAACATTTACCCATATCAATTGTAATTATATTTGAATACAATTAAGCAAAGCCAGATATTTCATGTCACTGTTGGGTTGGAGCTTTGTTCTCCTTCTGTATTGTTCACACAGACAAACTGTGTCGATGTAACTATAGTAACTCAATCTCAATCCTGCCTGTGTGCGCACGGTGCGAGAGGAGACCATATGAGACGTAGAGATGCCTGATGGTCTAAATAACCCATTAGACTAATTAGATTTTTAGAATGTAAGAATTAACCTTTTATGTACTGAATACATTGACTAGAAGCTGACAAACAACAGTGGCTGAAATACAGGAAGCCTCAGCCAGTACGAGAACAGCCAGAGATGTACAGATGTACAAATTTTGCTTAGGGCCTCAGGGAGGTCAGGACCGGCTCTGATCCCATGACTTACGTGCTTTAGCTTACGTGATTTATGACATCTGACTTACATAACTTACTTACTTTAACCCAAACCACGTTTCCAAAACCTAACCAAGTAGTTTTATCGTCTCAACCTAAACAAACTGTGACACTTTCGTAATGTTAACCACGTGTTTAATGTCATGTGACTTACGTAATGTAGATCTGGTAGTAATGTATTTACACTTTGAATGAAACAAGCTTTTTTTAAACTTGCAAATCAGCTTGTTAATCATTTGTTGTTTGAAATATAGGCAGTCACAATTTATTAAGCACCACATCTGCTTCTTATCAACCAAAATAAATTGTGCTAGATCTGTGTTTTGTTACAATGAATGAGATGCTATGCTATATGATAAAAAAGTATCCAGGTGCAGAGCAACACTTTGAGAAAGGGATTTCCCACTGAAACATCAATAAAATATGTTCGCTGAATCACTTTTATTTAGTTTCTTCTGGAGAGAAAATAAGTAAATACTAAAAATGTTTCAAGATAATATACTGTACACTTTGATCAATTTATTCATTATACTGACATATCTTGTTTATGTGACACCTTAGTTTGTTACACACACGTTTTGCCATGATGTCTAGATGTGGCTTTTGTGCATATTTGGACTAAATTTAAGTAAATAAACTAATACAACGAATCTAAACAATACCTGGACAGATATTTCAGAAAAGAATGAAAAAATATAAAATACTTCAAACTATAAAAGTCACAGAATACCCACCTGTCGAGACTCTGGCTTGCCGTATCGTAGCTCTGTAACAAAGTGCTCACAGTTGTAAGTGGCAACAGAATATGACAGCAACTGCCCAACACTCCTACAGGCATCCCTCACGATGACATGACGCTCGCGAGGCTGGTACTCATCATCCAGGAGGTTGTTGATGTGGAAACGATCAGAGCCGACCACTTCCCAGATCTTCTGACGCCTCACGTATGCTTTATTGCTGTCCAGTACCATCAACCGGCTACCAAAAGGGCCTGAATCATCATCACCTGTGTATGTGTGTTATCAAAGAGACAGCCTCATTCACTAATGTGCATAGACATGTTCTTCACAATGAAGTATGAAGTAGTAAATTCGGAAAAATCGGATTCATGGCCAATTTTTTTCTTACACCAACTTAGTGAATCAGAATCATTCTGAATTGACAGGCGCTACCTGCTATTTGCAATCAGATTAGATGGGTTTCTTGTATACATATACATATTCAGGGGGTAAAACTGTTTTTGGTATCCAGTCAGACGACAGTAGTCAACCATTTCAATCAATGTAAAATTTGCATTGTTTGTAAATTCTTGTTAATTCAATAATAAACTGTCACATTCAGAGTTGGATCTGTTTGTTTCCGTTTCATTTGCACATTAATATAATATGTGCGACTGCGATGCAGGTCAGCGGCACCAGACCTAATGTTGTTCAAGTCAGCTGCCAAAAAGCTAAAGGAAGAATGGAGAACGAGGGAGAGAGGCGTTGTTTCAACAGTTCCCATTACCATTCCCAGTACCATTATTGTATCACATTCTAAGATGCTAAATATTGTCTGTTGTAAACTTTGTGCAACCAACAAAAATATTTCAACCACAAACAATTCTACATCTTATTTATTGAAGGATCTGCTAATGCAGCACAGCAACGTGAAACTTAGCCTATAGAAAGAAATGCTACTGCCAGTGATGCATCCACTCGGCGGAAGAGAGTGGCGTTAAGCAATGTTTTGTGTTTTGTAGAAGCACTGAATACTTCTCTTATAAATGCATGTGCAGAACAGTAATGTTAGTTGAAATGTTGGGAGAGACTTGCTTTATTTTTTACTCTTTTTAAATATATCCATAGCCTATAGCCTAATGTACAGCATCATCTGGTCTGAAAACAAATTCAGGTAAAATAAACTTTGATGAATCACAGAATTATCCGCTTAACCACAGATTTCTTTCTTATTTTACATTTACTAATTTGATTGAATGTAATTTGCTGATAATGTCCACTGTAGCTCCTCTAACAGAAACTACCCCTGTATTTATGTAGTAAATGTAATACTTCACTCACTTGGAGGAATCAAATGAACAACTTCATTTCCACCGATGTAGATAGCCCAGTGCTCATATGCCCCACGGAAGATCTCGATCAGGTCCCCGGGCTTTGCACCATTGTCAAACTAAAATAATAAAAACAGTAAAAATGTTTTATATAAATAACCATAATTAACATAACATCTAGTCAGTGTTTACGGTCAGTACTTAAAGGTCTGGAATTTCTGACCAGTATTAGCACTATGTGGCAGTGTTTTACACAAGAGTTCCTTTTTTGTTCCTTTACATTCATGTGCCCAAGCTACAGGTGACAGCGAGAAGTGCAGCAATGCGCCATCAAAGGCGTAGAAGAAGAAAACTATTTTAAACAGAAACTTTGTCTGTTTCCAAGAAAACACTGGAGGGCACGTTTACGCAGACTAGCACATGAGTAATAATCAATATAATGGTCTTCACAATCTTATTATGCCTATAATCTATAATCTAATATATGGAAGTACTCTGAAGCATTTTGTTGCGTTTAAATTGAGGCTTCATCTATAGGTTAATAGTCTTTAGATAAAAAATATAATAAAGTTAAATGTAGGACCATTGTTAAAGGTAAAATGTGGCACTTTTGACCACTAGTTTTTATGAGTGGGACCCCTTTTTGTTTGTACTAGAGTGAGGACACACATGCAGGTGCACAAGAATGTGGGCGATGCAGAAATCTTTAATTGCCACCTTTGACTCACTTTGTACAACTGCTGTTCCTGCTTGAAATAACTTTCTCCTTTTCCTTTTTCTCCTTTGGCTGACATACTAAAACATGAATGGTAATCCATGAATACTTAAAACATCAAATCTAAATACATAAAAGTACTTAAATGTTGCCAGTGTAATAGAAGAAAAGCAACTTCCTATCTACAGTAACTCATCAGTGACGGTAAAGCTCAGCAGCAGGGGACTCACCATTGTTGGAGCCATGTCTTCAGTTCTTCTAGCAGGTAAGGCAGGACTTGCAGCCAATTTATTGCTGCTGGAAGTGAAACTTAAGTACACTTGCGTTTCAGAAGCAAAAGTTTTTTTTTTTTTTTTACCTTGTAACAGGTAATAAACTGAGCAAACAGATAAAGATTAGATAAACACATTGGTACACACTATATAACCAGGCTGCATGGCGTAGATTGGCAAATCATTGACTTGATGAGTTAATACAAATGTTGTACTTGTGGAACTATCAGGTCTCGCTGAGTGCAATTTTCTTTCTGATAAAGATGCAAAGGCTATGTTTCATTTCTAGTGAATTGCACAATAGATGCACTTATGCTACTGCAAGATTCTCTGGGTTACATTTCAAACCAAATTGCAATTGCAAACCTCTGCCTGCTTCATAGCAATGAAGAGAAACTCCTCATCATCAGTTCAAAGAAGAAAAATATCACTTATTTCAACCTTCTGGGTAGTCTTTCCGGTTGTACAGAAAAAAATGTTAAATTGAGCTGAGCTGAACAATCAATGCCCTTATCTTGAATTTCTGAAGCTTATCAGCTTGATGAGGTTTTATTTTTTTTAAATTTATTTTCTTTAACCAATTAAAGGTCACAGAGAATTTTGCAGCAATCTGATCTTTATGAGAAAAAATGTTTACTCAATTGGCTACAGTTTACATATTTCTGTAGATGATTTTTATATGGATATTGCAGGAATAATCAATTGAAAAACAGTGCCATTGATTGTCAATAATGTTCTCAAGACGAAAGATTATCAGTAGCCGGTACATATAATACAAACATCTATCTTTAAGCTTATTATGGAGGCAAATACCTTGTCTTTCAGCTGATACAGAGAGTCACTGATAGATAGTTAATGAAAGGTCCTTCTGGAGTAAATTGATTTATCAATGATATGGCTCACAGTGAATCGCTCAAGAGCAAACAAGGCAACTTGGTTTTGTAAATAACTTACTTAAATGTTACTCCAAATGCAGAACAATCTGTTTTATTAAATTAAACACTTAACCAAGTGAAATACCTTGGTTTTCACAGTGATGAAAGTAAAGGTATTCTCACAGCTAACAGTTATTCTGGTTTAAATATAGTCAATCAGGTGATCACTTAAAAAACAGATTTGGTTGAGGACCATATGTATAGCTGGGTAATATATTGATATAAATATGGATCTGTGTCATATTATTGTTTAAAAGGTTGTATTTGTGTTTTCCTGCCTTTAATTGCGTCCCTACTGCTTTATTTGTATTGTTATACTTAGCAATTGTAAAGCCTAGTTCACACTACACGATTTTGAGCTCAGCGACAGTCAGGCTGTGACCGGAGGTAAATCGGCGATCGATCAATCGGCGGTCGCCAGTCGTTTTGTGTGAACTACTCAAAGATGCATCAAAACGGCTCCCTGACACATCATTGACACAACAACAGCTGTTTTGTGTGTAGTTTCGCGTCATTTCACGAAAAAACATGGTTTGGAGATCATTCAAAAACCACACTTTTTTTCTCATACTGTCCACTGCTTCAACTCCTCTTTTCACCCTCTGTCTGACCACTCTGTGTTTTAGCTCCTGTGTCTTTAAGGCCCCCCTCACTGAAAGCCCACTTACATTTATTCATTTAGCTGATGCTTTTATCCAAAGCGACTTACAATTGCTATACATGTCAGAGGTCGCAACGAGGGGTTAAGTGTCTTGCTCAGGGACACAATGGTGGATGTCTTACAGTGGGAATCGAACCCAGGTCTCCCACACCAAAGGCAAGCATCTTATCTATGCGCCATCACCACCCCACTTGCTTCTGATTGGCCAACGTCCATGAGCACAACAGAGGGGCGGGGTCTAGCTCCACAGTGCTGAATCAAGGCCTGCTATGCCAGACTTGGGCTGTTTCTCAATACCGAGTTCGCCAAGTTCAGACTTCTGTACTTTAAAGCTCGGACTTGGCAAGTTCGGCTAGGGAGCACAAACTCCCAGGAACGGGAGCACGCAGTCAGTCATTCAGCAATTGGAACAGCAGCGAACGTGATGACGCTCAGACCGTTAGCAGGCATCTCCGAAAACGTTGTAACAATTTTTTAAATCAGCTCTGTCTTGAGAAATCAACCACATATTTGGAGTTTAAACAACTATATTCCCGCATTAAAAACTCTTAAAACTACTATATGTGACACAAGAACAGCAGTATTATAAGTTACAGTTCTGAGTTTTCTCATCCGACATTTTTTGGAGGCGAAATGAAGCCTGGGATATCTGGCGATCCGAAGTCCACACAAGTCACCACCAATGCAGGCTCGGTAAAACGGGCGGAGCGAGAACACATCCGGGTATTTGACTGTACTTGGCTAGATGCGGACTTTTGAATTGGAACAGTACTTTGGCTGCGACTTATGACGTTTCACAAGTCCACAAGAACACAAGTACAGACAAGAACGCAGATTGAGAAACAGCCTTGGCCTCACAGATTACAGTACAAAAACAAAAAAACAACTTTAAAACTTTATTTACTGGTTTTGGTGAAACTGGATCACATTTGAAAAAATATTTTCTGGTTTTCCTTCTGATGTCCTCTGGCTCTACTTTTGGAGATTTACAGAGTTTGTATGTTATCAGTTACTTTAGCTGCTAACTACTGCTATCAGCTGCTGCTGTTAGCTACTCAGTTAGCCGTGCAGCTAGCCATCCTATTGCGGATTCTACCCGAACTGGAAGCGTAGTTATCTGGGGGTGTTGGTTTACACCTCTAACATTAGTACAGAAGCTTTGGACCGCTGTTTCAGGGCCTGCTGATAACAGGAGCAGCTTGCAATTACAGCGTCACTACTACCACGCATGCGCAGTAGAAGTATAACCGGGTGGGAAAAATGCATTTTAAACCTGATTTTAAGGGAAAGTCATCAAACTTTTTCAGCGATTTTTATCAGACTTTACTGGTGATTCTATTCTTGTAGTTTTTATGTCCCGGTGACCAGTGAAAGTGCACTGCTATCTCTCTCTCCATTCATTCAGATAGGAGCCTGGTCTTGTTAGTCCGAAATAACTGCCCGGAGGCGTTGCCAGCATGGCTGCCAAGTGGCAGGACTTGCCTATAAGGACTTTGTTATAGGTCAGCTTTTATGGTGTTTTCCTTTTCTACATTTTGGTGTAAGATATTTTTCTCATGGATGGGGTTAGGGTCAAATCAGAGCTAACATGAGAGCAAATATTGAACTATTATCAGGTGGCCAGAAAGTTCACTATTGCACATTAACCTTTTGTTGCTGACGGATCAAACATTCTTACTTCAGCTCAGTCGACCTTCTCTTCTCAGAAGTTCACTTACTCACAGCTTAGCAGCACTCGCACATTCTGAATAGTTTGATTTAGTCTCCTCATCATAAATATTTGGGTTTTCCAGATATCAAAGACATTTTTGGCTCCAGAGCATATATATTTTTGAGGGGAATAAGGCCAAACTGAGGGGGCATAGCGGGCATGGCCATTATGACCTCAGTGAAATTCCTGCCCTGGTTAGTAGGTAATCATCAACAACTTGGTATAACTACTTGGTCATAATATGTCATTGCTGTTTGCCTTTCTGCTTGTTTTGCAGTTCCTCTGCCCCCTAGTGACCAGAATCTATCAAAGCACCTTTAAAAATGTAACCCACCACAAATGTAGCAGTGGCAGTTGAATTTTGGTAATATCAGACTGGTTGAACTGAAAAAAATAAAAAGCTTATTTCTTATTTTCAGGAAAGCGTCCAAGCTGGGAGACCTGAAAGTTAAATTTCTCCCCAGTTCCTCATTAAGTGCTTAAAACAGGAAGCCCTCAATCAGACCGGCACATGGATCCCACCGGCCTTTTAGCTCTGCAGGATGTTTGGAGAAATTCCCCCCACTCAGATCAATGCTGCCGTGCCTTTTATTAAATACAGCTGCAATACAGTATGTCTTGCATCCCGGCCAAGAATCTTTTCCTTTCCTTTTTTTCTCTCTGTATTTTCTCTTCACTGTTCTGCTCTCTTCTGGTTGTCTTCACCTCATTGACAGCGGACAGAAGCCAGATGAGGGATTTGACACCAAACATTCATCTCTCTTTCTGTCAGTCAGCACTGCCTTTTACCACAACACCTGTTGAACTGCGTGCCATATATGCTGTCACCTGCCCACTGCTTCACCCAGCCACTTGACATACTGTATTCTTTCTTGTATTTTCTCTCTTTTCATTTCATTCTCTCTCAGAGCACTAGAAAACTCCACTTAAGTAGAAGTATTGCACTTGAAACTGTATACTTGCAGTCTCTACATAAATGAGTAAAAAGAAGTTCATTTCAATTGAAGAACTTAACCTTAACCACACATAAATCCATGACGTCATTTTGTCTCTAGTCTTTTCTCACATTTGAAATCAGGGTGCTCTTGCTTTTAATGGTTACTTTGTGCCTATGATACAGGGTCAAATAATTTTTTTTTTATCCAAAGTGTGTGTGTTTTTTTACAAAGAAATTTAATGTTCATAATATTATTTGGTGAAATGTAATGTGTTTTTTTTCTATGTTTGACTTTTTTAAAAA
Organism: Micropterus dolomieu; assembly: GCF_021292245.1. Classification (NCBI taxonomy): domain Eukaryota; kingdom Metazoa; phylum Chordata; class Actinopteri; order Centrarchiformes; family Centrarchidae; genus Micropterus; species Micropterus dolomieu. The sequence continues at coordinate 4,869,980 of NC_060160.1, read as the reverse complement.
AGGACAGCAAAATTGAGCAGCAGTCATGGAAAGGAAAGCAGAAAAGGCTTCACTACATGCAGTGTATGACAATGATGAGTTTGATGTACAGTAAAGCTGTTAGATTATGCTGTCTGTTCTATAAATAAATCCTGAGAAGGAAAGGTGCAGTTTTTACAGGTTAACGTTTTGGTTGGTAGACCTTCATCTGGTAATATTTGTCAAGTCTACCGATCAGAAGACACCATCTCAGTTCAGAGTTTTTGGTCTTACACATTTGCAACCTTTTTCACAGCAGGAAAAGCACAGCTGAAACAAATTATGTTAACGCAAGACAGTTTTAGAAGTGTGCACACCTTCCTGAAATATGCCATTTTCCCCATGATGATTAAAACATAATTGACAAAGTATGTCATCCCCACTTTTCAAAATGTATGTTCTTGCTGTTTCTTTTTCTATATTTGCTATAAAAAACGACTTGTAATTGTAATCAGTCCAGAATAGTAAATATCGCTTATTTTCATCCTGCTGTAGAAATCGTATGCCAAACAAAAATGCTGATTTCAGATGATTTTGGAAAACCTCTGATTTAGGTTAAATGACAATGTTTTTAAGCTTCTATGATGCGGTAAAGGTCAGAAAAAAATCTTGGCTTTTAATTTTAGCATGGGATGTTGATTGTGAAGTAGGCTATGTAATCATCCAGTATGAGGGTAACTCCTAGGGATACTGGGCTCTGTGTATTTAGTTCTTACCAGCTTCATACCTTTTGTCTTCCACTTTTTCCATTCATTGTTTCATTCACTCCTGCCCTCGCCCATTTTCTTTTTTCTCTCAATTACTTCATATCCTATTATTCTTCCCACCCCCTCATGACCACCCTCCCTCTCACCCTTCCACTTTTGGCCTCTGACCTTTCATGCTGGAAACTGCAGTATGTGGGTGCGTGCTAGGTTTAATCAGAGCCCGAGGCAGAAAAGAAAGCTCTTATCTCACCAGCCCCCTCGTATCCCTCCTAATCCCTTCCTTGTGGGTGCAGACTACCCTTCTCCTCGTGTGACTGACAAGCAGAGATGAAACCCTTGGTGAGCTTCGACCGGCAGACATTCACTTTTCCCACCTTCTCCTCCCATTGCACCCCACTTACTGTAGGTTCAAGCAGGCAAGCAGGGCCATGTCAGATGTTGGCCTTTGATATGCTAATACCTTCCTCTTTTTCATGTCTTGTTAAAGTATTGACTGGTAGCAAAGCAGTCGTAGTGTGATCCTCAGTCTGCTACACTGAGAGAGGGAGGAGTTATTGTTGAGAGTGTTCTGCTTTGTCAGTGATTTGCACTTTTTTCCTTCATCATGTCTCAAAAGAAGAAACTGCTTCAATTAGCTGAGAGCAATGCCTGTTAAGGGCTTTTGATGGCGACAGAGGAGTAGCAACGTGCTGACACACAGTGTACTCAGAAAACTCAGAGTTGTCCCCTTTTATTATATTAAGCTCAAGCTCAATGTAAAAAAGGTACACGCAAAAGTGAGACACATGAATGATTCGAGGTCAAATACAGAACAAGAGAAAACACTTCTTTTGTTTATACACTGAAACATGGTATTTCTTTTTAATAAATACTTTAAGAAGAGCTTTTTTTCTTTTAATATATATTTCTTCTTTTCAATAGAAGTAAAAGTATACCAAACAAAGACCTACAATTAAGACAAGATATGATGAAAACCACAGAACAAGAACAAACACAAACATAAAAACAACAACAAAACAAAACATAAAAGGAGTGAGTAATAGACAGCAGTGGCCACAACCAGGTGTGGCTTGTATGTACAGTACTTATTCTGACTTATTCTATGAAGAGCTTTAAGTTTCATTTGATGGCTTAATGGTTAATAAATGATTTCAAAATAGTCCATTACTAACTATTACTATAACAATTATTGGGCTGCCAGGTTGTGAAAGGGTGTATCCCGTTTCAGCATTTGCAAAGCACTTGCTTGCACTTATTCTTGCTTTTTAACCCTCCTTGATGGCTTCTTAGAAAGCAATGAAGTTACACTTCTTAATACTGACTAACATTTATAACTTCAGACTGAAGGGTATAATTACTTGTAGGACTCAAATTACAAGATCTTGGACTTCATAATTACCTTAGATGTACTTGTGACTTGCATTACAATGACCTGTGGCCAAAACAATGACAATGGCCTCATTAAATGTTAATAAATCATTGATTAACATCCCTAAAGCCATCTTTTTTCAAATAATATAAACTCTCAATAAATTATGCCTTATTATAAAGTGTTAGAAACATTTTGAAAGGCAAAAGGCAAACTTTATTTATAGGAAATTAAATAGTGGCTAAGTAATGTCAAAGTGTCTTTATTTTGGTGTCTTAGATATCAGATTGAACTTTGTGGTGCTAACTCAACCTAGACTACTTTAACAGCAGAACAAGCCCAGATGAAGCCACCTCCTGTACCCATATTCAACCACAGGCACCACAGTAAATCATGCCGGCTGTTTGGCAGGAGTCGTGGATCATCATACAATAGTTAATTAAAGCCAGATCAATCCCAGTGCCACCGGTTCTTTCTTTACACTGCGTATACAGAAAGAAGTCCCACGGTACCTTGAGCCCAGTGAGCTATGAGGAGGAGGAGGAGGATGATGAGGCCCGTGATGTTTGCTCAGGGCTAGAAAAGAGGCTGCCACTCATATTTGTACAGAGAACAAAGCCACGCAGGCTCTCTGGCACCATATGAAAGATGTGTTTTCACAACGCATGCAGCAAATACAACTGTTCACTTTTTTTTGGTCTTTTCCAAAAGCCATCGCCAAATTTCAGGAAAATTAGTTTTGTGCCAGTTGCCATAGTGACTGGTCAGCACAGTGGGCAGAGGATGGTCAGGGGGCGGCTGGGGGTAGAGTTCACATCTGAGTTCTTTAAAATAGCAGTGGTGGCATGCTGTGCATAATTACACAGAAAGCAGTTTAGACACTAAAAGGAGATCAATAGAGGAGAAAAAAAAGTAACAGATTTTTTTTAACTTTAACTAGCACTACACAGGAAGTACATTTGAGGTTGATGGGGGAATCATTCGTTTCGGAGGAATTCGATTTTGACATCTACACAGCAAGCGTGGGCAAACATTAGCTTGTACAAAACTGGTAATATGATAGCTTCCTCTGTATTGGAGCCTTTCCATTCCTACAAAAAATGTGTCTGAGAACTTGTTCTTTACTTATAATGAATTGATTTTGGTCTGAAACTTTTCCATTTCAAATCCTGCTTGATCAAGCTCTAAAACTAGAAAACTACTAGATCTAAGTTATAAATATTTTCTAATTCTTTTTATTTAAATTGGTAATTTTTTAAGTACATTGAATCTAAAAAGGGTTAAACTTTTCATTTCATTCATTGTTTAATTAAAAATGTAATGTAGTAAGGTCATAAAATTTGAGATTATAACTTCACTAACCAGGAACTCTCGTCCTTGTAACTCCTGGTGACTAAAAAGGGAGCAAAACTAGATTCTTCCCAAATGTCAGCTCAGATGGAACAGACTTGCAGCAGTAGTGACAGTGAGCTCAAATGGAATGGGACTTAACCAACTGTAAAAACAACAGCTTCTTATCTGTAAAAGTTGGTTCACTTCTTCCACTCCTCTGGATCTTTCTCCTAGCCAAGGATTTTTCTGAGAAGAGAAAAGATGCCAGCTACTGTAGAGTTGTCATCTCTGAAACTCAGATGACATGCCAATGAGTTCTCTGCTGCTCTGACCAGTAAATCTCAGAGCAGCTAGCAGCATGGGATGATGGGCGATGTGAAAAGGGTTTTTTGTCCCCTGTGCAGACTTCCTGCTTTGGGCCAATCAACCAAGACAACTCATAGCACAGTGTACCCGACAACCCCAGGAACTGATCTGACCCTGAATGCAACTGTGACCTCCCTCTGTAGGCTTAGTGAATTTCTGCATGTTTACGTGTGTGTTTGCAGACTTATATGAAAGTATGCTTGTGTGCCAATGTGCTTATTCTCAAGAATAACAAGCATGTGTATTTTTTGCATATGTATGTGCACTTGAGTGTTTGTCAATGTGTGTTTACCTGTTGAACCCTCCTGGATGGACTTATTCTACTAGACCAAATATGACTACAACTGTATTGTATTTATTTTCACAAGTTTCTTTCTTTTAGACTTATGTAGATACATTAATGGTAAGTGAGTGTGCTTAGTAGTGTCTTTTTATTTGTTGTGTGTGTGTTTTGTGAAACTTAAAATTTAATTTGTGATTCTGTTGTAGTGATGTATAGTGAGGTCCATTAGCCACTGTCAGTATCCACAGCAGATGTCAGAAGAGTCCCGCTGAGAGTGAATATGAGTTAATCAGCTGGGCTTGATAACATCCCTTTCATGTACTAAAAACCTGTGCCAATTAGCAAGTTGATGTTATGACTGACTTTTTTAGCAACTCACTGTCACAGGAGAGTGTTCCTACCTGCTTCAAGACAGCCACCATCATCACTGTACCTGCAGTATCTCGGATGACTACCACCCTGTGGCACTCAGGTGCTTTGAGAAACTGGTTCTCAAGCACATAAAGAACAACATCTCAGGCAGCCTGGATCATCACCATTTTGCTTTCAGAACCAACAGATCTATTACCCTCCATTCAGCCCTCACACACCTTGAAAAAACAACACCTACATCAGAATGCTGTTGTGGATTTCAGTACAACGTTCAACACAATATTACCATAAAACTGATCAGCACACTCAACACTCTGTTGTGAAGTATACGGGCGACACCACCATCATTGGCCGAGTTTCAAAAAATAATGAGACTTAAAATAGGAAGGAAATCGAAACTCTTTCAGAGTGGTACACAGAGAACAACCTACTGCTCAACGTAAGCAAAACCAAGGAGCTAATTGTTGATTTCATGAAAAAGGACATAAAGACACACACTCCTGTCCACGTTCTCTGTGAATCAGCATCACAGAGAACCTGACATGGCCATCTCACATCTCCACGCTGGTAAAGAAAGCTCTGAAACAGCTGTATTTCTTAGGGAAACTTAAGAAGGATAAATTCCTGTGCCAAGTTCTTGTCAACCTTTACAGAGGAGCAATAGAAAGCATCCTGACTGGAAACGTCAGACATAGGATCTGCATGGCCCAGGACCAGAGAGCTCTGCAGCAGGTGATTAAAACTGCTCAAAAGATCATTGGTACCCATCTATCAAGAATCAGTGATATAGCTGAGGTGAGGTGCCTGCGCAGACAGTACCCACCCCGCCACAGCCTGTTCACCCTTCTGCCATCTGGAAAGAGATACAGAAGTATCTGTTGTCGCACCACCAGACTGCAGAGCAGCTTTTCCTCCCAGGCTGTGAGACTTCTTAAGTCATCCTCATCACTGCACCATGCAAAATCGTTCATTTCTGTATATCATTTTATGATTTTTGTATCTATTGTTTGCTTTGTATCATAAAGGGAACTACAAACTGCATCTCATTTAGAGATTTAATGCAGGAGTATTTTCAGTTGCTGTTGATTATACAGCATAGGAGGACTGGAATAGCAGTGGCTGCTACAATTTGTTTTTCTCCAATATGTGTCTTTTTGTTCGTATTAGTAGATTTAAATGTTTGTTTCCTCCATGAATCTTTTCCAGCACAGATGCACTCATACAGTCATCAAGACTCATAAAGACAAACTCTTCAGAGTTCAGTGTCAGAATCAGCAAGCAGAAGGTAGATGATGATTCACAGAGAGAAGAAGCCGCCTTCTGCTTGCCCTCTGTGGTCTCCTCTGGGAGCTCATCTATGTGACAGAAAGAAATGGTGGTTATTTTAACCAGCAGGCAACAGTTGAAAGGTACCCAACTGATGGTGACTCATTCAAAACTTACTGCTTTTACACGTCTATTGGGATGGAAATTATGACCATGTGAACAGAAGAAACACAATCAGTGAAAAAATGTGGTGGCTTTTCTTACTTTAAAACAGTAAACGTAACAATCAGTGACAGTTTTATACAAATAAAGGTCCATTTTGCTACCAGCAGCCAGTTCATGAAAGCTTTTACATTTGTGGTCTTGACACACAGTGTCTGGTAGCTGTTTCTCAGGAATAACCTTCTTTTCTGCTTGAAAAATTGAGGCACTAAACATATCTGGTTTGCTTGGAATTAAGAAAAGAAGAACTTTGCATGAGAAGTGATAGCAACCAAAAGTAACAAGAAAAGGAAACAGGAAAAGAGCACCATCCCAGAAAGTCAACCCTCACTGAAAAAGATGAAAAACACGTCACAGTACAGCTTCATAACACCAAAACAATGAGGCTTATGCAGTAACTGTTGAATTGATAATAGAAAGATGGGAAATTATGAGTAAGTGTTAACAGTCCGGTATTTTATAAGGACCTATTCAAGTTTTACACACACACACACACACACACACACACACACACAAACACACACACACACATAAATAGGCAAAAACGTCAATTTTATCAATATAAAATTAAATCTGCAACACAAAAAGTTTTGTTTTATGTTTTCTCTAATAACTTGATCTCAGCAGTTACATTGTGCAATGGATAGAACATGATTGCAAATGGAAGAAGATTAGAATCAATTGATGATTGATTCTAATCAAGCAGCTATAAAGCTGTCTTATTTTCTGCAGAAACAGAATGACATCACCATAATTTTACCATAAATTATTCCAGAGGCGGAGCAATAGAATAAACAGTACATATCTCATATAGATTACAGTTTGAAATATCCAGGGAGTTAGTCTATTAAACGTCACAGGCTGGTTCTGCACAGCTGCTGATGGAAACTGCATGTTCGCACCAACCTCTACACAGATGAGGTAAGAATGCTGGATAGTTTTATCTAGATATCAGTTCATATGTAGCAGTGAGTCACTCTCTCTACTGTATATTCATTACCAAGTGTAAAACTTGATGATAAGTCGGTGCTCACCCACAGGGTACGGCACAGTGCGCTATTGTTCAGCAGACCTGTTTTCTGACACAACAGCTCTGTGTGAAAGCATTTGATAGGAAAAGCCGTCACACCTTTGTCTGAGAGTTGTCAGCTGACTTTGGCCGAGCACTGCCGGACTGACACATCCTGACGTTGTTTGCATAAGGCCTGGCCGTAGATGATTGATTACCCCTTATCTCCCCAGGCAAATCAGAGCCTTAATTGAGCATGGTTTGGTTACAGATCCCTTTCTCTGTCCATGAAAGGCTTGGCCAGCGCTCTGGCTTCCCCTCGCGATGAATGGCTGCATTCTGGGCCAGACCATACTGTGGGCGGGCCTTTGTTTCTCTGACTGATGGCTTTGGTTTGTTGAACAGCTTCCAGGAGATCGTTACTGACTTGATCTGACAGTGCTGGTGACTAGCAGGGCCCAATGGCATCCGCTGCCAGCACAGACAGCTGCAGAGAGCTGGGGGCATCGATCTAGCACACTGACCCCTCTTGTATAACTTAGGTTGTCTGCTGCAGCAACTTTAGTTTCACAGCCTAAATTACTGCTGCAGATGTGCCCCTGAGCAAGGCATGTAATTCTTAATCTCTGTTGGAATTCTGTGTTCAAGTTGCCTCACGAAGGCAGCTTGAACATTTTCGTCTGGCAGTGCTCCACAGCCAAATTGATTTGCGTTCTATTGGATACACCTTTCACCAACCAACATAGTATTCTCAGTTAATTCCTGCACCTGACTGGGTGAAACTGGGCTGTCATATAATTTATATTAAAGGTTGGGTAAGCGGTTTTGTCTTTTTGTCAAATTCAGTGAATATCTCCTCACAGCCTGCTAGCTGTCTGTTCTGTGTGTACAGTGAAAAAAATCTGGTGTTTGCCCACAGCTCTGGCTCTGTAAATGGAAAACAAAGAAAGTGGCCCACACCCTGCCACACAACACAACACTACTCCAGCCATTCTAGTCATGATTTGGGTTTCAGGTAACTTTAAACGACTTGCCCACGGACCTTCAGCTATCTTTCTAGTTGCCAAGATATGCTTTTGTTGTGATGTCAGCAATAGTAGCAGGAGAGTTGTGAGGATGACTGTCTGGAGCTGGTGTGCTGGCTCTGGCAGCAGCAGCTGTAGTGACAGTTTGCTAACTCCCAATTTAGCTAACGTTGGTTATATTACTTGCTGTGTGGTTGTTCACCCTATGTCATGTTTTTTTCGTGGTGATTTCTCCAGAATTGCTTAGTCCACCTTTAATCTGGAAATATGTGAAGGAGTTGCTAAATTGGGTTCTGGAAATTAAAGGCAGAGAATTTAGCTCTCTGTTCAAATTAAAAATACATGTGGCTCACTTTTTGGGGATTTGTAAAAATGATTTCTTTTTACATGAAAAAATAAAAATAATGATCCCAAAAGTGGGCCCTGAAAAGGAAAAACATGAGCTTTTGAGATAGATTCTACTGTATTACAGCAGGACAAGAATCAGTTGCACAGATTCCCTTACTGTATTAATGAGGAGTGAAATGTTGCCAAACTTTCCTTGAATCAATAAAGTCCAAGAATACAGGATGTGTCTATTTCATGAAGAGTGGGTGGGGATAGTGTTGTTGTTGTGGTTTGAAGATAATTTTGGCAGAGAGGAGACAACCAAACTGGCTGCTGCTGCACTTTTTAATTAGCTTCTGTTTCCAAGCGTGAGTTGTTGTTTTTTTTTTTTGTTACTGCACAATAAAGCTCTGTTCAGAGTTTATCTATGAAAAACAAGAGCTAACCTTTCAAAGCAGGATCAACAAAAAGTGTCTTTTTGTACTTTGTGATGAAGGTCAATGACAGGACTCCTACACACTTTTTGTTGTTACTGGAAGGACTACAGGAACTGTGGCTATCTTCTCTCTTCTTTCCCTTTTATAAGCTTATCTGGTCCTCCTCCAACCTGGATAAACATTTTCTGTGAAGAAAAGAGCTGCTATTTTGTTTCTGCTATGACTATAATTAATGATTTTCTGGTCTCATTTGGGAAGCAAATCTAAATATGAAAACTCTAAAAGAAATATCTGAAAATTGAAGTTAAATATGTCATGCAAAATTTACTGTTAAGGATGTCTTTTTGCTATTTTCTGTGTATTTGTCAAACATAGCGAGTGCCAACAACGCCTCTACACACTGACAAAATCATTCAAAGTAAGGATTAAGAGCAGGTTTCGGAAGCAAGAGCAGGGATGAGAATCTCCAAAACGAAAGCTCCTCTATGCACTTGCCTCTGGAAGTGAGGGAAGACGAAAGCCAGATTGGTCCTGCAGCAATGACCTTGTCTGAACCCCCCACATCTCAGGAACTGATTCCTTTAAATGTCTCTTTGCCTAGCAGGCGCTTTCCTGAAACCAAAATCCCACAACGGCAAACATTCTCAACACATTTTTCCATTTGTACAGCTGGATGTTTAATGAGGCGGTTCAGGTTAAGATTCAGGTTAAGTGCCGAATGTATTACAGCAGCGGGGGCTCTCTGGAGACCTGAACCAATGACCTTCTGTTCATTAGCTGCTTTCTCTTCCTGCTAATGGATCCAGTAGACGGGCCTGAGACACTTCTGCAGCCTCATATCTCAGAGATTGTGACTTGTCTTGATTTTTTTCTCAGCATCTGAATGTACAAACCTGCATGTAGAATAAATTTGATTTGACTTGTAATGGAACACCTGTTGTGAGTAAGAGGAGAAAAAAATCAAGCTCAAGGCAGGCATGTCAGACTGAGAGTGGCAGAGCGCTGCGGTCGTGTTGCCGTTTTCTCTTTCATAAGCTTTTAGGTGGCTGCGACAGAAAGCAGACACATGTCACAGAGCCAGCATCCCTGCTGCGGCACCATGGGAAAAAACAAACCCTTTTCATATATAAACCACAATAACTTTATAGTGATGTTTGCAGTGTCTCTCACCTGCATTATGAGTCACTGTTCAAAACACAAAGCACAAAATCTTCATATGTTGAAAAATATGTACCTTGTAATTCTGAAAATGAAGTCCTACTTTTTAAACCTGCAATAATGGAATTTTCTGACCACTTACAAGCACCAGAAACAAGCTGTGAACACAAAATTGACACACTATAAATGGATTTGCAAACTTGTTAGCAAACAATTGCTTATTTACACATCCAGTAGTTACGGAGAAACATTATCATTCATTTGGAGTTGTGTTTCTGACACCCTGGTGAATGTTAGTCCAATAGTCACTGTTTTAGCTCTTAAGGGAAACATCTGGTTCTGTAACTGTTAAATGCTCGACAGCTAGTCTCTGACTGTGTCTGTCTGCTGTTTGGTGCTGAGCAGTAGTAGTAGTTAGTAGTGTAACAGTTTTTTAGTGCTTTTTCACTCATATAGAGGCAAAAACAGCTTCTTGCTGTGAGAGTGAACCAAAGTTGTAAAGTAAAGTTGTGGGCCAAGAGGAGCTGCAGATTCAAGTGTTGATTCTCTGTAGGTTGATCACTACGAGCCACGCCTTTCACATTGTCACATTGTTTTCACTTTTGGAATTTGATATAGTGTTATTACTACACAATCAAGAAGAATTGATATTTGCATTTTTTGCATTATTGCAATTTTAGCCAACAGCAATGTTTGTCTATCCAACACTTTGGTCCAGACGGAAATATCTCAACTATTGGATGAATTCCCATGACACTTTTCCTCTAGCTCTACCATGTGGTTGAAATTTAAACTGTTGGATGAATTGCAATAAAATTTGGTAACGGCATTGCCATCAGGATGAATTGTGATAAATTTTCATCTAGCGCCATCATCAGATCACAATTTTAATTCATCCAATATTTGGTTTATGTCTAATTATTTGCAAAGCTAATGACATTCTCAGTTGTACTTTATGTTAGTGATATCAAAGCAAATGTTAGCATGCAACTAAGGCGGTGAAAACATTATATCTGCCTAGCATGCTGATGCTAGTATTAAACTCAGCAGCACTAAGTCTCAGAGCCGCATGGCTGTACACTCTGACCTCTGTAACAAATTTTGTCATTAAATTACAGCAAAATACTGGCAGCTATAGTTTTCAGTTGTTTTAAGAGAATTAGATTTCAAGGACTTAATACTGGCAAAAATGACTTCATAAGGAATTTTTCTGAAGCGTGCAGCTCTATGAAAACCACCACCATTTGACTTCTCACCATACTGGCAGAAACCTTCATGCTAACAGGCAGTTTTGTTTTAAACCAAGTAAAAAACACACAATGTCAGACTCAGACTTTATTGTGCCTGACAGAACAGACCGCTGCTGTAAAATGTATTCACCAGGGCCTAATAACAAATGAGGTGACTATCTGTGTTTTAATTTCAAACATAGCAACCAAATGTAGGGTCATTTTAGAGCCACCTACTCCTACCCCTACTCCCATGTTTCCCACTGCTGCATTGAGCACCTGTCCCACACAAAATCACAACAGTGCACAAGAGCTCCTCGTCTCAGGATTGTTAATACACTGTGACTACGTACAGAACAGTTGTGCGTGTTAGTGTAAACATTGCGTTTGGCCGGCCGCCATACCATCCTGCCATCCAACAGCTGAGGCTGAACAGAGGCTGAGCTGAGGCCGATCCCAGAGGAGAGCTCTCTTCAGAAAGAAGCTTCTATCTGAGCCTGATGGAGTTTTTCTTTTGGATCAGTCTGACCTCCTGTTTCACAGGCATATGTTTGTAAATCATATTTTCTCATGCATGGGGAAATCACTTGCTTACTTGCTAAACCCCCCTTTAGGTGGTGCGTTATCACAAAGATCTGTAATGGGCAAATGGACGAGAAAAGTGTAATTTGGTATGGGAAGACTTATCATGATTAATTTGCTTAAATAAAATATTTTATATTTTATTTTGTTATATTAAGGTCGGGTTAGACCAGATGTTAACTTTGGAAGAGAGGCTGAACTGTTATAAGTCTTATTTTTGGTGTCCATTTATATCCTTGCTACTGTCTCAGAAATAAAGAACATGATCCAAAAATACCCATATTAGAGACTAAAAGGCATGATCTCTCTGTGAAATATAATAAAACAAATCAATAACACAAAAACTGGTGTGAAAATTTGATTGCAAAAACAAAACTGATATGAGCTTACTTTGGGTTAACTGGTTACTGTTTTGTTTTTCTTCTACAGTGAGGGAGTCTGAGCTGGTGCAGAGCAGCTTATCTGTGCTTGTCACAAGAAAACATTATTCACTAAAACCTGCAGAGTACCCAGTTTCTTCTCGCAGCAGAAAACATGACGATTGGATACTAACTGTGAATCAAAACTTAGTAGATTCAGTAAACTGTACCCACGTTGTACTCCATACAGGTTTAAACAAACAATCAAAATGATTTACAGCTACTATTACCCAGAGGAGAATGTACTGTACTGTTCTACACCCCCTTTGTTCCCACCACACAGGAAAATAAATACAAATTAAAAGCGTGTCTTCCCAGTCCCTGCACTTGACAGTGTAGATAATAAAGATTTAAAAGGTGAGTGGGGGAGAATGGGGTTTTCAGTGTGGCAGTGACGGCCACACAGCTCCTCTTCTGCCTCAGTCCAAACAAAGCTCTCTGGGTACGGAACGCTGAGGATCATCTCCAGGAATAGCCCGATTCTGGCATCGCTCAAGGCCTTATAAAGCCAGGTACAGAGTCCGGATGCCAGGGATCGAGCTGTCTCTGGGCTCGGACGCCAGAGAGTAGCTGAGATAGTGCAGGGTTTCTTTAGTCTTCACAGCCAAGCCATGTTTCTCTCCCTCTACCCTGTAACACTTTGACAGGAAGCCCTGTGATAGATCAGGACCATCCAAAACTTTCCACACAAAGACAACTAGTTGGATGTCTTTTGTTGCACTGTAGAGCTCCCTGTGAGGAACCTTTTAGATATACTGTAGGTCAAGTTATAAATAAATCCAACTTAATTTTAACTTCCAACTGCAAACTCTTTGTACCTAAATGTCCTCTTTTTGTTACCTGCTAGTAGAGAAAAACCATCTGCCTCGGACAGCAAATTTGTATTTGGGGTTTTGATTACTCACTTCCTCTATATGGAGAAGATTTCCAGACAATGACCAAACCCAACAATGTGGATCCAGTCTCGTTCAACTGCTTTTGCAGCTGAATCAATCCCAGATGAGTGTGAAAGTGTAGACTGAAGAAAAGAGATTCGCTGCTAATAATGTGTTATATACATCCGCAAGGCCATATTTTGATTTACAAAAAAGGCTTACATGGTGCTAAAAGTGCTGATGTGAAAAGGTGACAAAACAAAAGGCCATATTGATCTTGCGTCAAAGTTGGGGGGAAAGTGGGACAATAGCTAACTTATAAAAAGAAAGGTGAGTACAATGACAACTAACGCAGTTAAAGAATGGTTTAAGCTAATATTAGCAGTTGTGTAGATTGAGGCAGTCAGTGAGGAATCAAACGTTAAACAAATTTAACGTAGGCTAGAACATAAATTATTATCCGCATCATAAACTTCTCAGCATCATAGCTGCAATGTCATTTGACATTTATATCTATCAACATTACCTAGCAAAGCTTAATATCAGGAAACACATGGCCCAATTTGTTTCAGAAACAGCCACAGAGAATGGCGCAGCAGCAGGTCTCTCATCATCTCCTACTGTTACTGAGGATGTGAGACAAGGTGAGCTCAGACAGTGGCAACTATAAGGTTTTCTAAGCAATTGTTTGTAACAGTTTCAACTGAAAGGAGCTTAGCAACAATAACATCAAGTAGCTTGTTTTAGTGTATGTTGTTAGGTTATTAAGACTACCTTAAGACTAAGAGGCTAATATCAGTCCTTTTACTTAATCAATTTTTGTTGGTCTAATAATAGTGAGATTTAATGATACCTACTGTAAAAATGTCTTGTAAACCATGAATGGGTATCTTCAGTGTTAAACTCTGGACAGACAGAGGGTTGTAATGGAAAACCAAGTGACATGTGGTTTCAGAAACAAGGCCTCTAACCACTGCAGCATTTCAGGCCACAGTAGCTGTATTAGTTTAGACTGCAGATAGAGTAAAAACTCTTTTTGTCACTGCCAATAGCTCAATCTTTGGTTTTGATGTCAATGAAAACATTTTCAATCAACTTTTTTATCTTTGTGAGAACTTTCTCTCACTTTTCCTGCTTCCGGCTAATTTAGACACAAGGTCAGAGAGACCTCAATGCTGTGAGGATGAGAAAAGCAAAGACAATGTGCATAAGGTGATAGCTATGAATGTGGGAGCTGTATGCTTAGGACAGCCTGGTTTCCTGCTCAGATTCGGTATCTCCACCTCTCCCACTTTCCGACTGTGTAAATCAGGGTTTGAAATATGGGGGAGCTACTGGGAGCTCATCTCTACTGAAAAGGACATGAGCTCCCCAGAAAGCCTCATTTGAGAAATTTAAGGGGAGCTCTAAAATGTAATAATTTAAAGTTGCCACTCTTATTTTCTTGTAGGAGCCTAAAATAAAGAATAGCATAGCACTTGTCAATGTGTGTTTATATGCGCAGAACGCGCAATGAGCATTGAGTGTTTACAGCAGCTGTTGGAAAAGTTATCTTGATGTGTTTTTCCGATAATTGAGGTTGTGGGCATGTTCATAATTGTCATGGGATGCAACTTAGTTTGTTAGTCTGTTTAACAAAGTACTAAACCATTTCCTTTCTGCTGTCCATTGGCATTTTAATTGTTTCGTGGTGGAGAGCGATTTTAATTTTTTTTTTTGCAAAGATGAATCATTTTTTCTGTTTCTTCGTTGTCCCAGGCTAAACATGTGTACCCTCCCCTCCCCTCCAACACCTGAAAAATAGTCACGGTGTAATTCTAACACTGGTGCAAATCACCTTCTAAAAGGTCTCTTATGGGTCTGAATAACTGTCATGTACTGGATAAAAGCGGATAAGCGGTTGACGATGGATGGATGGAGGAGCTGAAAGTACAGTGATGGGTAAACAGTTCAATGCACTGCAACTTAGTAGTCTATTTGCTGATGTTTTATTAAGCTGAAGTGTGTTGAGCTCCTGGGTCCAATTTATGAAAACCCTCGGTAGAAAACCAACCGGGAACTTACAACCGCTGACAGTAGCTAATAACCAATCACTGAATTTGATAACAACAAGAGTAATCCAGCCCTAAACACATTAAAATATCTTGTATTCATTTGTGTGCTGGAGTTTTGTAAACACTTACACTGGCACATTTATCTCTGTCCTATGTTGTTTATAAATGCTGACTTTGTCTCGTCCTGGACCAAGTGGGCCAATAAAGTCTGTTTAAAACACCATGGAAAAGATACATTTCACACCATGTTTATATTTCCACGAATTAAATCCAAACATATGCTCACAGTAGTATCACACTTCACTTCACACCTTACTGTAGTGGTATCAACAAGTTTGCACCAGCTAAACAGCAGGTTGGTTTCGTCTCCGCATGGATTTCTGCTTTAAGCTCATGAACTGTAGGAGTATAACTCAAATAACTCACCCAGATTTTGGCTTAATGGCTCAATTTTGTGGGTCTGATGTAATTTTGCATTTTGATTTTGTGAACAAGCACCATAACTTTTGGCTCAAAGCCAATTACAAATTCTCAATTTGCTACCACACATCCTTCTATGATACTGTCTTCCCAAGGAAACCAACAGCATCATCTATTTCAGCAAATACCCCAACACACCATGTTTACGTCCTCTTTGACGTGTCTGTCTCAAACAAAGGAGGAAATTGTGTGACATTGTTACCGCACCACAAAATCTCCAGAGGGTGGTCAGTCAACAAAACATTCAACTTTGACATTGAACATTGCTGTCCTCTTACTGGTATCTACCGACAGACAACATAGGTTTATTTTAACTATGACCATGATGTTTATGTAACTTTAAATAAGTTATTATTTTAACCTAAACAGTGATGTTTTCCTTACCCTCTCCAAGTTTTTGTACCTAACCAAACCCTTTACCCTTTTACTCTTGTTTTTGATAAAACAAGGGTAAAAGGCAGAAAATCCAGTATGCAATCAAATGAAAAATATTGTCGTATACATTTTTACAGACTAAGAAAGGATTAAGAGAAGAGAAACACAATAGATCACAGCACAACATAGAGATATAACTGCAGTCCTGGTGCAAAACATATGTAGTTGCCTCTTTGTGTCAGGCATTTGATATTTTCAAGCAAAAACGAGCCTTATATTCTTTTTAGATTACTCAGTAGGTTTTATAAATATTACACCTTTATTTTACCAGGCAAGTTAATTAAGAACAGATTCTTATTTACAATAACGGCCTGGCAGGAGACAAAGGCCTCCTGTAGGGTAAGTAACTGTCCTCATTGCCTTTCAGTAGTTTAGTTTGACTGGTTTTACTGTACACTGTAAATGTGTCATTTCAGTGATTTCAGACTGTCCAGTTTGTTGTGCAGATTGTTGTCCAACCTACTTTTGCAAGATATTTGTTTGTTTATAGATGTGTGAGCACTGTGAATATTAGACCAGAGAGCAGGAGGGCAAGAGCAGAGTGGGAAGCAGTGATTCATCTGTGTCCGACAGACTGTAATTACCGCATTGTCACAGACAGAAATAGGGTATATGGAAGCTGTTTAAATGGCCTTTTAATAGCACAGAGGGGTACTTGGTGATTTCTAATCATTTGTGGCGGCAGCG
This sequence comes from Micropterus dolomieu, assembly GCF_021292245.1. Lineage (NCBI taxonomy): Eukaryota > Metazoa > Chordata > Actinopteri > Centrarchiformes > Centrarchidae > Micropterus > Micropterus dolomieu. Next base: position 4,853,328 of record NC_060160.1, on the reverse strand, counting down.
GGTGTAATTCCGTTCCTTAATCTGATCTCATTAGCAGGTCCTCGTCTGTAGCAGTGATTTATATTGATCGTCAAGACTCGCGGCTGAAATGTTGGAAGTTAATTAAGCGATAAGCAAGGAAACAAATTAGTGAGTTCTAAATGTTGGTCTTGTTGCACAGGGGGACTCCTGCTGGGGGTGTGTGAGGACACAAAGTCAGATAGTCACACTGTAACCTGCAGGATGCTCATGTAGCAGTAAGAGACACTTAAAGTTGATTTCACACTACACGATTTTAAGTCTGATTTGCAAGTCGCAGAGCTCGCCGACAGTCAGGGGAGTGATCGGTGGCAAATCAACGAGCTATCGGCGCTTGCCAATACTCAACAATGCATCAAAGAGGTTCGCCGACTGAAGATTGTTTGTCTAACCCATAAAGTGCGTATTGGTTGCATTTATATACAGGTGAATCATGAATATACTATCCTTAAATGTGTTCCCTCATGTTTAGTATTGCATATAACCTCTAATCTTTGTATTGATGCAGACATTTCTAAGAATAGATAGTACCAAATTCTGTAGGCTATAGATTGTAAAGTCCCTTGAGGCAAATTTGTGATTTGATCATTTAGGTGTTTATTAATCATGAGCTAACTCAAGCTACAACAGGGAGAATTCCAAAGAAATCTCAGATTTGTGATTTTGTTATTGGCTGAATTACAAAAAAAACAACAACTAATCAATTGATGCAAAGGTTATAACTTAAACTTAACTAATTTTTTTTGTCATATAAAAGAGATTTGGATCAAGCATGAGGTACTGTAGGTATACAATTAACAAATATATACTATAATATATACTACTATATACCATAAATAGAATAAAAAAGACGTGGAAAATGTGCATTGTGCATTGTCCAGACAAGAAAAAGTCTCCTCTCTCTGCACAGAAGGGATTGTATATTTTAATTGCAGTGGACAGGAAGTAGTCCATACTGTGGAGCTGAAGGAGTCTCCAACTGAAAAGTCTTGTGCAATTGTGCAGCGTATGTGACGTGTTATCCATAATTTTGAACACTGCTGCTTCCCCAACAGATGGCTGCAAATAAAATGGACTTGCAACAACAGACTGGTGAAAAAAAAAAAGGTGCAACATCTTGCTGCACAAATGAAAGGACCCGAGTATGCTGTGAGCTTTCCTGTAGACAGCCTCATTGTTACACTTCCAATCCAGGCTGTTGTCAAGGTGAACACCCAGGTATCTGTCTGTGTCCTGTATCCATGACTAGATGGTTGCGGGTTTGAATCCCAGTACTATCTAGGAAGATGTTGGTTGGTAAATAAAGTCATTTTCAAAAGTTTCAGGTTTTACTCAAAACTGATGCCTTGTACCTGATATTTTAAGTTCTAGTGAGACCAAACAAATGCAATATGTAGTAGAGCATAGAATATTAACGCACTGCAGATGTAGAATCGTGAAGTACGCCTTGTTGGATCTGACATTTGGTGACAAGTGTAAATGGCATGAAAAAGAGAAAATAGGAAGGCAGTTCTGTCATTAGTGAGAAATGGATATTAAGATGATGGAGAGAAAGCGTGAGGGTAAGAAAGACAAAACAAAACACGCATGTAAAACTTGATATAAAACTTGCTCTAGAAAAGCTGCTTTTTATATTCACACCCGAACTCCTCATGTGAATGATCTGCCACATAAACACCTCTCCCTCTAAGATTTCATATAGTCTTTGATTTTTTCACTGGTCAGTGGTAACATCATAGCACACATTTTCATATTAATAAATAGGTGTTTTGCTACATGACCATATACTTGAAAAAGACTATGAGACTATGTTACATTATAAGAGGAAATAACACAATTATCTTCCCACAAATCTAAAGTTAAATTCATCTAAAATACACTCTTGCTCAATTAAATGCACTCATTATCTTTGATGCTACAGTCTTACTGGTCTAGTAGCCTGTGGTGGCTAATGCTAGAAAACTTTAGATAATTGTGTAAATTAAATTACTGAGTCAGTAATGAGACTTTATGACTCTTCTGTGCTCAAAATGCCACTGATAACTGCTTATGGAAGTTATAGATTCCCATCTCAGCAGGAGTGGAAATGTGTTTTATTTTTATCAAGCATCAACAAAAAGTGGAAATATTTGGTATGGTTTTGTTTAATGCGTAATTGCTGTAAGCAGTATCTAATAATGCATATTTGATTCTATTCTTAATGCATTCACAGTAGTACGTTCTACACAGCAAACAACATAAAGAAGAAAAACATATTCTTGCTGAGAGAAAAATGTTGCTGGGGCTTAGGTAAATTATTTCAAGACATTTGCAGCTTCTTCTTAGTTTTGTGTGAGTTGTGTGAAGAGCTTTGGGAATATAAACTAGAGACATGCTGGGCAACAATTGAAAAGTGACATAATATGAGTATAATCAGAAATGACACAGAGTAGATTTGTATATTCACATGTAAAACTGCTGCTCCAGTCTTATAGTAGAACATTGTGATGGAGAACAGACAGCCGTGAACGTTATTGTAAATGTAGTTTTTCTCTTGTAATTATCTCCTCAGCCAGACACAGAACATTCATTATGACATTATGACTTTGCGAACAGAGAACAGACTGTAAAAGACATTTAGGTTGATCAGTGGAACTTTTCCCTTCTAAAATGTTTGAGAGAAATGAACCTCGCAGTGATTTGTTTTCAATTAATTTCTATCTTTTTAACCAGAAACGCTGCATTAGCCATCAGGTTGCGATGTGGTGTTGATACCACAGCCAATGAGAATAGCCTCAACAGAAGAAGGACAATCCGGACTAATGCATGTACCCAGGAGAAAATAATTGAATTTTTATCTATTTTACACTATAATGAATTCTTAGACATTAGCATGGGCTGAGCTCTGAGGACTTTGCAGAGCATGGATAATTACTTAGTGGGAGCTGAATCTACGGGCCAGTCAGAGAGAGAGAGAGAGCGCGAGAGCTTCATTATACTGGGGGCTAAAGAGGACACTGTGGTGGTGGAAGAATCTGTTACTACAACCACACATTTATCTGTTGTCTGTTATCGTTTATGGAACACAGACCCCAAGAAATGCTTCATTATCAGATAAAGAATGAATGAAAACTCCAATCAGTTTGTATGTATGTTTGTGAGATTATTCACTAGTGTCAACATGTGTGTGTCTGTGTGATTTTGCATGAACAAGAAAAAGTTGCCCTAAAAGCTGCTATGGTCATCACATTGTGTTTATGCACAACTGGCACTAGGGAAGTTAGTGAGGGATCATTACCTTGTTCTTGCACTTTTTGGGGCCTGTTTCACCACATTTGTATCATTAGACAATTTGCAATTTTGACACATTTCACAAATCAAACATCATACTTGCGATCCATGTTTCCACGTGTAACTCAAATGTCTCTCCAATTCTGCAAAATGAGTGTGACATTGCTGCCAATTCAAATCGGTTTGCTTTTATGTGTGGTTGGTTAGCAGTGGTTCCTGACTTAAGGGTTAGGACCCTAAATTGTTAGTGACATGAATGCAAGGGGTCACATTTCTGCTCCACAAATGTCTGTTAATTTCCCTATAATATTTGCTTTTTCTTGTGGACAATTTTACTTCTACTGGACCTTGAACTTATTCAAATAAAACAAGGGGGAAAGTTACTCTTTTGAACTGGTCACCACACATATGCACCTAGTTGCAAGGTGCCTTAAAGAGACATTGCCTTATTTTAAGGAAGCCACTGGATTAGAGACCCTGCACAGAGGGTGGTAGAAACTAAGATATCATAGAGTAAACCACTGTATGAATTACACCCTTGTGAATCTCCTTGCTGGCAGGCGAATAGAAGCAACTGGTGACTCCATATGCAGATGCAGACCCCTAGCTTTGGTCAAGGGGAAATGATGACCTGAGGTAGTGCTAAAAGGGGTAAAAAAAATATCACAAATCATCCTCTGGGGATGAGGAACATCCAGCAAAATTCATGACAATCTAGCTTCTACTTGAGATAACTGTTGTGGACTGAAATGGCAAACCTACTATAGTGACCAATATTCCCATCTTTATGTGCTTAATATGAGTATTATATGTTTCACTGTATTTCACTGTGTATGTATGTATGTGTTTCACTGTGTATGTATGTACGTATGTATGTATGGCTCCAGTAGACTAGGAGCCAGAGCGTTCAGCTATCAAGCTCCTCTCCTGTGGAACCAGGTGCTTTCTCGTCCCTCTCCTCTCTCCTATCACTTCCGGCAGGTTTTCTGGCTCTGGAGCTGTGGAGTCTGGATCTGTGGCTGCGGGTCGCCTGCTGCCCCCGTGTTCCTGCTCGACACCCTCTGCTGCAACGACTATTGTTGCTAGTCTTATTGTTATTATTGTTATTATAATCATTAACATTACGATGGTTACCATTAACACTATTATAAATATCTGTACCATTTTTCATTTAGTTTATAGCAACATTACCTTCGCTGTCTGTACCTCTGTGTGTATATCGTGTAGGCTGCCTCCCTCCCCTCTCTCTCTCCTTACATCCCTCTCTCTCTCTCTCTCTCTCTTTCTCTCTCTCTCTCTCTTTCACTCTCTTTCTCTCTCTCTCTCTCTCACCCCAACCGGTCGAGGCAGATGGCCGCCCACCCTGAGCCATGGTTCTGCTC
>NC_060160.1:4820828-4848638 GCF_021292245.1 Micropterus dolomieu | reverse complement strand
TCATCACCGTCCCGGATGAGGCCGATGATCGTTGTGTCGTCAGCGAACTTCAGGAGTTTGACAGATGGGTCTCCTGAGGTGCAGTCGTTGGTGTAGAGGGAGAAGAGCAGTGGGGAGAGCACACACCCCTGGGGGGCGCCAGTGCTGATAGTTCGGGTGCTGGATGTGATGTTTCCCAGCCTCACCTGCTGACTCCTGTCAGTCAGGAAGTCTGTGATCCACTGACAGGTGGAGGCTGGCACAGTGAGCTGGGTGAGTTTGGTGCTGAGGATGTCCGGGATGACGGTGTTGAACGCCGAGCTGAAGTCCACAAACAGGATCCTAGCATATGTCCCTGGAGAGTCAAGGTGTTGCAGGATGTGATGCAGACCCAAGTTGACTGCATCATCCACTGACCTGTTAGCCCTGTAGGCAAACTGCAGGGGGTCCAGCAGGGGGCCTGTAATGTCCTTCAGGTAGGCCAACACCAGTCTTTCAAAGGACTTCATGACTACAGATGTCAGGGCGACAGGCCTGTAGTCATTTAGTCCAGAGATGGAGGTTTTTTGTGGGACCGGGATGACTGTGGAGCGTTTGAAGCAGGAGGGAACTTCACACAGCTCCAGTGATCTGTTGAAGATCTGAGTGAAGATGGGGGCCAGCTGGTCCGCACAGATTTTCAGGCACAATGGTGAGACACCGTCAGGTCCAGGAGCCTTCCTGATCTTCTGCCTCTGGAAGAGGTGGCTCACGTCCTCTTCACAGATCTTGAGTGCAGGTGAGAGGTCAGAGGGGGAAGGTTTGAAGATGGTGTTGGGAGTGGGGGAGAGGTGTGACTCTGGGCTTTTCAAACCTACAGTAGAAACCATTCAGCTCGTCTGCCAGTCGTTGAGTACCAGTAGTGTTGGGGGATGGTCTCTTGTAATTTGTGAGTGTCCGTAGGCTTCTCCACAATGACGCAGGGTCGTTGGCTGCAAAGCTGTTATTTAGCTTTTCAGCAAAGCAAGTCTGACGAAGCTGCCTGAGTTTCGTTGTGTACCAGGGTTTCGTCCAGGTCAGTGGCTGCAGCCTCAAAAATACTCCAGTCAGTGCAGTCAAAGCAGGCCTGTAACTCCAGCTTTGACTCGTTTGTCCATCTAGTTTTTGAATGTTTTAAACAAAAATTCTTACATATATCTCATTTAAAGGACTATCGATGCATTTTGTATTTAATTTAAAACATTATTTAAAAGTCATACCTTACAGATTCTTGTTCTCAAAAACTATTTTGATTGATATTCATAAAATTCAATCAGATACTTCAAGATTAAACATGAGTGAATAAGCACCTAACACTGAAGTCCAGGCAGGATTTATGAGCCCTTCATGAAGGATTCTTAGTTTCCCCTATGCCAGCGATTTGAAAGAACACCTTATAGCCTCTTTTCCTCTCAGAGTGTGGCCCACTGGCCCTGCGGTGGATCACAAAGATGGATCTGTTGTGATGGGACATTGCTTAGTGACCCCTTTAAAAAAACATGTGTTCCCACATCTCCAAACATACATTAAAATACACACATAACTTCTGCATAACTACATTTTAAACAGACAAACGCATCCTTAAAGGTTCTTTATCCTTGAATCTAGTTCAGTCTTGTTTGGTGGATGCACAATTTTCCTTCAGTACATCAGAGCTTTTGTTCATTGTGCTGCAGATTATCAAAAATGTGAACAATGGGACAGGTCATTCTTTGGGATTCAACACAGCACAGAGATCATCAGTATAACGTGGCCGTGGGCTTGTAACAGTTGTATCTGACACCAGTTCACACCACAAACAAATATCTTTGTGTTTGTTTGGGTTTTTCATCTGTGGAAATGCCCATGAAGGGTACTTCCAAAGCTTCAAACGGGTTCTAGGTCTGTGAGAAAAATATATCTGAATGTCTTAGATATTTACAGCTTTGGTGTGTGCTCCTTGACCTTGCTCCTGCAGGCTAATACATCCTCTTGATGAATGCATTATATGGTCTCTGTCAAACAAAAAGGCATCTGATGATCTATTATGCTGCTCTGTACCAAGTGGAACCATCTTAGATTCAGTTTCACTACTGTTTGGATTGTAAACTAAAAAAAGCTGTGCAACATATCGGTGAAACAACAGGAAATAAAGTGAGATTATCCTGAAAAGCAGCCACTGTAGCTAAAAGCAACACCGTAATTTCCCTCATTTTTGGCAACGGAACCAAAGGCAGGAAACATGTTTCCTGGTGAAAATAGCTATAAAGTGGGTAAAGTGAAATTTCAGTTAGGACCATCTATATAAAACTTTCTACTATAGGCTACTAGTCGTATCAGACCGAACAAGACTGTAGCAGTGAAACCCTGAGTGTACTGAATTCATCAATGACATTTTTTAATTTGCGCATTAATTTAATTTCTGCTTTTTATTTGGAAGAGCAAGTAATAACTCCTTTCAAAAGTTCAATAGTTTCGCTTTAAATTAAGTATAACAAAGTACCTGAACATGAGACAGCTTAAAAAAAAACGGTGAAGTACACCTTCCATTTGAACCAGAGATGGGGACGCGAGTTTCAGACTCGGACTCGAGTCTGACTTAAGTTACACACACAGTGACTTCAGACTTGACTTGAGACTCGTCCTCAAAAGACCTCAGACTTGACTCAGACTCGAGGTGCGGGACTTATGAACAATGTTTATTTTTAGGAAATGTCTGACAAGCTTGCTGTTATTCCCCTCCCTGCGTTACCTATAACCTGCCTAAGTAACACATAGGCCCTCTACGTATCTGCTGCTACATGGTTGTGCTCTGGTTACAGGTTTATTGTTGATCATGTAACGTTACTGTTTTATTTAGTTAACGTTACACTGGTTTGAGAGTCTGGGGCTGTGTTGACTTACAGTAGTTTATTAGCTGTCATTAATTGCATTGCACATTACATGGTTGTGCTCTGTAAGTGAAAAACAGGTTACAGTTACAGAATCCCTTGTAGTTTGGTAGTATTATAAGCAGCCTGGATTGAACGCAGCAGGTGATTCAACATTCATTATAACCACAAGCGTTCGAGACTTGACTTGGACTCTTGTTATGAGACCTGAGACTTGACTTGGACTCTAGCTCAATGACTTATGAGCATCTCTGATTTGAACACAAATTATTCTCTGCAGACTTATTTATTACAACTGATTCAAGAGTTAATTTCAGACTCTCTATGCATGAGTATGTGTGGTTATATTTTTAGCGACAGTTGTATTAAGGAGTGTCTTGGATCTCTGGCTAAAGCACCGGAAAGCAGGGGCCTCTTAATGTCTCGACCCCGATGTCTAAGCTGCCGCTCCACTGTTTGTCACCCTGAATGCCACAAGAGAGCTGGAATAATTTAGTCGGTCAACAACAAAAGAGGCACAAAACAAAAGAGTGACAGTGTATTTTTGTGTGTGTGTGTGTGTGTCAGGGGGAGGAGAGAAGAAGTGTGTCTGGCTTGCTGTCCTTCAACAATGCAGCTGCTACCCAATCTGTGCTCCTGTGACGGGAGTATTGTTCTCCCGGCCTAAGCAGCGTGCACAGACGGAGGCTGGGGCTTTTTAAACCCGTTCACCCCAACGTACACACACACACACACACACACACACACACACACACACACACACACACACACGTTGCCAGACGGAATCTTTGAGGAGTCAGCAGAAATATGACAGTGACACAGCAAGTGTAAAAAAAGTCAGAAGCAGTCCTGTACTATATGTGTGATCATTGCAGCCTATATGGCTGTCCCACTGTGACTACTGAGTGGCAGTTTTAGAAAAATATGTAATGCAAACAAGGTTAAAAATGTATTGACATAGTATTCATAGTTTTTAACAAACCATCACACTTGATACACCATGCTGTGGTGAAATAAATCCAATATGGAGAAAAGAAGTCTCGGCACACTTATGTCTAATGCAAGTATGTAAGAGCGTTTTAGTAATATAATGGCATATGGCATAGTATATTTGGCAACAAATTACACTATAAATATTGTAGCGTTTGCAGAATATTACAAAATTTGCAGTAAAAGTCTAGAGCATGGAACACAATGATAATAATAATAATCATAAAAGAAACAATGTCACAAATCAATAAACCTCAATAATCTACTAGCAGCTACTGTGTCAAAGTGTTGATTCACATGCTGATTAAATATTAATTATAAAACGTTTTTTAACCATTTCCTGCTACTGTTAGCTCTGTGAAAGACTATTGATTACTTTTAATGTAATGTACTATACTGACATTGATGTTGAGAATAATCTTGTATTAATAATCTGGTATTAACGTGGGGGTGGTCTACACAACAGAAACTTTGTAAAAGAACAGAAAACAGTGCTGGACAACAAGATCTGCCAAGAGTTCATATACTTTTTAGGTATTTTATGATTATGAGTTTGGGTATTCTGCTATGACAAGATGTCAAAATGATATATATATATGTATATATATATATACATATATGTTCTCAGCATTTCTAAACTGCAAATTGACCACAACACAATATTGGATCTTTGTTTGGATTTTCGGTATCATTGATAATCATTGACACAGAACCCTTCCTGTATAAGTGAATTTTTAACAATATACATATTGTACAAAATGAGTTGCTTAGGCACTTTTTTTCAGCCTCAGTGACACATATTCAACAACCTTTCTGTTAAACAAGATATTTGTAATTTAACTACATTCATTTGCAAATTAATTCAGAATTGTTGGGTTACAGACTTAACATTAAATTGTTGATTTGTCTTTAATAAAAAAAAGAAACAGAAAAAAAAACTGCACAACAGTTATGTAGGACAGCAAAGATTCTGTCAGATCGTTTGGTTGATAATTCAGACAGTGAGAAATGCTTTTCAATTGGAAAACCTCTAAGTAAAAATCTAAATGTGCCACTTGCCGGGGTTTTGAAATCCAACTCTGTACTAACATGTTATATGGAAAGAATAACTCATTTAACAAATAATTTCTGCAGGTGTGTATATGTTTAGTGGGAGGAGGGGCCGGAGTCTTTCCACTGTGAGCAGATGCTGCAGCCTCCACCTCTGTGACCCAGCTTGCCTGCACTGCCTCTGTGTATCTCTGTATGTGTCATGATCTAAGGTTAGCCCCCTTGGGGGTGTATGGAGGGATGAGCTCCCCTGAGGCCAGACCCTGACCAGTTTCTCAGGGCCGCCGCATGGCTGCCATTTGCTGCCTGAGCCAGTCTGCCAGGCCAGAGACCGGCTGGGAAGGGGACAAAGGGGTGCAGAGGATAGGGGTGGGGGTGTATATGGGCAGTGGGGACAACAGATGCCTGCTGAAGCCACAGGGGACCTCCCTGAAAGCATCCTCCTCCACCCTCCCTTACTGCTTTCCTGCAACTGGTGGTGCCCAGATTCATCCTCTGTGACACATATCACCACTGTTTGTCATGTGACCTTTTTGGTAGGGGGGTGTGGGTAGCACTCACTTTCACCTCTAAGTTGTACAGACTCTCAGTTGGTTGTGTCTGGTCCTGCCTTTCTGTTGGCAACTAAACCCGAGAGCAGACATGTGTGACATGCACCCATAATATATGGTGTCACCATGCACCCATAATATATGGGAATATAGTGGTGAGAATGGAATCACTGATCGTCATTGGTTCCACTCTCATTATTATATACAGTATTCTCTAATTGCTTTAGGATTAATTAAATTGATGTGAAATTAAAACAGGCCTAATGTTGTTGGGGAACCCCGAGGAATCCCCCTAGGAACCCTAGTTGAAAACCACACAAAGCCTTTCTATCTTTCTCAATTTCACAATGAACACACTTTGTACTGCATTTCTACACTAAAACCTTCCAACATGAACAATATCTTCCTAAAAACACACACTTGGCAAATGTCATGGCAGTGGATCCAATAGTTATTGAGATTGGCTAAGAATATTATTCTTTTATTAGGCATGGTCTGTCTATAAATTCAACCACTTAAGTGTTGTGTTAATAAGGTATTGCAAGGTCCTTTCAACAAGCAAACCAGATTTGAGCTAGAGACAAAAGAACACAATCACCACCACAACTTTGAAACTTTGTCTGGCCACCTCTCTAGGTACAATATTACACCACATATGAGCATATTCATCATATCTGCACATAGAGGCTGTTGTTGATGTTAAACGGATTACTGCAAGTTTAATTAAACAATATATTTTGGAGGAATATGCTCTGGGAAAATCAATGCAAAAAAAATTTATGTACACAATGAAGATCAAAACATCCAAGACAAAGCATGAGAGGAGTGTTAAGTGCATGAGAGCAGTGAAAATTCTTTTACATGTAATATTTAGGCTAATGCAAGGCAAAACACAAGAAAACTTACCACACAGCTCCAAGAGAAACAGCAACACAGCAAAACAGATCAAATCTCATATCCACTAGAGAATTGGAGAAAGTAAAGCTGTCAATCCAAGTGGGGCTGAGCCAAATTTGTTTCCTGGTTGAGTTTAGCAGCAGTCCTAACAGATCAGCCTTCAAGTTCTCCTTTTTGGTTGAGAAGCAGAGGGCAGTGCCCTGAAGCTGCTGGTTTAGCAGTGTGACTGACAACAGATGGAGTTAAATGCATCTAACATCCCCTCCTCACACTGAGCCTGCCTACTGACCAATACGAACACAGAAATCTGACCACAAACACACACGTGTCACTTTCCTGTCTTCAACAGAGCTTATTCTGAACACACACACACCAATCATCCACCTCTCCACCAATAAAAAGGGACACTAAGATAAGCTAGGATATCTCCACCCCCACACACAAACACACACACACACACATCACCACCAACCTATCTGCCGGGTTGAGCCATGAATGGACGAGAAGGCGTGAGTTGACAATGGTGGGGAGGGGGACACAAAGGAAGGCCCTCGGCGGGCAGCTGCACACACACACACACACACACACACACGCACACACACACCATGCTCAGGGCCATTACACACACACACACACACACAAACACAAATACAGATACATGAGGAGAAAGAGTGAGTGAAAAAAAAACATGGGATCCAGAATTGAGCCTAACGGAACACCTGGCCCACTGGCGACGGCTGCCGCCTTCGACCTCTTTGTTTCATGGGTTGGGGATCGGCTTGCCTCAGACAATGAGACGAATTATGTTAAAAGTAGTGTGTGCTCCCAAAATGGGTGTTAGGAGTGTGAGTGCCTGTGCGTGTGTGTGTGTGTCTGATGGAAAGTTAGCAGGTGGGGAAGGAAGCTATGAAGGGAAAAGCCTTCAAACTAACAAGAGGTAGAAAAGGAAAAGAGAGAAAAGGAGGGAAAAAGCAAGAGTACGGGCTTATTGTTTGGATACTGACAAAATAGGGTGTCTTTTCAAAGGCCTTAGATTGTGATGAGGGGTATTACTTTGAGGCTCAGAAGAGGTCAGAAACAAAGACTGGCTGCTTGTCAGGCTGGACTTAACCAGTCCCAGTTACCAGGCCATTTTACCTTCAGAAAGGAGGTTTATTATTTTTCCCAGCACAGCCAAAGGAACAAAACACGATTTACCCTTCAGTAAAGAAGAGTACAGAACAAGTATGAATACATGCCAAAACAACCTGTCAAGAAGAAATGGAATCCTTGTCCACTTATGCATAAAAAATGATTCATAATTCACAAATAAAATATAATTAAGTAAATTATACAGCAAAACATTAAAATCCAAATCAGAATCTGTGCCTTTTAAATTTAGGAGCACGATTAACAGTCTGCAGCCATGGAGCTGCTCTGTGAGGCTTTACTTTGACACAGTGGTGCTTTGAGCTAAATGCTTATGTCAACATGCCACCATGCTCACAATGACAATGCTAACATGCCGATGTTTAGCAGGTTCACCATCTTAGTTTAACATGTTAACATGCTAACATTTGCTAATTAGCACTAAACACTTTTTTAGTTATCGAAGTACTATTAAGTTCTAATACCACAGATATTATTTTGGCATTTTAGGTAACATGTATTGGCTCATTGCGCCATTAATATCACAAATTTCTTACACAGATTTGAGACATTTCCCTGTGGACCAACTGACATTGCTATCCAAAAAAATATTTAGGCTTTATTTATTATCATTATGTATCCATTATTATAACACCTGAGTGACATTAATCCTGAACACTCCTTTGCTACAGACCCAAATTTCAGTATTAAAAGCTGTCAAGCACATAACTAGCATCACAAGCCTGGTCAGCAAGAGGATGTCACAGCTATGCCCACACAGTCTGAATGAAAGATCAGTTGAAGGGCCATTCAGAAATCATGTGCTTTAGAAAATGTGGACGTAGCATATTCAAACATCATCTGTATGTTTATGAAGAGACCTTTTGAGGCTAACTTTGCACCGAGAATCCATGAGAACAGTGTTTTCATACTTTGACCAAGCGAAGAGTTTTTGCCCTTCAACCTCTGCCTTGTGTAACTGCCTGTATCCTTACTCCTTTTCTAGTTTCCTGAATTCCCACCAATGCTGTTTAACCACTTTTGGCGTCAGTTTCATTGCTCAAATATGGGAACAGGACTTTGCAATTGGTGGAGCTGCACCAACTGATTCTGTCAACTTAAGGAACCAGCTTGTTGCCAGCTTGTCGATGCATGATACAGGCCCTTGCATGCTCCGCAAACGTTTGCTAAACAAACCTGGAAAGCCCATGTATGAACATGCAAATCTGCTGGGTGTAGTTCTCGTTTTATTCTCATCAGGGTGGATCCATTGTTTAAAAGTTACTACATTAAATGTCTTGATATGTCATTGATATTGTATATGTAAATTCACCTCTATGGGACAAAGTATGTTTGTTCACATCCATATCAGGTGGAAAGACCTGTTCTGGGTGTTAGTCATGGCTCCTGCTGTAGTCAGTGGAGGCATTAAATTAGATGCAAATGGTTTTAACTTTGTGCAAGTTACTACCAGCACTGATATTTTAGAGTGATGCCTGATAGCTGATGTTTTTGCTGGAATCTTTCAAAAAATGTTTTTGTGCCAAAATATTCTGAGTGGAAATGTCTCAGAAACTGTGTGAAGACAATTGTTGGACACCTAAACTGCCCATTGAATTAAACTTATTTTTTGACTTATCAGCATGTCACTTCGTTCCAACAGTTTGATAACCCTGAATACATGCTAAAATATATATATACCTACCACTGAACATTTAGGTGAATATATAGTGAATATAACATAAATGCTAATCTATTCAAATTATTTTTTACACAAAGAGGAAGTTTTGTCATATCAAAACTTGCCTAAATATAGAGTAAATCACATGTACTTGAAAATTCTGCCAGTGGTTTTTCTTATCTTTTAAAATCAGCCCAATGCAAGCCATGCACAGAGCGAGCCAGCCAGCAGTGATAATATATTTTAACTGATAACCTAAAGGGTTTAATGATTTGATTTTACTTTGTTGCCAGATTTTATTTGAAATCGTACACTGTTTCACCTACATAACAAAACCCAACATTTAGCTACACATTAACACAACAAACATTTATCACATCAGATATTATCCCCTTATATATCTTCCAACTTTGCTAATTATCTTTTATGAAGACTCCATTGCATTTTACATTTACCATTTGAATAAACCCTATGCAATAATTGCTAGCTGTTGTAATAATGCACATTTGTCATTTGGACATTATTATATGATTTAGCAGTCACTTACATACATACTAAGCTGAATTACACTTTACACACATTCGATTTTGACATGATGTTATGAGGGTCAAATACTACAGCTTTATATTGGCATTGTAGTTAACATGCATATTAGCTCATTAAGTCAACTTCATTCATACAATTCTCACACAAGTAAGCCCACAGATATTAAATTAGCAAGAAAGGAAAATAATTAAATACAATTTTAGTTTAGTTTAGTTTCATAGCAAAAGTACTTGCAATATCTTGTCATATATCCTTGTAGTTTGGATCATTCCAGTGTGTGGTGGGCACTAAGTCACTGAGAAATTTAAAAAATAAAATAGGTTATATTGGGATATTAACCAAACAGTATCTATAACAAATCCAAAATCCTATTACTTAATTTATCACATTACAGTCACTTTATTATAAGACTGATTTTCCTCTTCTACTCTCTATCCACCACCCCCACCCCTGCTCCTCTCTGACTTGCAGTGACTCCTTAATTGGGGCTCAGCTGACAGGTTTTCCCTTTGGGGAGCAGGAGCCATGTGGACCATCTGCTTCTAGTCGTAGGATGAACAGGTGTCCTGCTCCCTGCTGCCTGCCTGCACCTTACCAAACCTCTCGAATGCAGCACAGCACAGTGCGTAGTGTCGCTTCTATTTACCCAAGATAAATCTGAGTAGTTTTGTTTGATCTGTGTGGCATTTCTACATCAAACTAAAAAGGAAACGCATGGAAATGCTACTAAATCTGCCAGAACAATCACAGCCGTGAGAGTAAATCCTGTTATTAAAGTACAGAGTCAGTTTAATCTCTTTTTTTACTGCATGCATTTATTTTCTTGAAAATATTTTCTAATAAAGGATCCTTGTCTTTTTTAAATACGCTTTTCTTATATCTGCACCCAACAAAATCCACAATTACTTCACTTTGGTTTTTAACGCTAAATCAAGGAGTTCTGAAAGAAAATTCTCCTTTCCATTAGGTCATTTCACTTTGTGTTGGCACAAGATCCCACTTGTAACTTTGATTTTATTCTATTTGAGAGAGTTCAGTAATAATAGTTTTGAGTAAAATGGTAAATAAATAAATCTATAAATTCAGTTAATGTAACTGGCATGTCTTTGGAATAGGACTGAAAGCACAATGCTTACTATCTAGCCTTTTAATATCTGTATACTTGTGTCCATTTTCAAATGAAACTTTTTTTGGAAATGAAAATGTCATTCATTAGAAACAATAGAGACAATAATTTTAACGTTCTTGGTCACAGTGAATGTCTAGAGTAACCCTTTACATAGTGAGTGAAATCTTTCAACTGAGGTATGAGAAACAGAAGAGAAAGGATAGAAGAAAGAGAAGGTGTAAAGATAATCCAGGCAGAGGAATGGATGAATGTGTGTCAGCAAGGAAACAGCAGGAGCATAGGCTGCAGCAGCTCTTCCTTCAGCCCACTGGGCAAACACTGATCCAGGCAGCAGGGATTACCACAGCCCCTTAACAAGGCCTGAGAAGTGGATACAAGGAGAGGAAGAGGTAGAAGAGGTAGAGCAGCTGGTATCATTCACACACTTTACAAGCATAATGCAATACTAACAGCCCTCACACATGCTCCTACCTATGGAGAAGGAAGCCAAACAAACCAGACCAGAGCACATGGTGTGTGTGTGTGTGTGTGTGTGTAGAGGGGGATGGGACAGGGTCACCAGGACTTTGAAGGCACAATAGGTTGGCCTTAGGCCCAGTGCCCTCTGGGTCACTTAAGGAGGCAAGGAGGCAGCATGAAAACATGTGCGCACACACACATGCACACACACCACCTGCTGTTCACTCAGGCTCGTGTTTGGTGTAATGGAGATGGAGTGATTCAGCAGCTATACAAAGTAAGACACATTGCTGAGATTAACCGCATAACTCAGGCCAATAAAACCTCTGTGGTAACCTGGTCAGCATCTTCAGAACTGAAGTTTTCAAAGAGGAAAATCGGACTGCAACTAAGAATAATTTTCATCCTTGATTATTCTTCACTAATTTAAGTATAGTTAATGAAATGGTAAGAAATATAGTGAACCCAGAAAATCCTCACATTTGAGAATCTAGAACCTGCAAAAGGTGTGATTTGTGGTTGAAAATCTACTAATGATTTCAACAGATTCTTGTCATTACATTGAACTGTTTGCTGGAAACATCTAAAGAACTACTGCCTCCATTCTTCTGTCTCCCTTTGTCAGTTTTGGTGCTTAGATAGAGTTTAGAGTTAACAACAGAAAAGATGAAAAGTTCAATGGGATTTCAAAAGGTTTGTTCCACAAAAATAACATCAATAAATTTTCACAGTCACAGTCAGGGAAAATCTGGGAATTTTCAGATAATGGCAAACCAGGAACCTAACCCTAAACTAAACCTCATTCTACCCTAACCCTTAAAACCAAGTCTTCAAACACCCCTTTGAAGTTGTGAAGACCAGCCAAAATGTCCTCACTTTCCAAAAATGTCCTCACTCTGGTTAAAATCTTGTTCCAGTCTTCCTGTGTAGGAAGTATAAGTACACACACACACATACACAGAGCCCAGCTCCCTGATTAAGTCATGATAGATGTTCCCCACAGGGCTTGGCCTATTAAACACAGCTTGTGTGCGTGGGCCTGTGGTGTTTATTAGCAAATATCAACATTTACATATGCTGTGTGTGTGTGTGTGTGTGTGTGTACGTATGTGCGGTCACGTGTCTGACTGATGCAGGTGTGTGTGCGTGACACTGGGGCGAGTGTCGGGTCAGTGGGGTCAAAGAGAAACAAAGCAACGGAGCAGCTCCCAGCTGCCGGGCCAAACGTCATCCAGCAAACCCACTCTCCCCCTCCCAGCTCCTTTTCAATGGAGCGTGCCGCTGTCCTGATTCTGCTGACACATGCACATTTACACACACAGTCATGTCTAGAGCATGCTGCAGCAGGCAAAGAGGGTAAAAGGGCACATGGGGACATATGCAGAGCATGCATAGATGCAAAAGCCCAACACAGACTAATGTCTGAACTCACACATCAGTGCTTCCCCACAGACTGTTATGACATATGACTCTTAAAAGACACTAGAACTCTTTACCAAAGCACACAGGTTTAGCAATCTTCTATTTCTTCTTTCACTAGTAAACAAAAAGTACCAATAACACAACACAAAAACACTCAACTTAAAGTAAAAGTTCTCATCATTACACCTCAGTTACAGTACAGGAATGTTTTATTTATTTTATTGTATTCTCAAAATGTCCCTAAAATATCAAAAGTGAAAGCAATTATTATGAAAAATGTAATATATGCATGTATATTTCATACTGCATATATTTATCATTGGATATATCATTAGTGATGCGTTGCAAGAATTTTGATGTTGTTGAGAAAATGCATGATAATAACAACTGTCATATGATCGGTGGATTGTCAGGTTTGAGTTCAAAGTGACTTTAAAGCAGCAGTAGAGAATTCTTTTTAAAATAAGTTTTTGTCATATTTGCTGAAACTGTCACTATATTCTGACAGTAGTAGCCTAAATCCTAAATCTAAGAGCCAACCAGTCAGAGCCAGGAGGAGTCTCTAACGCAGTGTCAATCACTGTTCATGCACACGCTGCGTTGCCTCCCTCCCAGCGCACGCTCTCACTCAGTCAAGCTCTATATCTTCAGCGAGAAGCTTCAGAAGATTTGCAAACGTGATGGCAGAGAAACAACCAGCAGCAATGAAAGAACTGCCCATCCCTCCTTTGCCAACAATAGCGTATAGTACAAAACACTTGTGAGACTCTTGCCATGGAGATCGAGCCCAAACTGTGTGGTTGCTGGGAGGGGCTTAGCGGAGTGATACCAGCAGTAGAGAGAGATATACAGAAAGTTTTGCATTATGTGTTCAGTTGTTGCCGACTGCAGGTTTAAAGGGTCCATTCACCCAAATTCCAAAAAAGGAAAAAAATTATTTCTCATTTCTCTCCAATGATGTTGGTTTTATTTGAGTTATCAAGCTCCGAGACTTAGCAAGGAACCAGCAGGAGCAGAGGCTGCAGCAGCACAAACAAAACATTTTTGTTGAAAATGTGTTCTACGGATTATCCAGAGTAATATGAATATTTACTCTGGAATGACGTTGCTGACATAACAGAGGGTTTCCATTCACCTCCATTATATTGGGTTGGAGAGAAGGAACATCTAAAACCTGGGTCAATAAAAGTAAAACTATCTATACTGCTTGATATCACCAGCGGCATTTGAGAGAATACTGTCTGTTATTCTATTCTAATTTATATGAATCTACCGTTTAAGTCAGTGGTCACTAACAGGCGGACCGCGGTCCGGATCCGGACCCAGCCGCTGTCCTCTCCGGACCGCCAACCTACAGCCAATTTATTATTGAGAATTACTACCTCATGACGGAGCGTTTCTATTTTACCCTGCGCAGCCTTTGTAGCATTTACTGTACTGGTCTAGTGGCCCAGGGCTCTGGCCCAGGAAACTCACAGACCAATCTCATGTGCTCCAGTCGTCTCATGTGACGCTGCTCAGCCAATAAAATCTGTGCATTCCGATGCTTGCGAGTCGAGTCCGCGTGATTCACCAGAGACGTTTTGGAAACACACACGAATTGAGGAAAAGAGATTTCACAAGGCTTTTAATTAAGACTGTACAGATTTTTACATGTACATTCCTCCCAAGGGCAGTTCAACACCAGAATATCTCATAGAACTCCAATGCTAGCTGGCAGGACAAACTACCCACATGGAAAGAACCTATATAAACATATATGTTTTAATATAGGTTTTGATATAGGTTTTTAATATATGTGACATATATAAAATTGGCCGTTTTCCTATATTATATGTAAATATATGCATATATGTGTACCTATATCCGTGCATACATGTACCTATATCCATACATATATCCGTGCATACATGTACCTATATCCGTACATACATGTACCTATATCCGTACCTATATCCGTGCATACATATACCTACATGTGTACCTATATCAGTGCATACATATACCTATATCAGTGCACATATATGCACCTATGTTTACCTATATATTAGCAAAATTATAAAAATCCATAGCTACTAGGCAACATAAATAATAGCCCAAAATGTAGAAATTTACATTATTTATTAACTTAAGAACAATCAAATAGTACAAGAACAAAAATAAGACAAAAAACTGAACAGAAATGTTGAGATTGTCTTCAAATTCATTAACCACAGTGAAATGCTCAGATAGATGTGGGATGATGATGATTACTTGAATGTATGTTCTATGTACTTTTGTTTTTTGTTTGTTTTTTTTTTGCTACATTTAGACTAATGACCTTTCAGCCAAATTCATCTAGAAACTGCATTAAGACAATACAGAAAACATTGCATTTTGCATTGCATTTGGTGGATGTAACGGTGAATGTGTGGATATGTATGAACTGTAATGTGAATCTGGAAGTGACTTGAAATTGAGGGGAAAAAAGGCTTGATTGACAAAATAAAATAACAACAAACCATTTTGTTATACATTTCCTTCTTTTCCACTATCTTTATACAAGAAAGAATTGACCTTGTAAATGTTTCAGGAAAACATGTAGACATCATAGCTTTCCATCTCCTCTCACTTAATTGTTAAATTCCATAACATGCCAATTACATGTGATACCAATTTCACGTGTTCGCACATACATAAGTCCTTGCATAATTTTCTTTTAGTTCTTAGTTATTGCCTTGATAATAGAAAATATGAGCTAGGCATCATGTATGACAGTTGCCAAAGTGAGATGCGAGCTACAAAATGACCAGATCCTGTCATGAGCTATATAGGAGACATATCTTGCATCCACATATAGAGCTTATATGTGGATATAAAGAAGCAATACCGGAGACCTATATGGCCTGTATATGCACCTCAATTTTGCCTATATGCTGCATATAAACGCATATATATTATCATATATGTGCATATATGCTGTATATATGCAGCATGTATGTGCATATAAACTGCATATAGGTTTCATATATGTGCATATATCCTCATATAGGTTCTTTCCATGTGGGTAGAGCTCAAGTTTCTCACGGAAGAGAAAGCAGGAAAGAGGTTTATAAGAGGGAATGAAAGAGAAGAAGAGGCATTACGGCTGTTCATTTGATGTGTTGAGTTTTTATTATAAAATTGTTTAAGACTACACTTCATCACTTCAAGCTACACTTTTTATTTAATTTTTTCTAAAAATTAGGCACTTTATTTTATTTTACTTAAATTTAGAATATATTATTAGAGTAGTTATTATTTATTATCCCTCCAGGTTGATGTGAAAACTGACAGTAAATATTCTTGAAATATTTGATTTGACAGTCCGTTGTTGACTAAAAACATATGTTGATACAACTATATGTTATGGTACTGAATGATAACGCAAGTTAGTCGTTATGATGTTCCGGACCTTTGCTTCAGGAAATTTTCTCTAACTGGACCTCTTTGAATTCTAATTGAATACCCCTGCTTTAAGTTTTCTTATTTTGTCAGAATCTGCAGTCATGTCACACAGAGCACTGCATATATCTGTAGACTTGTATGTCAGTTTCTGTGCTTTTTTTGTTGTGTTTTTTCCTGCACCTAATAATTAATAAAACACATTATCATATCATGGGTGTAGCCTATCTATTTAGGAATCTGACAGTTTGACGTTGACGCTAGCTTAGTGTCACAATTCAATTCAATACAGCAAAATAGGTAGTGCCTGAGAATATGCCCTACATTTGTATTTAAAAGGATAGCCCCTAAATTGTCATATTATGAGCAATATGGTTCAGATATGTCTAATATCTGAGATTTCATAATAAAATAGTGACATGACCCGTGTCTCCTGTACTGAAGTGTGCATACAATATATCATTACACGCTGAGATGGCAGAAACCGCTAAATACTAAATCTAAAAGTTGTTGGCCAATGATTGGCGTTCCTGTTTCTCACCATCATAGCTTTCAACTCCAAGTTAGTGTATGTGATTGTGTTTCAGGGTACGCTGTGTTGAGTGACTGAAACAGTCACCCATTGACATAATACCATACGTCAAAATACCATAAATCAAAAGCCAAACAAAGGGCTGTGTTTAAGTCAAGACATCTATTTTGCAAATAAACACAAAGAGCAGAGAGAGAGAGAGAGAGTGAGTGTGTGTGTGTGTGTGTGTGTGTGTGTGTGTGTGTGTGTGTGTTTGAGAAGAGGAAAGCAAGCTGAACTTAGACAAGTAAACAGTTGTTTACTCGTCTACTGCATGTTTTTTTCTACTACACATATAAAATCACTATAGTTGTTATTTTAGATCTTTAAGGGTCTTCAAGTCTGTGTACTACACTTGATTTATAGCCTACTGACTTTACAGCTGTTTGCAGTTTTACAGCATTTTCTGTTAACTTCTATAAATCGTTTCTATAAACTATAGAGTTCTGAAGTGAATGTATACATGTAGGCTATACTGTGTTTACGACACTCAGTAGTGATTTTGTATAGAGTTTATTGTATTTTTAAGTCTGCTGTTGCAGTGATTTTTCGGAATTAATTGAGTTGCTACCGAACAGTTTTACTTTATCACGCATTTTACTTCCTGTATTCCAGCAAGAAAAAGTGGCGTTTTGATAGTTTCCCTCTAAAATGTATTTTGTGGCATTCATTAAGATGTCTGAAATATAAACTATGTCATGTCGTGTGCCAGAGAAAAGATGCATGACAGCTCACTTACTTTTACGTGGCATCCAATTCTGTCTAGAGCGAATCTTCCATCACACGCAGAGAAACCGCTCTGAAAGAAGGTGGAGCAGGACTTGCGCACAGAATCTAATAAGCAGCTAAGAAAGTCGGAAAATACACAGTCAATTTCTTTTTTGCATGTGTGTGTGTGTGTGTGTGTGTGTGTGTGTGTGTGTGTGTGTGTTTTAAGGCATTGCGAGGTTTAAACATTTCCATATTGTACTGTAGGCTACCTGCCTGACCGTCTCCACCCAGCGACACTACAACCAGTCACCTAGTTGCATGTGTGAAATTGCATTGCTTCGCTCCAGCCCATGCAATAAAGGCTTTTTTCACATCAGTGCCACATCAGTAAAAATTATATAAACAATTTATGGATGTTTTCCCTTTTGTCTTTTAAAGAATTAAATTATGTGACGAAAGCTCTATTAACAGGGCTACATGCAGTAGTAAGATCATGTCTCCCTCTATTGGAAAAATGCTGTAACAGCAGTTATATTCATCAGAAATCCTCCAAAAGGGTAAATCACTGGAGAAAATAATTGTTGTGTGATGTGAAAACGATTGGTTACCTGCCTTTTTCTGTTGAGCCAGTGTTGATGGAGGTGTGTAATTTATGCAGTAGCCTATTACATAGCATCACAACATTCCCAAATGAATATGTCTATACTTTGCTATATTTAGGCCTATACCACTAAAATACATTACACAAGAAACCACAAGCAACTTCTGTACTATTTTTGAGTTATTTTTAATTAATAACCAGTGAAAGAGACAATTAGCGCTCTTGGCATAAATAGGAACCAATCTTTGGTTCCTCAGATGCTACCCGGAAGCACAGTTTTTGACCACACACACACACACACACACACACACACGCACACACCATACCATACCAGTACAAAGCCACACATGTACAATGAAGTTTGGGTGGAAATAAATTTAAACCAATGTTTCAACTACAAATAAAGCTGATGATACACAGAGCAACTCTACTTTCATGCGTCAGTGGTAATCAGTAAAGATTACTACCGTAATCCCCTCCCCACCACCCGCCCCGCCGCCGCTATCCATTCAAAACATAGTCGGACTTGGCACTAGCGAGATTGCCCAGCAACATTGCTCAAAAAGTTGCCCAGTGTATCATCAGCTTAAGACTTGGACTTGCATTAATCAAACAACCAGGCATATTGAGAACAACTCCATTCTGATGCGTGCAGCAGAAATTTGTTGTTAAATCTTCTACAAAAAAATCTCGGTCTTTTTCTCAGTTAATTCCAATTAATTTTCTGTTGATTTATGTTTTTATATATTTAGGGGCTTTTATTTCTGTTCTCCTAGTAGTATTATGCAAAATGATCAACACCTCTGAAAGAACCTCGTTATCTAATCACGCATTTCTTCAAGATTTTTTTTAAAACACAGCAAGCTCCTCATCTCTGTAGGTGTTCAACACCCTGGACATAAACAGGAAAGCAGGGTTACACTAAAGATTATAGACTGACCTACTGGCTGAACCTTTAGAACCTTTATCATAATCAGCAGTCAGCTCTCCAACAGCTTGTCATAAGATAATTAATAGCATTTATTTTCCATACTGATCAGAGCCAAAGCAAAGCTATTTTTAAATTACTGAGGTCTCTCCAGCACCTTGAATATATTGTCTAAAATACAGAGATCCATTTTAATTTCAACAATTTACACATTTATTATGTTACATGTAGGCCTATATTTATGATTATTTGATATTTCTTTCATGGCCGTAGCCAGGATTGTAGAAATACTGAGGTCATGAGCCCTAGCCCTGCAATGAAGGTTTGGGGGCATACACTGTATAGTATAAATCTATGCATATCAACGCATTTTGAGACTAACAGTTTTAACTTAGGAAATAATGTCAGTGCCAACACACAGATGAAAATTGGACAAGATTCCAGCACAATATATGTCACATGGCCAATTTTAAGATTAATCTTTTTCAATTCACTTTCTCTTTTCTTCTTCTTTTTTTATTAAAATCACTTGAGCAGAGGAGCACAACTGCAGTATAATTCAGGTTTTCCCCTAATTCATCTCACAAGTGTTACAACACGCAAGTTCAACCACAATAAAGCTTAATAAACATGACAGCTATGGCCAGGAAAGAACAGTGCTTAGCTAATGTACTCTAGTGTACTTCCCAAATTGTGATTTTATTAGCTCTTGGGTATGGTATAGCCAGGCAAATATTCAAGGAGATAATTGAAAAGATACATAGACCTAATATGTATTTAAATTATACCAATACATAATATGCCATTTCAAATAAGAAATAATTATTATTTGAAATAAAAGAAAATGCACTTCAAGGACAGACTCATGGTTATAAGCGTTTTTTAAATTATTTTTTTATATAAAAAATGTGTTTTCTCAGTGACCTCTCACCTGGCTGTGGCCATGCTTTTTTTGTGTCTTTGAACCAGCATAAGGATGTGAGAAATACAATGTACATACTTCTAGGAAGAAATAAACCGACCCTTGAACCTGCAGTTAAACGAGACTATTTGGACGTATTGGCATCACTCTATATATCATATAATATATATATATAACATAACATCACATATATAAAGGGTGTGATGAGAAGTGGTGTAATATTGTTTTGTTTTGTACATGCTACATATCTGTCATTCTAGGAAGGCTAAAAGGAATTAGAGTCCATACGTGTTTCAGATAATAGCAGATTGTTGACATTTTTTGGCAGGTTTGGCAGGCATCAGGTATCGCACTCTCTTCCAGAAGCGAGAGTTCCATGCGACAGCAGCCCGTGAATCCTCTGGCCACCTAATGGGAGCACTCTTGCGAATCAGATGCTGCAAGCCAGGAGGAAGGTGTGTGTATCCCTGTGGCTCAGTGTCCCCCAGCTGGATCAGAATCACAGTCATTTCCCTCTGGACCAGCGCATGGTGGAGCCCCACCTGGAAAATGATCAGTAACATTTTCTTTACTCCTTTATTGACCACACTGGGTATTTAATTATATAAACAAACACACATTACTGTGTCATTTATTTAGTTTATTTACATTTTTTTAAACACACACACACACACATTTTTATTTATTTTCTAACATACTAACACACACGCTTATTGATTTACTAATTTACTTTATTTGTATATTTTTTTTATTATTTATTTATTATTATTTTATTTTGTATTAACACACAAACACAACTTCTGCTGTTTTATTTCCTTATCTAATGAAATGTATGAAATTGTTCATATGTACTTTATATATAGCTTTGGCAATGTTGTTGCTATACAATCATGCTAATATAGTTAATTTGAATTTATATAAATATTTTCCCTGGAGCAGTGTGGCAAGTAAATCTTCAGAAAGCAAATGCTCTGTATATGTATAGCGCCTTTCTAGTCTTTTTTACCACTCAAAGCGCTTTTAAACAACATCCACCATGCACACACATTCAACTGACATTCACACACTGGCGGAATAGTTACCAGAGGAAATATGGGGTTCAGTATTTTGCCCAAGCATACTTCAACATGCCGCCTGGAGGAGCCGGGGATTGAACCGATTAACAGGCAACCCACTCTATCTCCTGAGCCACAGCCGCACCTAACTGCTTTAGGCTACGCACTGCGGCAACCTGTGTGTGTGTCTGTAATAAAGTACTAATCAGACTGTAAAGATGAATAAGGTGATATATCAACTGCTCTTCACTCCTCTTAGAGACAGTGAAAATGCATAATTTTACTGCTTTTTAGCTACATTCATCTTGGCATAGGTGGAAAATTCATCTCACCCAGACTATTAGCATGTCCTCAGTCCTTCTCAGTATTTATAACTTATGTTTTATTCAAAACTACCACACTTTGCAGCCAAAACTAAGCACCGCCTTTATTTCTACATTTGTAAGACTCCTACCTGCCAGTCAAACCCTCCTATAACTGAGTATTCGGGTGGGGCAAGATTTTGGTCCGTGATCTTGGACTCTGATCCTAAACCTGGGGTGAGGATCACCATCAGCCTCCTGCTCTGCTTCAAGCGGTCCTCCACCAGCTCCAGACGGTCTGTGGGGTCAGACAACATTAATTAAGACAATAAGAAGGAAATGCAAGGAGAGGTTGTGACTGAAGGAGAGAAGGATAGAATGCCATGGCTTTATTCCTACTATGACATCATTGTGTCTCATAAATTGGTCGGCACAAAATTTGGAGACAATAAAACAACTCTAAAAAAGTATAAGAAAACCAAAGCTTATAAAGTGAGTAAGACTCTATGTAACATTTCAGGTTGTGT
This sequence comes from Micropterus dolomieu, assembly GCF_021292245.1. Taxonomy (NCBI): domain Eukaryota; kingdom Metazoa; phylum Chordata; class Actinopteri; order Centrarchiformes; family Centrarchidae; genus Micropterus; species Micropterus dolomieu. The sequence continues at coordinate 4,826,878 of NC_060160.1, read as the reverse complement.
TTTGAAGAACTTGGCCTTCCCAGTGGTTTTATACTGGGGCCTCTGTGTCTAAAATTACAAAAACCAACAAATAAAATTAGGACCTTCTCCTGGTATGTCATCCCTCCCATGGATAAAGAGACGATAGCCACACTTTTCCTCAAGGACGGAGGGCAAATCCTTTGTGACGAACCGACAGAGTGATTCCTCAGTGGCCTTGTCCATGCTCTGCATGTGGTAGACCACATAGGCATCATACACCCTCGCATCTGGGAAATACAAACAAACTCATGAGGCTGATGTATCCAGATTGTTGTGATTTTAGTCAGTTTCTTTCCTCCGAGATCATTATGACCCAACGCAACCCTGTCACCACACCCTGCATTAGATCTAGTTTGTATTAGTTTTATTTAAACTCATTGCCTCAAAAACATTTTGTGGTTACACAATCTCTTTGACTCAGCCACGCTACAAAAATTCACAATTTGCTTCAGATTGCTGTTGCTTATGGTGCCAGTCTAGTTATTTTACTCCTACTTGCTCTGTAAGAAAGATCATAATGTGCAATCACCAGGGGTGAGTAAATAAAAGCAATCTGAGTGAAGTGTAGCCTCGGGATGGGAAGTTAATTGACTTTATCAGAATCAGAATCAGCTTTATTTGCCAGGTATGTGTACACATACGAGGAATTTGACTCAGGATTGTACATTGCTCACTATGTGCTTACTCATACAATAATACAATAACAACAATAAAATCAGACACAGGCTACAGTATAGAGAACACAAATATACACACTAAACAAAAACAATAGACAGATTGACAAATAGTGCAGTGAGCAGAATGCAAAGAATGCAGTAAAGAATGAGTAACATTATTATTATCATTATAATGTACATGTCGGAAGTGGATGTGATATACAGGGACACATACACATAGTCCATGCATACATGTACACATGTACACAGTGCAATGGAGCAAAGGATGCTGGAATAAATAAGTATTATATGCAGGTGTCATGAGGTAGGTGGATTTGGTATACAGTACATACAATATATAATATGAACAGTATGAACAGCACTGAAATAGAAAATGATGAATAAATAAAAAGTGGTAACCAGTAAACAGGTGGCTGATTAGAGGCAGAGTTACTGGGTTATTGCACAGGAATTGTTCCTGACACTGTGGGTCAGAAATCCGCTGTTCATCAGAGTGATGGCCTGTTACTGTGTCTGTTGGTTTTGGCGTACAGTGCTCTGTAGCGCCTACCAAAGTAGAGTAGCTGGAACAGGTTGTGTCCAGGGTGAGATGGATCTGCAGTGATGTTTCCTGCCCATTTCCTGACTCTGGAAATGCATAAGTCCTGAATGGAGGGCAGGTTGGCACCCATGATTTTTTCTGCTGTCCTAACTGTCCTTTGTAGTCTGTTCCTGTCCTTGTCCTTTTGGTGGCAGATCCAAACCAGACAGTGATGGACATGCAGAGGACAGACTGGATGATGGCTGTGTAAAAGTGGATCAGCAGCTCCTCAGGAAGGTTGAGCTTCCTAGGCTGGCGCAGGAAGAACATCCTCTGTTGGGCCTTCTTGATGATTGTGTCAGTGTTTGGCTCCCACTTCAGGTCCTGGGATATAGTGGATCCCAGAAACCTGAAGGACTCCACAGCAGACACAAGGCTGTTGAGTATGGTGATGGTGGGCAGAGTGCGGGGGCTTCTCCTGAAGTCCACGATGTGACGCCCATGTGTGGCTTGACTGTGTATGTTTGTCAGTACTGCAATGGTGATGTGGTTTTCTGTTTGAGGAGCTGATTGCAGTGGTCCCTCCCCGATCGGGAACACCTGGTCCCAGTGCTCCACAGGAGATAAAAGCTCCACCTCCAAGATCATCTCTCTCTCTCTCATCCTCCCTGCCAGCTGCTACACCTTTGGTTTTCGCATGTTTGTTTTATTTGAACACCACAACTCTCTACACCACGATCAATCATCCACACTTACACTACTGACGCTGCTGACTAACCCATTCCATAATTTAATAAATCTTGTTAATTGAATCACTGTGTCCTTTCCTAATATTTTGTCATGGCCTTCGAACCTGGTCATGACAAAATGGGGGCTCGTCCGTTTTGGAACTATTTGAGTAATGCGATCTGTGAAATATTTAGAGATTTGTTCAAAATAGGTTTGGTAGTGCTCAAACAGTTGATAGTTAGTCGCGCGTGTTGTTTTGTTTGGCTATCAAGTCCGGTTTGTTTGTGAGCATGGCAGCTCAAGTACGATGAGTTTTCGGTGTATGTTCCCTTTTTGTCTTATTGTGGTAAGTAGTGGTTTGCTTGGGGTGTCTGAAGGAAAGGGAGTAGTGTATTTTGGCTGATTTAGCAGGGTAAGTGTCATTTACTTGTGTTTGGAATTAATTTGTTGCTGGATTTTTCTTACCTGAGGCTGAGGAAGGAGAATTTTAGTCCAGACGTTGTGCTACAGGTGACAGGTGTGGGTCCTCGGGTGCTATTGTTTAACAAGCGGTGCAGAGTTTTCTCTTGTAGGCTGTATCGACGGTCCCCTTTTGGGCTCGTTGAGCTGATCTGGGTTAGTGGCGAACGTGGTGAAGCTTTGCTTGGGGGCATGTCCGTCTTCAGTGCGTAAATAAATTGAGGTGGAGATGATTCGTCAGCAGACAGAAAGATCTAGAGGGATATCGCCTGTCTCTGGGTGGAGATGGCAGTAAGCATTTGCCTGCTGGCGTGCGACCCTTTGATATTAATAATCTACAATTGTTACCATAGTTTAATGAGAGAGACCCAGATACTTTTTTTGTGTTATTTGAACGGGTGGTTAAGGCGAGGGGTTGGCCTGATGCAGATTGCGCTCTAATGCTTCAGTGCGTTCTTACAGGGAAAGCGCAGGAAACTTATTTGTCCCTGAGTGTATTCTGGGCAACGGCCTGGCTGGTAGTCAGGTTTGGGCTGATACTCTGCCATCACCAGTGGTTACGCCTTGTCTAGTTGACACTGTTTCTGACCAGAATGCAAGTGACTCATCTGAGTTTTTTTCTGCCTGTGGGATCACAAGAGCAATGGGTAGATCTGACGCGGAGGCGTCAGCTGAGAGGAGTTGTGGTGATGATTTGGTGGCTCCGTCTTTGTCTGATTTTCCTCTGTCGTTGTTGCAGGAGCAGCAAAGTGATTCCTCCCTGAAAGAAATGTTTGACCGTGTTGTTTCGGCTACGGTGATAAGCAGTGCAAGCAGTGGCTACTTTGTGCAGAATGGAGTGTTATTAAGGAAGTGGGTTACACTTGGTAATGACTTTGTGGGAGATGCTGTTTTCCAGTTAGTGGTGCCGGCTAAATTTTGTCCAGTGGGCACTTTGGGGTTAAGAAAACCTATCTCAACATCTTGAAACATTTTTTTTGGCCGCGTGTAAAAAGAGATGTCGCGGCGTACATTAAAACCTGTCATGTGTGCCAGTTAATGGCAAAGCCGAACCAGTCCATTAAGCCTGCTCCACTGCAGCCGATCCCTGCTGTAAATGAACCGTTTGAGCATCTCATTGTGGATTGTGTAGGCCCATTACCGTGTTCTAAGTCTGGATGTAAGTATCTCCTGACTATGTGATGTGTCAGAGCACTCGGTATCCTGCTGCTTACGCACTGAGGTCTATAACCACTAAAGCAGTGGTGAAAGCTTTAACTCCGTTTATTTCATTGTTTGGCATACCGAAAGTAATCCAGAGTAACCAGGGGTCCAATTTTTCATCGCACATGTTTGGACAAGTGTTAAAGATGTTACATGTGCAGCATAATCAGTCATCGGCGTACCATGCACAGAGCCAGGGTGCCCTGGAGAGATTCCACCAGACTCTGAAGTCACTCTTGCGTGCGTATTGCACCGAGCTGGATAAAGACTACGAGGAGGGTCTTCCATGGTTAATGTTGGCTGCTAGAGAGGCTGTGCAGGAGAGCACAGGGTTTAGTCCGAATTAGCTGGTTTTTGGACATACAGTGCGGGGGCCCTTGGCAGTGTTGAAGGATAGCTGGGTGGATGCTGAACCGCCTAAAAATTTTATTGACTTTGTAAACGGGTTTAGACATCGGTTGTTTGTAGCAGGGGGGATGGCAAGGGGAAAGTTGCAGATGTCACAGAGCAGAATGAAAAAGATGTATGATCGCTGTACAGAACGCCAGGAGTTTAGTCCTGGAGACCAGGTTCTCGCTCTTATGCCGATTGTGGGCTCTCCATTTCAGGCCAAGTATACTGGTCCTTACACAGTCGCTGAAAAAATGTCTGATTTGAATTATGTCATTGCAACCCCAGGACAGAGAAAATCAACACAACTGTGTCATGTCAACCTTCTGAAACCTTATTACAATCGTGATGCTGAGGTCAGCCAGGCAGTTAAAAATGAGGTGCGACCTGCTCTCTTGGTCAGCTCAGTTTCGGGGTCGCAGGAGGGAGATGGGGTGCCGGAGCCTAATGATAGTTTATTATATGGCAGGTTGAATAATTCAGAGTCACTCAAAAACTTAGACAAACTGTTATCCCATTTATCGGAGTCCAAACGTGGTGAGCTGTCTGATTTGGTGCAGAAATATCCCTGTCTGTTTGGTGATGTTCCTACTTGCACAGACTGGATTGAACATGATATTGATGTCGGAGATGCGCAGCCAATTAAACAGTGGTTTTATCGCATGTCCCCAGAGAAACTCAAACATTTAGATTCTGAAATCAATTACCGTCATCCTCGAATTGGTCATCTCCTTGCATTTTGGTTCCCAAGGCAGATAAAACACCTAGGTTTTGTACGGATTTTAGAAAAGTAAATTCTGTCACAAAACCAGACTCCTTTCCGCTGCCGCGGATGGATGACTGTGTCGATCAGGTGGGGTCCGCCAGGTTTGTTAGCAAGTTGATCTGCTTAAAGGATATTGGCAGGTGCCTTTGTTTCAGCATGCTCAGGAAATATCTGCATTTGTTGCACAGTCTGGTCTATATTCCTATAGAGTGATGCCATTTGGTTTAAGGAACGCACCCGCAACGTTCCAGCGCCTGATGAATCATGTTGTGTCTGGTTTGGAGGGTTGTGCTGTTTATCTGGATGACCTGGTCATCTATAGTGACACATGGCACTCTCACTTTCAGCGCATTCGGGCTTTGTTTGAGCGGTTGGCTGAGGCATGCCTTACCATCAATTTGGCTGAGTGTGACTTTGCTAGGGCTACTGTAACATATTTGGGCCGCGTAGTGGGACAGGGCTGGGTGTTCAGGACAAGGTGAGGGCAGTAGAGACGTATCCTCAGCTTACAACAAAAAAGGAATTGCAATGTCTGGTAGGTTATTATAGGAGCTTTTGAAAGAACTTTTCGACTGTGGTGTTTCCTTTGACTGAGCTGTTGAAGGCTAGGGTAAAGTTTATTTGGTCCTCTGTATGTCAGCAAGCCTTTGATAGTATAATAATATAATAATAATAATAATAATCCTTATTTGTAGAGCACTTTTCAAAAACAAGTTACAAAGTGCTTTAACAAGTGTAAAGAATAATACAAAAAAGATAAGAGCATGAAAATTTAATATAAAATTAGTAAAATACAATAAAATAAAAGGGATAAAATAAGATAAGTCAAATAAGATCGGGAAAAGCTCTCCTATAAAAGTATGTTTTAAGAAGGGACTTAAGAGTTCACCGACTCAGCCGACCTGATTTCCTCGGGCAGGCTGTTCCAGAGCCTCGGGGCCCTGACAGCAAACGCTCTGTCCCCTTTAGTTTTCAGTCGAGACTCTGGAACAGACAACAGACCTCTGCCCGAGGACCTCAAGGTACGTGCTGGTGCGTATGGGACTAAAAGGTCAGAAATATAACAAGGCGAGAGACCATGAAGAGCTTTAAAAGTGATCAATAGAATTTTAAAGTCAATTCTAAAACATACTGGGAGCCAGTGTAATGAAGCTAAAATAGGAGTAATGTGGTCATATTTCTTTGTTCTGGTTAAAAGCCTGGCAGCTGAGTTCTGGACAGTCTGGAGTCGATCAATAGATTTTTGGGTTAAACAGGTGAAAAGGCTGTTGCAATAATCCAGGCG
>NC_060160.1:4581142-4820728 GCF_021292245.1 Micropterus dolomieu | reverse complement strand
TACGATGGTTACCATTAACACTATTATAAATATCTGTACCATTTTTCATTTAGTTTATAGCAACATTACCTTCGCTGTCTGTACCTCTGTGTGTATATCGTGTAGGCTGCCTCCCTCCCCTCTCTCTCTCCTTACATCCCTCTCTCTCTCTCTCTCTCTCTTTCTCTCTCTCTCTCTCTTTCACTCTCTTTCTCTCTCTCTCTCTCTCACCCCAACCGGTCGAGGCAGATGGCCGCCCACCCTGAGCCATGGTTCTGCTCGAGGTTTCTGCCTCTTAAAAGGAAGTTTTTCCTTGCCTCTGTCGCCTAGTGCTTGCTCTTGGTGGGAACTGTTGGGCTTCTGTAAATATCATCACAGAGTACGGTCTAGACCTGCTCTTTTATGAAAAGCGCTGTGAGATAACTGTTGTTGTGATTTGGCGCTATATAAATAAAATTGAATTGAATTGAATGCGTGTAAATCTGACAAAAGCATTTTCTGTGTTCAGGTGAAGGAGTGTTTTTGTTCATATTTTTGCGCCTGTGTGTATATATGTGTGTGAATGTGAATGCATATGTATATATCGGTTGGAGTCCAGCCCATTGTTTGCATTTAAGGAAACCTTCACCAGTTAGTTTCAGAAACACATCAGCAGCGAGGAAGAAACTGCATAGCTGAGGGTGTTTTTTCTAAGAGAGGAGGGGCTATTGCTGCTCAGTTGACCATTGCTTATAAAATCATCACCTAAATCTCCCCAGATACGCAACAGTTGTCAATGGACTCATCAGCCCCTCCCCTTACCCCGCCCCTCACCCTCTGTTTCTAAAGAAAAGGCCTTGTCCTTGCCTTCCCTCCTCCGAGAATCCGGAGGGGGATTAAGACGAAGGTCCCAAAACGAGACGGCCAAAGACCAGCATTCTCATGAAGAGTCTATTTCACACATGAGTGTGCCTCCATCTCATGCTGTTGGGTAGTTTTTGAATGGGCAGAAGGAGAAAATGGAGGAGGGGGTGGGGGGTGGGGGATTCCAATTGATCTCTTTAAGCTCTTGGGGCTTACTTAACTCATCCAGGAGCCCGGTGCTCTCTGTTGAAGGTATCGCTAAGGCCCCACTTTGCATGAGAAAACCAGGATTAATCCAAATATTTATCCATGCTGAGAGAGATGTTTTCTCAGTCTTTACATCCCTGAAAGAATTCTGTACAATTTTTAAGATTAATACATTCTTTCCTCCCTGAAGTCGAGTTTGCATTGTACATTGAGTTGAATATGGAAAATCCTATGCATTGAGTGAATTGGAAAAGACCAAAAGCATGGCATAAATATTTCACACAGACAAAATGCACCGTCCCTTGCTCCTGGAATGGGCTTCTGGCAGTGTGGACGCTGAATGGAAAGTGAAAATGTCTCACAGAGGCGTCACTGAAGGGAGTGCACTGCAGTCGACTTGGCTGCCCGTCTACCTGCAGACAACAACAGCTCCACTTGTGAGACTTGTCTGATGTCAGAGCTGTCACCACGGTTACAGCCGGTAACGACGTCATTTGACAATTCTCTCAGAAGACATCGAGAAACTCTCCGGGACACCCATCTCTCTGCTGCGAAGTGCCCATGGCAACCGCAAGCAAGCCGAGCATACAGTAATTCAATTGATACCTCACACTCTGCGTGCATCCAATCCCCCCATTCAACTCTACTCATCTCTCTCTCTCTGTTTCCATTTGGCCTCCTCTCTCTCCCACTCTGCCACTCTCAATCACTTTGTCATTATAACGGTTAGTCTCCCATGCTGCAAAAATCTCCATCTAATGAAGTCATTTGTCATCTTTAAAACATTTTTCTTTTCAACAAATCCTATAAAAAGATCAAAACAAACAATGAATGTATCTACTACTAACAAGTACTGTTTGTGTATCAAAGCCTGATACATCTTATTCTAGCTCCATTGTTTTCCAAAAATAAAAAAATACATCAATGGGTAACACCATTGTGCTGGGTGGCATGTTCTTTCATAACAACGAACAAGGGTGCTGTAGTTTATTTTGACTCAATCATACATACACTGTCCTGAACCCTCAAATAATCACTAGTGCATCAAAAATATATACATTTTTGCACTAGAAACAATTGGAAGAAGAACAGACTTTATTGGATCTGTAGGTATAATCAAAAAGTGGTAACCTTATGTTTTGAGCAGGTTTCGGATATTGTAGCAGAATAAAATGTGATTAATTGATGTTTCCATCAACTAACACAAATATGCCTACTTAAAACAGCATTCCATTGCTGCTTCCCAACTAAAATGTAATTTGAAGGCAGAGGGGGTGACATGCAATAATGGCTCCCATCTGGACTTGAATAACTCCGATAACAACATGGTCTTGAGTGAGTACATGTAACGATGAGTGGAGCATGAAATTAATGATTTGTCTGGAGCACAAGTTGCTGGTGCAGGTATCACAATGTTAGACTGCATTTGAAAAATATACTAGCCTGTGTTGCATCTTCTCCTTTTCAATATGCAAACCTTTTCACAATACTGGCGCTTTTTGCATTTGTGGTGTTTGCACTTATTTATGCACAAATTCAAAAAAATGGTGGAAATGTACCCACTGAGTCTGAATTTTCCTACACCTGTCACTTCCGATCTCCATTTACTGCATGTGCCCTCACCCTGCCTCCTTTGCTTAATCTTGTCTTTTTGTCTTCTGTCTCCCTACCTTTTCACCTCCCTTCCTTTCTTGATCAACCTCCCTTCCAGCACTTTCTCTCCCTCCCTGTCTAAAGGCCTGTCCTTGGGAACTGTTCTGTGTGTGTAAACTGTTAGCTTGGCTCCAGCAGTATCTCAAGCTCAGCCATAAATCGTGCTGTCAGACAAACAGGCTAGCGTTGGGTCAACCCGTTAGCGTAGTTTTCTTTTCTTCCTTTCTTTTTCTTGCTTTTGTCTTGCAGCTCTTTAGTGAGAGGCGTGGACCGACCCCTCTTCTCTTGCTCAGCCTGTGATGCTGGGTTTTTGCTGGCTTGATGGTGGGGGGTGAGGAGAGGAGGGAAGGCAGCATTGAGGGTCCCAGAGAGAGGAGGGACTCTGCTGCAGGCCCTCAGACAACTCAGGAGTCCACTGGGGGAGTCAAACAGAGCTATTGAGGCAGGAGAATAGCCAGGCTGGGCCAGGAGGAGGGCTGAGTCCAGCCCACGCAGCATGAGATGCGGTATCATGGGAAAGATAAGCAAAGGGGAGCCATGAGCTGATCCGCCTCTCTCATACACGCTGCAGAGAACTGCACTCTCAAAGACAAAGTGGCCCTCTCTACACTTTCTGTCTCCTGCAAACATTCAGCAGTGGTGGTAACAAGGCCAGATACTGTGTCATTATGAGATCACACTTTCACATTTATCAGAAGTTGGCAGAGAAACAATGACCAAGGTTTGATTTCCCATCCTGGATGTTTCTGTTTGGAGTTCTGCAGGCTTTGTTTTCACCTGTCATCCCCTCCCACAAGTGTGTGTGTGTGTGGTTGAGTGATTGCTTTTGTAGTTTTTACCCAGTAACCTGTGACCTACAGTACCTTGAACCTGTCTTCTTGTTTCTGAGATCATGTCTTTATTATTGTTTTTTCCCCCCCAAGGAATTTGGGGATTTTAATGACGTAAAAGCAGATCACATTAGACTCAGAAAAAGAAATACAGGAATCAAGAAAAAAAAAATTGTTTTTTTTTTTTGCTTTTCATTAAACATCTATCCAAAATATAATGCATCTTAACAAATGACGATCGGAGACTCATGACCACAGCATTTTTAAAACCTTGAATATAGTCCTGACTGTGTGACAGACTGCGGTCTAAGATATTGTTTTGGAATAAGCAGGTGAAGACAATGACACCTGCTCACTCATTTATACTTGCCTCATACAGAGGATCAACATAAGCAGATGCCATAATCATTAACCTTGGAGTCAGTGGTATGAAACTAACAAATATCTAGATAAAACATTACAACTCTAACTTAATTCACATTCTGTACTCTGCTGGTTCAACATATTGTGCTGCAAAAACACAGACAGACCCACTATATTTGTTGAAAATAAAGACTGCAGAGAGGCTGAGAAACCGTTAGAGTGAGAATGCAGAACCAATGTTGACAATCAATAGCATAAAGATCGTTTTCTTTGACATACTTTTCTTTCCTCTGCATGAGTGCTCAAAAACCCATTACACTTTCAGACACCTCAGGGCATAGATCTAACATGAGGGCCTGCCTCCACCAGTAGAGGGCACTGGAGTCACACCTCCTCTGGTTGTCATATGCCAACATGTACACAGCACACTGCTACAAACACTTAAAAATCACCACACCCAAACCTCAGGCACATAAAGCAGGCAGGCTGCAAGAGGTGTTACAGTTACGAGGCTACATTTTGAGACTATAGCGATGAAATTGGGTGTCTGTGAAGAATATGGTTTCTCTTTTTAGGAACATACGACAAAGTAATTTTGCCCCAATTAAAAATTCATAATCCCTCTATGACTAACCAGCTGTGTAATCTGCAAAATCTGCTCCTGTGTCACAGCTCTAAACTCTGCACTGTCTATGTAATATGGATCTTGGCTGAATTCATTAAAATTATGTTCTAATTAATCATTTAAATTAAGGTAGATTCTTGCTTTCTCTATAAATATTCCACACATAGACCTCACTGAACATCATGAAAAATATATATCTCATTCCATGCCATAATGAGATTCTGCCAACAACTTTCCTTCGGCAGTAGAAAAAAAGTGTATATGAAAAGACAATAATTATAAAGCAGGACAAAAAAAAAAAAACGGAGGATGGAAAAATGGTCATTAAAAGAAAATGAGAGTAAAGTAAATATTGTGTTTAAGTTAATATGAAGTTGAAGGCAGCCAAGAAGTATGAGCTGTATGGTTGGAGGATTCTCTGTGGCACATTTGGTGGGCTTTTTTTTGTAGGGACTATCTTAATTTAGAAAAGAAACCCAACATTATACAGCTGGATGGTTTAGCTGGTAAAATCATTACAAATATACGAATGAGGAGACAAATGAGGTCAAGGCTGCACACACACACACACACACACAAATACCTTTTGAAAATACACAGTCTGAACATTTTTTTATAAAAAAAAAAAAAACGTATGAAATTAGAATTAGTTACAAAATAAAAAATGTAATTTCATAAATTTGTCTTGAAAATCTAATTCTACATTAAAATCCACACAAATATAACAGCAAACTTAACATTAAATGTAAGTAGTGCGATAAATGAAAATAAAGCTGCATGCTATATGATGTCTACTGGCGGTCAGACGTTTCACTCTGTCAGGTCTCTTTCGGTGGGAACGTCTTCATTTCGAGGGGAGCAGAAAGCTTTTACAGAGCACGCTCATTCACTCTGGCCTCAATGGGACTAACACAACAATGGGCATGATCAGTGTACACAGGGCCAACAAAGGAGAGATAAGGAGTTTCTCAAGGATCAACAAGCTTGCTTTACCATCTATATTGGCCTGAGGACCCCCCCTTTAAAAACACAGCCTGAATAATCAGATAGACCTCAAGATCAGATCAGCATTCACCTATCTCTTGGTATTCACTTTCAGCAGTCAGATTCTTTATTCTTCATTCAGATTCTCTTCAACCTGCCTTCAGCCAATGAGAAGCAGTTTGTGAGATATTTAACGTGCACAGTGGGTTCTGTTGTTTGCTCATAAGTGTGAACAGACAAAGTTGCACGGAATAAAACATTTTCAATTCCAAGCTGGAGTACCGTCTACGCATGTATGCAAATATGGGACAAAAGAAGTTCCCAAGGCCTGACAATGTCATGCACTTCATATTTAAATGTAATCACTGCCATGACAATAATTAATCATTTTGGCACCACATCAGCTTGGCAGAGTGAACTGTTGCACGGTGGAAAATGAGGCACAACACAGGAAAGACAGCCAAATAGCTGTCTTAACTGTTGCTTAGGGAGATGCCTCAATTAAGTCGAAGGCTAAAGCACATATCTTAATCAAAACATGTTCACAGGGGATGCATACAAAAAGTGGACGTGAAAGCTTATTGGTATTGTCACTCTGCGTATTTCATGTCTTTGCATCATAAAGATCAGTTGAAGTCCACATCAGTGACTAGCAAACTCTAGAAAAAGGAGCACGAGCGGGAAAGCTAGCGGTGTGAATGTAGACTACATTCACACTGCTAGAGACTGCCTTTTGTTGAAGCCTAAATTTAAAACAAGAGCTGCTTACTGCTCTGTCCCTGCTGGTCAATGTGTGATGAAGACAATATTCAGGGAAGTGGGAGCTTACATACATTACATAGCTTAACTTAAAGGGTAACTTAAGGGTGTTTTTGCACCTTTGACTAATTGAGACAACATTTTTTGAAATTGATACAGCATTGAGCAAGCGCGCTGCAGTTGGCAAGTTAAACAAAAATTATCTTATTCTTTAAAAATGGTTTATGTCTGTTGTACTACAATAACAGTCTGAGCCTTGCATTGGCAAAAACAAGCACTTTAGTGGACGGGGCGCAATTGCTCGCAAGGATTTCAGTGCAGTCATGTCTTGCTGCTGCCAACTGCCGAGCTGTCAGGACAGGTGCTAAAAATGGATCCAGACGCAGCAAAAAACACAGGACTTTATTGAGAAAAGTGCACAAAAAGGTGCAACGGGGAAATTCAAGAAATAGTCTTCGGAGTGGGCAGGTAGGTGTGGAGAACAGGCAGACAATTGGGAGTCTGAAGCAAAAACAGGCAAACTTTGGAAACTCTTCTCTGGGCCAAAAAACACTAATGCCAACTGACAAACTGGCAAGGAATTGAGAGTTGAGCTGGTGTTAAATACTGCAGGTCTTGATTACTGGATGGTCAATAGGTGTGTAGAGGTAACATGCCCAGATAGGAGGGGAATGCCACGCCCACACTCACACATCAACACAGGGGGAAAAAAGACAGGTGACAGACAAAAACACTAAGAAAGGGGAAACAGAGAAAATACCAGGGCTTAGGGGGAGATTATGACACGAGCGCTTGCTGAATAATGGACCAATTCCAAAATATGTTGTCCCAATCAGTCACATAGACACAAAAACATGGGAAAATAGAGTCTAGGATGAAAAATACTAAAGGAAGACTTTAAGAAGTCAACAATGACTATTGGTTTCACACGGGAAGCAAACACAAGTCTTTAATTTTGTCTGATGAACACAAAACAAAATCCTCAAAAATCTAGTTGTACTCACCTTTGAAGTGTTATCAGCAAATATTAGGCATTTTGTGGTGCATTACATGCTAAATTACATAAGTCAGTCTCTGATTAATTCTCCGTTCATCTAACCAATTACTGCTACTTAAGTGCCTAATCATTTAAGTTAATATAAATCCCTGTATTATTATGGTGAAAAGATTTGCATACAGATGCTTTAAAATAATTCTAAGATTCACTTGCAAGTACAATTTGACCTAGATCTTCTCAAAAACAGTTGAAGCAAACTTTTCCACACATGTTGGCTCTGATTCTAACTTCTTTAGTATAGAATACAATAGGGAATTTAAGGGCTTCGGGCCTAGCTCCCTCCTACTTTAAGTCTGGAACCAGCAGACACCAGGGGAGTGTCACAGGGAGCTCACATGGATCTCAACGCAGTGATGTCTTATTCAGTGGCTCATCCTTCAATGTGAGAAGAGCTGTATGTCATCCTTATGGTAGAAGACACTCTAATGAATATTTGCTAATATGAATTATTTTCCCAGCCAGAGAACTAAAAATATATCTTTTTATGTATTCAGAAATTATTTGGTTAGCTATGGTGCAAATGGAAACCTCAGTTCTGTCATTTAAACTTTCCTCTTTATGTATAAATCAGTTATGGTACCTAAAAAAAGCATGTAACTAGTTGTGTCCATGGGGAGAAGAGCACTAGCACTGAGACTCTGAGAAAGTTAACTTTAGCTACATTAAAACTCCATCATGAAGGATAATATTATTATGTAGGTGGTATGCAAACAATAGCTGAATAACTGACAACCAAATCAGAAAAAATGAGGTAAAATTTTCACTTGACACATTTCCATATTTGGCCTGTGTGGATGAACAGCACAGACGTTAATGTGTTTCATCCCTGTTGGTCCATCCAGTGACAGGCAACAAACTGTTCACAATTGTTTCCCAGGACTGAACTACCTTCAATATGGCTGCCAGAGAAGGTATGATAAGATAATTTCACTTCCCTGTTGTAAGTGCTATATTTATATGTCAAAGTCAATAAATAATACACTTAAAGTTGACCAATGTGTTACATTGTAAAACATTTTAATCACTGGAAAAAATCACAGAAAAAGGTTTCATGATCAAGCTAAATGTAACATTTATTGGTTAGGTTCTAATAGCAAAGTGTAAAAATATGTGGAGTGGCGACACTCCACTTTCCTGTCTCTCCTGATTACACCATCAAATAATATCAAAGTGCCTAAAAAATCATTTTTTAGACCTCACATTGTTGTCTTTGATAACATAGCTATGTTGTTGTACCAGTCAGCCTTGCCCAACACTGCGTCCCTCACCGCTCTGCTACAAACCCCGACTTGTCAGCAGACACATAGGAAAACACAAGTGGAGCCTTGCGTAAGTGCTCTATCAGGCAAACTGTATCTGAACAACTCAGCTCTAATCTGCAGAGCATGTTCCATCAATCAGGCTGTCATGTGGTGATAGTGAGCAAGAGCGTCAGACAACACAAGGGGCTGAAGATGAACAAAGTACTTCTGACCTACTTCCAGTCAAAACACATCTATTTGGAAAGTGCTTTTAACAAAATAGGCTCTTTACAAGGTGATGAAAGATATAAATACAGATTCAAACAAACACATTGTACATTTTAAGATATGAGTCTATGTGTGATGTTAAGTGTGTGTGTTTTTGTGTAAATGCCTGTGTGTGGGCCTTCAAAGTTGATTTCTTTCCAACTCTTCCACACTCAAGAAGTGTTTCTCTTTGCTTTGCTTTTCTTAGCCGTTTCTGCTGTTTTAAATAAAATATGGCTATTCTTCCTCTTCAACAAGGGCTATTAGATCATAGCTGCATGTAATAGTGTCCAACAAGTTATGTTAAGAGAGACATGTGGGAATTCAGTCCAATCCATCATGAGTCCAAAGAAAGAGATTATGGTTTTAAAGAAAAATACAGCCCACCTGGGAGCTGGAAACACAGGCTGCACGGAGCGGCATTATATGATGTGTAAGAAATTTGCTGATTTTAGTTGATTTTGATTACATTTGCTATTTTAGTTTATTCCAGGATATATTCACAACAAGCATATTTGGAGCTGTTTATGGTGAATTAACTTGACAATGAATGGAGTCTTTACATTTATTTACATGGGCTTTATACAAGGCTTTTTAAAGCCACATGTTCCATAAAACATCTTGATAAAGCCCCCAAAGAGTAATATTTTTTTTCTGAGTTAAGTTTGCATTACCCCGCTTTAAATGTTGTGTTCCTTTGTAATATTTTTTTGCTTCCCCCCTGATCATAGGAACAGTTAGTGTCGGTCCAGAGTTATGGTGCACTGCAAGTTAAGAGAAACACTTTGCAGATAAAGGAGAGATGATGTGACACTACATTATGCATTCATTGCTCATGACTCCATTCAAAGGGCCAAGCTTTGACAGTACACAGCCACAGGTTGTGAGTACAGCTGCTCTGCCTGGCTGTGCTAGTTGAAGCTATGGCGGTGAATATGCCTAAACATGGCTGGTTAAAACCATTTATGTATTTGTGTTCTACATTAAGTCAGTTTGCAAGGACAGAGGATAAAACTTGCAAGTTTACATAGGTTGCTTTCAAAACTGTTCCTATTTACATGCTCTGGAGCAGTGCCTTTTTATAATGGCAGAGGATCCCCTCACCCTTCTATGTTACATTTCACTGTCAGAGCTTCCCTCCTGTTTTCAATGGCAAACCCTATTTGCCATGTTGCTACCAAGGTTAAATTAGGCTTAAAAAGAAGCATGTTTGGGGTTTGTTTGTATTTTAACCTTGGAACTATTTTTGTCACAATGTTGAGGGAGGATTGCAAAAGTGGAAAGTTTCAATGATTTATTGCTGCAATTAAGGTTTGTACAGGCTAACAGACAGGTACAGGCAGGCAGACTGGCAGATTCAGGAGCGGAGTAAGGTTCAGGTTCTGGTGGCTTGAAAGCAAAGGTAACACTGCAACTTGGACCAACGGGCAGAGTGAGTATAAAAGAGCTGGTTAGGTGCGGCACAGCTGATGAGGGAAAGTGGAAACAGGTTAGGAAGTGGGCATTTCAATGTAAGCGGTGGTGCCTTTCCGAAACTGTTTGCTACATACTTTCACGCCATTTGCGCGTTCATGCGGAGGGTCCGCCACATTGAGTGCCATCCGAAACCAATGAGGGTGGAGTGGTAGTGGGTTGTTAAACCCTCAAATGCCGAGTCAGCACCGATGCTGGCTTGTTGAAGGTGTGTAATAACATTTGCTGCACAATGGGGGACCTTTCTTTCAATTTGCGTTCCGTGTGACTTCGCCGGTTAACATGTAGGATTTTTTATTTCGAAACTACACTGACACTGTCCACCATTCACAGGTTAACGACGTAGCCCATATGATTTATGTTGAAATGTTGTATTTGTGAATGTAACATTTTTCATATAGGCTAAGTTAAAGAGGTTAAAATAAATAGGCTTTTCTTTACAATGAATATCAATCTTTTCATAAAAGAATATAATATTTATTTTTCAAAAATATATAAAGTCATGTTCTTAAAGAAATATTCTACACGAACACAAACACAAAATGAATGACAAATGCTTTCAGTTTCGTTATTGCAAAAAAGACACTTTTCCTCAACAACATCAATCCTGAATCTTAATACCACTGTTGTTTATTTGATACACGTATTATAGCAGCGAGTGCAGCGGTAACATCAGATCCTATTTATGCTGGGGAGAGAGGGTAGTTCGTCGGAAAGTTGTCGCTGTATTTAAACCCTACACGGCTTAGGGAGCTTGATTTGGCCTGTAGGGTGACTTCGACCAGAGTTCACTCCGCGTCGGAATGGAAGTGGCGAGGGTCTAGTTTTGGAAAGGCCCGTTGTGTATGCAAGTGCACTGCACTTTACTACCTTTTTAATACAGCTGTGTTCACATACTTGTCTCAGCTAATTGGGTAACACCTCTGACACGCCCACCAAATGGGAGAAAACATACCTCGAAGCCTGTTGCACACCATTTCAAGGAAACATGTTGTTCAACCTGAAAAAGTAGCAAACATGTGCAATGAGTTTTGAGAAAGAATTTGTAAATTTTCCTCTGAATTTTGTAAAACAACAGCTTTAAAAGGTACAATTCGTAAGTTCTGCACTATTTACTAATTACAGCATTGAGAATGTTCAAGATTGTGTACAGTTGTGTATAACAAACCATGCAATGTATAGTGGCCTTTCCAACTTCAAATCTTGCCTCATCTCATAACAGTTATTCCAAGTGGTTACAATATGGTGAACTGATTTGAACTAATTTTTTCAGTTAGTCTACTACTGTGTCTATATAATCTACATTTATAGTCATTAACTACTAACTAGCAGTAGGGCAAGAATATGCTGAATTTGACGTATTTGCCGAAACACTGAGAGTTGTTACATACAATATTTAGGGCCCGAGCACGAAAAGTGTGAGGTCCCTATTGAAACTGAATGTATTTTTTTTTTCTTTCTTTTTTCTGCAAAGTAACATCAATTTTGGGGGCCTAAACATACTCGTAAACTCACCAAACTGCACATAATTCAGACACAGCGAAAAATTTCGTATTTTATAGCTTTCGCACATGGACATGGAAAAAATGGCCCTACAGAGCAGCCCCCGGACAAAGTTTCACTTACATGCCCAAAGCTTCTGTGGTACGTGTATCTTGTCCAGATGCACAAAAAAAAGCCTCTTGGAACCTTTTCATAAACCAGACAGGAAGTCGGCCATTTTGGATTTTATGGTCATTTTTGCCGATTTACACACTTTGTACTTTAACAAACTCCTCCTAGAGAATTAGTCCAACCGACTTCAGATTTGTGGTATGCAGTCTAAACCCATTAACGATTAGTTGTGAAGAAGTTGTGCAAACGGTGAGTTTTCGTGGAATGGTGTGCCAGTGGCGTGCCGTCCAAAATCTATTTGTCATAAAACAGGAAGTTACTGTAACTTCAGTTTACATGCTCACACTAAATTTGGAAGAGTCCCGCCCTGAACACATCCATATGCCAAATTTCACTCACAAAGTCATAGCGTCACCTGCTGGCAACGGGAAATGACACGTTTTATGCTGTAATATACTACTCCAAACAGGTTGGACATATGAACTTCAAAACTACCCCAGGACACCCTTAACACATTGATGAAGCCATGTTGTAAAACTCGTAAACTCGCAAAGTTAAACTCTTCACCATGATACAGGAAGTTGTTGTACCTTGACTGTACATGCTCAGATCTTTACCAAACTTAACATGTTTCATTAGAGTCCCGGCCTGAACAGGTCTACAAGCCAATATTCACTCATAGTCATAGCACCACCTACTGGCAACAGGAAGTGACCTTCTAAGAAGCAGCCCCCGCGGCGCGTTTTACCTACATGTATGAAATTTCTGTGGCACATGTATCATGTCCAGATGTACAAAAAAACCTATTGGAGCGATGCCCTAAATCCAACAGGAAGTCGGCCATTTTTGGATGATTTACACACTTTGTACTTTAATGAACTCCTCCTAGGGAATTTGTCCGACAGACATCAGATTTGTGCTGTGCAGTCTAAAGCTATTGACGATTAAAAGTTGTTCAAACAGTGAGTTTTCGTGGAACGGCGTGTCGGTGACGTGGTGTACAAAATCGATGATTCGCCATAAAACAGGAAGGTAATGTAATTTCAGTGTACATGCTCACATCTGCACCAAATTTGGTATAGATTATAAGAGTCCCGCCCTGAACACATCCATATGCCAATATTCACTCAAAGTCATAGTCAAAGTCCTGCTGGCAACAGGAAATGACACATTTTACACTGTAATGTATTGTTCCTAGCAGGTTGGATCAACTTCAATACTGTCCCAGAAAACCTTTAACACATTGATGAAGCAATGTTGCAAAACTTGTGAGTTTGCAGTAACGGCGTGGCGGCGGCGTGGCGGCGAAGTTAAACTCTTCGCCATGACACAGGAAGTTGTTGTAACTTCAGTATACATGCTCACATCTGCACAAAACCTGATAACTGTACCGCTCTGAACACATCTACATGCCAACATTCATTTGTAGTCGTATCGCCAAATAGCCTACTCGAGAGGGCCACAAAGGGGACACAGTAAGTGACGTATAACACTTTCATGCAGTGTCCAAACCGTGTAGCAAATTCACAGTCTCACCGGCAGACCTCCAGAATGTGCAACGTGGCTGACTCACACCCCGACGCGCTTCAAGTGCGAGGGCCCGCCCAACGCTGCTTGCAGCTTTAATTACTCTTGTTTTGCTTCTTTTTATATTGCCTATTTTCTTTGCTGTGGTGATAAAGGTCGCTTCCAAAAAACATCAGAACTGTTATTTCTTCACATTCTGTAACATTTTTGGAATCTTTTTAACAAAAACTCTGCCCATGTTTGAAACCTTTAAGGTGTTTTAAACATATTCAGAACATGCAAGTAAGGTCACATCAAAGAGTGTGCTCAAAACTGTTTCTCTTGTAAAATACACATTTCCACAACAAATGTCCACTAATATGTTTATTTTTACTTTTTAGTACTGGACAGGTTATTGCAGAACAAATTTCATTCATTATAAAAACGGCACATCACATACAGTTTTTTGAATTTACTTGTTTTGATGCCACATTATCACAGTGGTGACACACATTACTTTACTGTGGTAAGTAAAATGAAACCCCTCTAGCAGATCCCTGTCAAATCCTGTGAAAGGGATTCATTCATTCAAAAGAATTGATCCCATTTATGTTGTGATCCAGCAGTTGAGTGAATGGGATTTGCTGATCAGTGTGCTGTGATCCTGGTGCGGGGGGGGGGGGTTGAGGCTTTGGGGGTCGGGAGTGTAAGGGACAGTTGTCCAGTTGTCTGATTGTGTTTGCAATTGTTGGACAGCCAAATCCCCATAGACTGAGAGGTTGCAGATGCAGCACATTGAGGAACGTCCCCTTTTCATCCCTGGATTAACCCCCACACACAAATCAAAGGTTATCTGCTGAGCGTAAAGAGCAGGGATGATGATACCAGACACACATAGATACACACACACACACACACACACACACCTACACACACACACACACACCTACTAGGACAATAAACAATCATCAAACCCCACTCCTACTGCAGAGACATACACAAACCAAACCACATCCATCACCATCAGCTCAGAGCACTGTGACATCACTGATAGCACCCTGATTGATCTGAACCTTGCAAAGGATCAAACACTGAACTGTTACCTAGGTTGAAAAACACAACAAACACAAGGCATTGCATTAATGTAATTTGTTTAGGCAGTACAACTTTCTTACACAACTAAGTGGCAAAAGCCCCCCTGTGGTGGCAGTGAATAGGGACAGCAGGGATTCCAGGAAGAAAACAAATATCTTGAAAGAAGTAATTGCAAGTGAATTATACAGTCAGTGGTCTGTGGACGTTGAAATGGCTTTGTTTTATTCCTTTATACAGTGTAAAACGCTTAGTGATCACGTCTGTTCAGGTCAAATTGATCACTCTGAAAATGACCATAGTGACTTTTGCATTTGGTGATGTCACAGGCATTCCTTTTTAAAATTCAATCGGATTTTTATAGCCAATAATCACAAATTACAAATTCGCCCCAACAGGCATTGGGCTCAGCATTGGTGCAACATTGGCATCGGCCATCGACTGGTTGAGGCAAGCACTAGCCCGAGAGATCTGTCAATCAAAATGAACCCATTCTATTTACATCTTATTGTCTTTTTAAAAAAATCTTTTTTCACCACCAACACACACATTAGAGGAGCTATTGAATTAGCTATTGAGACCCTAATTTAAGTAATTCAGTTGAGAGTTTGGGGTGTTGCCATTCATCACTGCAAAGTATTGCAGAGATGAATTGTTTGATTCATCTAGATCATTATTTCAAAATTTATGTAAACTTTGGACATTCAAATATGTAGTACGGTCCCAGATTCTCAGCGGAATGCAGGTGGCAGCAATGGATAGATTTTAATTACATCTCAATTTTCCATTTGCTACCATATTTACACAAAGTCAAAACATTGCTACAGGCTGTTGCCTCAACATCTATTTGCATTACGTTTGCTAAAACCTTTGATGCTCTATGAGTCACTACCTCTGCTGCCATAAATAAACCAACTAACAGAATATTCCAGTCCACATATAGAGCTGTTCACCCAGGAAATAAATATGAAAATATTCAGCTGCTAGCTCCTCTCCTCTGTAACATAATATTTAATCTTTAAAAAAGGAACACAAGTCAGGCTACAGGCAAGAGATGTTACCAGTGTTACTGTATGCAAAGTATTTGTTTTCCTGAGATGAAAAATGAGGAGGAAAATGAAAACCTATGTGTAATCTATTAACAGCATAGAAACACTTCTTTATCTGTATTACCATTGTAATGGAGAAGAATTGCCCTTTCTAAAATACTGCAGAGCTGAAATCAAGAGGTTGATGAAAAAGAAGCATCACTATCTTTTTGAGGCAGTCCTTCCTGTACAACAGTCAGTCAAACATCAAGTTGGAACTCATAAGTTGTTGCACCTGATGGAAGAGCCAGAGCGCTCCAGACGCTGTTAATAGCAGAAATGGAAAAAACGACAACATCTGTCATTAGTCTAAACATTTAAATACTAAATTTCGCGAATTGCAGTCATGCAAATAATTACCTGTGTTTTTTCCCCCTAGAAACATATTTAAGAGATACGTCTCTTTAAATGGCAAGCGTGAAGGTAGCATGATGCTACACTGCCACAAAACAACTTGGAGAGAAGATCATCAAGCTCCACTTACTAGCTTTTTCTGCAGTTTTCAACTGCATGAATTGCAGCTTGGTTTTCCTCAGTGGTTTTCCTGTTTTTGGTCAAACTACTGTTTATGGTCAGGAAACAACTTTCACACTACAAAGTAGTGGTAGTGGATCATATAATTGGGGTCATATGGGTTATCTTAGATTGCATTGAAAAAACAACCTATTTTAGTATGAGGACTTCAGTTAATAAAATTTGACTATACGTATGATAAGATTTTTAAGATTTTTACTCATTATCTGCTTCAGCGAAGTTACACAATGAGTTCTTCAGGTCCTCTCATCATACATGTCCAGAAGCCATTTCCATGCATATCTGCTGTAATGGAGGCTCTTAGAACATGCAAGTTCTCTATAAGTGCTGTATCCTCAGTGAGTCATGTTCTCAACAGACTGAGACTGCAGAGACTTACAGCTGTAGATTAACTACTAAGTATGCCGTGGACAGCGACTACCTGAACCCCTCAGGAATATAATGCTGGATGGATGTAATGGCTCTTTGTCAGAGCCAGTGTAATGCTTCATTTTCAGGTAATACACCACATCGGGCCTTTGTGTCAGACTCTAACACCAAGTTGGAAATCTCTTTAATTCTTGTGGTTTGAGTGGAAGCTTTCTCTCCCCCAAATTACAATTCTCTGCCACTATGGTCCCCTGACAGCTAACCAATTATGTATTTTTTAAAAACCCTTTTCAGCAAACTCATCTCTCGCCTCGACTTAAACCCCATTCTCTGAAGTGCATTAAGCCACAGAGTTTGCCACGACTGCAGAGGCGCGAGGTTAATCAAAATAAGCCTCCACATGCCAACGCTGACCTGGAGCTCTATTAATAGAAACACCTAGATCCTAAGTGATGCCGCTGATTGTTGGCGGGGAAATTATGGCCGAATGCTCGTTTTCCAGAATTCCCTAACGTCTCCTGCCACCCCGTTCTCCCAGAGAGTGAAAAATGAATTAGAGCCTGTTTTCATCCCTGCTTGCTTTCTTTAATTCAGAAACCAATTACTTCAGATTTTCCACTTCAGGAGAGAGACTGTGAGCAGCAAAGATATAAAAAAAAAAATGGGATGAGAGACAGACAGAGAGGCGAGAAAAGCACAAAGACAATCCTTCTTGGACTTACGGAGATGCCAGAGAGGAAAAATATGTGAACTTCCGTTCCCTTGGTCCATGGACTCTGCACCCTGGATGACAAAATTGCATGATGAAATATCTTCCAACAAAATATTGTACCCACCATGCAACAATGAGTCTATCCAAATAAATTTATCCCTGATTGAACACGGCATACATATTGTGTCTCCATTAAAATGCATATGTTATTCTACCATCAAACTAGTTTGGGTGAGCTGCTGTTCATCATTTGCCAATTGAGAAAATATTTCACCAGTGCTGGGATGATTTCACAGGAAGGGGGTTGCTTACACATACACCGCAGCAGTGTTTTCGTGATTCTGTATCTGCAGAATAGGCAAAAAAATGGATGTTACATTATGTATGATGGCAGGAGAAGATAGACATCTACATTACTCCGAGATGAAATATCCTCTCAGGCTTCTGCCCCTCTCTGACCCTGTGATCTACACTAGGAAACCGCAAACTCCAATCCTGCCTCTTATCTCTTCTCTTTTCATCCACCCCTCTTATTCTCTCCCTCCCTCCTCTCCACAGCTGGAAATGAGCACTGAGACATTTCTCTGAGGCAGCTGCTGCTGCTTTGGTTAAAATTTACCTAAGAGCCTCTTGACAAGGAAATTACACATGTTCAAGAAAACTGCAGTTCACTTAAGATACGCAAGTGCTCAGTTGCAGAAAAGCATATTGGATTCATACTTTGAATATTGAACCTTGGGGGTTTAAAGCAGGAGCTGAACTCGACTTGTTTGCTGTGAAAGAAGATTCAAAAATGATGGTCAATAGCATTTGTGGTTATTTGACAACATGGTTTAATTACCAATCTGGATTATTTTGATAAACTCCATTATCTCTTTGTATGTATTTATTCTGCATTGTTGTGTGTGCGTGTGTCTGGTGTAGACAGACTTTTTTGTTGTTAGTAGCAAAGTCTGCCATTCCCAGACTGGATTCAATTTGCCTTCAGACACACAAGAGATTCACAGGATGGATCCAATGCATGTTACTGGTTCTAATTTATCTCATTGACAACAGCAACACTGTTTACTGCTCGCTGTCTTTAAACCGTTTCAGAGCATCTCATGATTTCAGTGATGTTAAAATGTGTAAAGGCTAAATAACATGCATGGTTAATATTTACCTGCAAACACTTCAATGTAACATTACACAAGTACAAACTGCAGCTCACTTAAGCTACTGAAGTATGTAGTAACATAGTAACAAGTAACCAAATGTGACCATTTTTGCCTGAAATGTAAATGGGTACCAGTTCCATCCACAGCGCCACAGAAACTCACAGTTGTACAGTAGACCTCTACTTAATTACTAAATTGATTTTATAACCAAAATTCAATAATTGCATGAGTAACATAAAGGCCCAAAGAAAATTCTAACTCAATGCAGATTTTTCAGACTAGTTTCCTGTTGCTGCGAGGGAAAGGTCCAATCAAAGGTGGAAGAAGCTGCAAATCAATTAAATCGAATTGTATCACTAGTCAATTCCAAATTTTATACCAGAAAGATTTGCAGTTAACTACAAATGAAGTTGTGTGATTAATACACATGATAGGTTGATGGATAGATTTGTTATACTGTGTGTCACTGTATCTCTCATTCTTCCTGTTTTCATCTACTGGAAGCTGAGCCGAGCAGCTGTGGAGGAGGTCCTTTGGTGCCAGCCAGAAATTAGGACTCATTCCCAGAAACTGAGACCTAATGTACAGCTGGCAGTGAAGCGGCATTGTTCTGCAGATAATTGGATATTGTTCTATTGTCAGTGATTGTAGAGGGAGATGGAGAGAGGCAGTGTAGCAATTATACAGATGCAGCCTGTCCCTCAACTAACATAGTTCACTTAGGAACTTCATGTAAGCGTGGGAAAATGAGGATCATGAAATTAAAAAAAGTTTTCCCTCGCCTGTCAGCTGTGGCCAAAGCCCCCACAAAGTGATGTCCTAATATAAGCGACAAAGTGGCAAATTCATGGCAATCAAAACAGTTGGTGAGACTTTAGTATGGACGAAAGTGGTGGACTGCCGGGCTGATGGAGCGACACAGCCATCCCTTGACTATGCCCGAGGTGAGGATAAAAAACTGCCACACAACAGCTCCTCAGTGACCACCATAAATGAATAATGAATAAAATGGGGCTGCTCACAGTGTAAATTTGCAAAGTTGTGTGACCGGCAAATATTTCCTGAAAATATTCTTGGCTTAATCAGAATAGTCAAATACTCAAGTGGAGAAAACCAATTGATTTATAGCCCAGTGAGGAATCAAGTGGCTGCAACTGATAAAAGGACATTCCGGAAAACCCAATACAGACCTTTTGAAAGCATCCAAGGTGAGGGGGGTTTAGGCTGCTTCAGTAAATCAGGACTATGACCACTGATAGGAGTGTGCAAGGTCAGTGATCCCCTGCCCTTGGATCTGCTGGCATTCCTAAAGCCTGATGCTCTCTGCTACATACAGAGGGATCCCGGCAGAGCAGCTGAATTCAGTAATGCCCGGTGCTGAAGGTAAACCCTCCTCCAGAAGAAGTGGATAAAAGAGCATATTTTAAGGCTAGTTAGGCAGGCTAAAGTAGGCCAGGCCATTAGAGCATAAAGATATTCTTTGTATGAGTATTTCGAGACTTACATGTGTACCAATTGTGATTATTACTGCAGTTTATTATTTAAATTTCCAATTTAAATATATAGTGTAGTTGAAACTTAATGTGCTCAGTGAGGTTAATGACGTAACAGAGATCTCAGTGAAAATAGGAATTTCTGTGAAAACTATATATGATATACTATTTAATTGCCAAAAGTTGGTTCTATAAGATGAAGTGGGTCAGGTCATTTGGGAATAAATTACTGTGAATCTCATCTATATGAATTTAAAATATGCCACTAGGATCTTTTCTTAACCTTTATTTATAAGTGAAATGTCTGCTGAGCAAGCCTTTTTCCCCACTCAGTATTAAATAACAACCTGAGTGTCCTGATGACCTGGTTGGGCACACCATGTAAATGCAACATCCTGGTTTGAAATCCAGCCCAGGAGCTTTTGTCATAAAATACAACATGTGAGCTGAAAATGCTTGTGCCAGGGAATTCTACATAGGTCTTTTTTAAATAGGCTCAAATATTTCCACATTGGCGTCATGAATCATGCAAGTACGTCTACTCCAGCAGTAAATACGGCAGCAAATCCACAAACTGTGTGATTATAGTTATACATTCCAACTAGATAACGTGTTAATGCTTCAAAGTTGTTTCAACAAAATATTTTTCATGTCTTTTCATGCACTCCTTCATAAACGACATGTATGTAACCACCAGTCGAATCTGAGAGCTGCCCAGAAAAAAACTTTCCACACAACGTTCAGTTCTTAACATCCCAAAGCCAAATGCCATCAAACCTTTATCTTTGCCCACCTAAATGTTAGACAGGGGAGACACATAGAACAGCAGAACTCAATGTAAATACAGTACCTGATGAACATTGCTTACCAATTAATGTGTGAAATAAAGCAGCAGTAAGAAAGACACTGTGCAGGATTTTTCACTTTGATTCAAATTTCAATGCCAAATATGTTATAAAAAACATTTTCACATAATTTCCTAGTGGTTGACCAATATAAACTTTTTTACAAGCTGTCCCCTAGAGCACCCAGACGTTACTGGCATATTGGCGAACAGAAGGTAGTATTCTGATCATTCAGTTACACTACATGGCCAAAAGTACATGGACAGAGATGTACTTTCATAGTTGCTTATTTTTCATTGCTTAGGCTAGGCCCCTTAGTTCCAGTTAAAGGAAATCTTAATACAAGGTATAAGGTGCAAGGTTGTTTATTTGTCATTTTACAGCACAAAGTTGTATAACGAAACCAAGTTGTAGTCTCTTCATGCTACACACACAAAACTTAACATATAACTAGGTGTATATTAAAATATTGTCCATCCATCCATCCATCGTCAACAGCTTATCCTGCGTACAGGGTCGTCTGCGGTGTAAACAGCAGCAACAAGATGATAAAATGGTTTCATCTTCACATTAAAAAGTCTGACATTTGGGAAACAGTGTTCATATTGACTGTGTTTAAGCACCAAGCATCATCGATGTAAGTCCACCTGCTTTCATCTTGCTGGTGCTTGATCTGGGATGTTGATGAGGCAGATCTCTGTAAGGATGTGGGCTCATAAGTCTCTGATTTCCGCTGCTTGGCCGACCTGAGTCCCATTTTGTCCAGACCGGACCTTTAGTAGCAGCCTTAAGTCAAAGCTGGGCCAACATGGTTCCTATCCCGGCTCTCTTTCCTCTCCCCTGAGCATGGTACCTGATCCGGTTGATCGGGCCATGTAGATCATGGTCCGCTGCTCTTTAACCCAAAAACCCTGCCTTCCTTTTCAGATGATAGTATTTCTGTAATAGGTAATACATGTTTCGGCAATGAAGCCAGAAAAAATAGATGAAAACAAAAGTGTAGAGAAGTTTGAATGAGCTACCGGCTGCTCCTTCTACAAGTGCTGCCAGTTGCCATAGCATAGATACAGCATACAGTGTTGTTCCAACTTTACGTCAACAGTTGACATGACAGTGCCTCTGTGCACAAATCCAAGTCCAAAAGAAAGGGTTTTCCAAGTTTGGTGTGGAAGAACTTGACTGAGCACTGCTCAACCCCATCCAACACCAGTAATGAACCTGATCACCCAGCATCAGTGTTGGAACTCATTGATGCTCTTGTGGGTGAATGGGTGAGTGAAGTGAGATCCCGGCAGCCCGGTTCCAAATTCTGGTGGAGAGAGTGAAACGAGAGGAGTGGAGGATGTTCAACAATCTGATTTGGGTCTAGTGTTGGACTGTCCATTTTTTTTAAAATGTCCACATATTTTTACCGGCCAATTAAGGGATTCTAACTAGAAACCCTGCAGGAAAACACAGTGAATCTGATCTGGAAGCTGTCACCACACCCTGCAACATTCATGTGCTGTCCATGACAATATGTATTTCACTTCTACAAGTTAAATTACAGTTTTGTCTGCCATCTTCAGTAAATGCAGCACATGTTTTGTGGAAAAACGGATATGAGGTCACAGTTTCCTTGAAGATGAATTCTTGAGCTTGAGTAGGTTTCTTGTCACACCCTTGAATTGCAATAATTCAAAAAAGTACGCTGTAATTAAGCTAAGTAAAACATTCCTTCATGTTATTTGGCAAAAATATGATGACAACTTTCTTTGGTGATGTGGACTGTGTTTTTCATCAGAATGTTGTGCTGGCTGTCCAAGTGACAACTTCGGGAATGCTAAAACCACAGACTCACAAACAATGCTGAGACGATAAATAAATGAAATAGCTCTGAAACCGCGAGCAGCCCAGAGGTCCATTTGGTTGAATTTATCCCTGTAGTCTAAAGCCTGAGGAAGTTAATTGAAGCAATATAAATGTGTTGGACAACCACAAACTGACCTGGAATGCAATGTAATTGTAGTTTACAGTTGGGACTTCATGCAGCAAGCAATAATGTGCGAGTCAGAAGGGTTCTTGGCTGACAGAGAGCAGGGTTCCACTTTCAGAGAAACAAGACAGCTGTAATTGTCTCCCAATAACTCAAACTATTTCCAAATGTAATAGTTTTGCATAAATGATGGGTATTCTAAATTCAGAAATATTTTCTGCTAATTCAGTGGTGGGGCAGAGATGTCACAGAGATGGATATTTTCAATTGTGCGCATATTGTTAAATGTCAAAGACTGACATTCAAACTCCAGAGAACATGAATGTGATCTGTAAAATTGTTCCCCATTGTACTCTTCTTTGAGACTTCTTGTGTAGAATAAAAAAATAGCCTCATGTTGACACCAACATAGAGGTCAAAGGCTAACAAACCTATAGAGTTCCTTGTCTGGTGACCATGACCATCCACAATGAATTTCATGGACATCTGAACAGTGGCTGCTGAGATACAGCATGTATCTCTGGAAAGCAAGGTGTTAAATGAACACATCCCTCTCCTTAGGGCCAAATATGAAATAAAGGTTGTACTTGCCAGCAATCAATTTCTGATCACAATGTTTTCCAATAACAGATTTTGGAAATGAACCTCTTTGAGTCTCTGCACCAGTCTTTCCTCTGCCAGCTCTTGTATCTTTCCATTTTTCTTTCAGTTTTACTGTATCAAAACCAGGATTTTGGATGAGCAGGTTGCTACCGTTCATCATTTCCACTGCTTGAAGACAGAAAGGGAATCACATTCTAAAAATAGACAGGACAATTCTGAGACACCTTTGATGGGCTAATGCAGCAGCCAATGCTCCAGAAGGAAACAACTAATCCTCATAACTAATGTCCAGAGTGAAGAGGAAGATTGTTTTGGACCATCATCAAAGCTGAGCCCTCCAACCCAACCCCTGCAAGCAGGAGAGTCAGAAAGAGGGATATAGAGAGAGAAAGACAGGGAGTATTCAGCCATGTGCTCTCCATATGCTTAACAGTGAGTGAGGACTGGATTTCTGCTGTGATGCTTCAAACAGGCCCATCGCTCCCCATCATTCTTCCCCTATCACCCCCTCTTCACAAGTCTAAGTCGCTCAGACTCAAAGAGAGCAGCAGTGAAAACTAGGAAAATGTGTTCGTGTGTGTGTGTGTGTGTGTGTGTGTGTGTGTGTGTGTGTGTGTGTGTGTGTGTGTGTGATGAAGTGAGACCAGATGAGAGACACCAACCAACCAAGAAAAGACGCATAAGAGAGAAATAGTTTTAAGATTAATTTTATGCAGGTTACTTAATTTGATGTAAAACAAGACATAAACATAGGAGTGTATTAACAATCAAGTATTTTAAGGGACAAATTGAAAACAAAACAGAGATTGAGCTGAAGAATGTTCAGTATGTGCAAGATTTGGGTGGATCAGCAGATCAAGCAAAAGTCTAGAGATCAAGACAGATACTGAACAAAAGAGAATAAGCAAAACACTCCTGAAGGTTTGCTCAGATACTGCTCCATTATATTTCAGAGGGAAATTGTACTTTTTACTCCACTGCATTGATTTACACAGCTACTTGGTTACTAGCCTACAATTACTCAGTTCAGTTAGTTACTTTGTAGATTAAGTTTTACATACAAACCATAACATATAGCCTAACAATAATCCTAACTTGAGATATGCTTTTTGTTACTTATTACTGTGTCATATAGCTACTTTCAAACATATCAAAACTATATTTTAGAGGCTATTCATGAACTCTCATGTTTCACTTTTAAGTCAACATGGATGACGACTCCTAAAAGTGGATGAAATCAAAAGCTCCTGAGCTCACATGTCAACAGATCAATCTCCATGACAAGTAAGCTCCATCTGCTGATGAAGCTCCAGAAAATGCCTGAGTATATCATGTAGTTAAAATTAGCTCCAACTGTAAAATGCTGATGATATTTTAATGAATCAGTAAAAATATAGTGATACAATACTCATAATAAAAAAATCATTCAACACAAAAAAGGTCCATTCTGAATTATGAGCACCATTATTTTTAGCCAAGCATGAGGCTCTATGGATGACAATATTGGTCTATTAGTCCATCACTTTAGTGGTTTGTAAGTGACATTTCTCAACCATGGTAAATGGTCTGTATTTGTATAGTGCCTTTCTAGTCTTTTGGACCACTCAAAGCGCTTCACACTATTTTACATTATTATATTTCCAACCCTCTTCTTTTATCCAGGCTTGGGACCGGCAAAGTGACATCCCGCACTGAATGTAAGCTAGGGCGAGATTGCCCAGTGGCGGCTTCAAACTTCTGAAAAAGTTGGCAACACTGCTGCTAGTGTTAGCATTTAGCTTAAAGCAGAGCTGCTAGCATGCCTGTAAACTATAGGTATATTTTGCTGATAATACTTTGATACTCTCAAATAAAATTTGAAATTAAAAACTTTTACATGTGATGGATAATTTTGTGTGTAAGTGTGGTATTAAAACTTTTCTAAAGTAAAACATGTGAAATAAAGTCAGGCGAAACTTCTTTGCGTTATATGTCAGTGCACCATGGGAGAGACAGAGCAGCAAAGATACAGATAGACCAAGAGATGATGCAAAAGAGTTTGACATCAAAATGCTGTCATCCACCTGTGAGCAATCCCCCCTCCCCAACTGATGTGTGTGCCTGTGCTGTGTGACTGCTGAACATTGGCTATAGCATCACACTGCCTGCAGGTAATTTATTAGCAGAGATGTTCAACAGGCAGACACTGCACAAGAACTGAGAGAGGCAAAAGTGAGTCTGGCAGAAATATGACACACAATCTTCAGCAATTTGAGTTATGTTCAACTACAAATGTCCTGTCACATTGTTGTCTTTATTAATTCATAATTGATTTATTACCAAAAATATGATGGTAATTTAAAATATATGCAAATAAGTTCTAGAGGCATGTAAGTCATTGATCACAGCAGATGTTTCTACACTTACTGGCTGACTGAAAAAAAAACCTTCTCAAATTTTGTTTTCAGTGATATGAGTGTCAGAAATATGCCAAGCATAAAGCGGATAAGAAGGTTATTCTCTAAGAGTTGCTTTGGGTATTTCTTTGGACCTGTTGATGCTTTTTTTCAGACAATTTTAGCAGATTTGAAGAGCCCTGGCACCCGTCTTATAAATATGTAACATTTAGATAAAGACAATATGTGACATGCTTTTGTTGTTGTTTGTTCAATATTAATGTTTTCATTCATAGTTTTTAACCCTGTCATGCATGGTGTCCACATTTGTGGACAGTTATTTTAATTCCATTTTGGGTTACTATATCATGGTTGTACTGGCTACCTGTCCAGGGTGTACCCCACCTTTTGCCCAATGTAAGCTGGGATTGGCTCCAGCCCCCAGCGACCCTCTATACAGGATAAACGGTTGACGATGGATGGATGGGTATCATGGTTATGTTCTCCAAGTCATTTGAGGACAGTGTCATTTGACTGACAGAAACGTTGTAACAGTGGTTACTCTTGTTTTCCAAATATTTATTGCTTGATGACCTCATCAATCCAAGAAGGCCGACTCTGATGGCCATGTTAAATGCTTTAGACATACAGTATGTGAAAAACTTTTTTTCAAGGAGGTCAATCAAGATAAAATAGTAGTATGCACAGAAAAGTATTATGAACAGGTTTATGTTTTATTACATTTTACTCTAAATTAATATTTAGAGTAAAATGTAGTTTTTATACACCAAAAACCAGCTGTCCACATATGTGGACA
Source organism: Micropterus dolomieu (assembly GCF_021292245.1). Taxonomy (NCBI): domain Eukaryota; kingdom Metazoa; phylum Chordata; class Actinopteri; order Centrarchiformes; family Centrarchidae; genus Micropterus; species Micropterus dolomieu. The sequence goes on along the minus strand of NC_060160.1, from coordinate 4,794,267 downwards.
TCATGCAGCAGTGGAGTCAGATTGCATTAAGTTTGATTTCTGTAACCAGCTAGTTTATCTATTCTAATTTTTCAAAGATGTGATAAATTGTATTATAATAAAACAGACATTTAATATATGAACATTAATACTGCAAACGTGCATATTACAGTATTAAATTGCAACTTTGGACTCCGTGTGGCATTTTAATCCTTTGTTGCATGGTGTCCACATACGTGGACAATTTAAAAACAAAACAGAATTTTGAAATAAATGTAAATGGATTTGTATATTAGCCCAACTTTGAATAATAAAAATTCAGGCATGAGAGGGTTGTATGTGTGTGTTTTATTTAAGTGCAAATTACAGGATCTGGTTTTATAGATGAGTGAATAAAGTGCATTTTGTATAATGGGGTTTCCTGTAAAAGTATAATGAGCCTGACTTCCTGGTGTTCCTGGTCACAAATGTCGCAAGGTGGCCTGTGGTAGCCCACAAATTCCTGTTATACTTAATGAGCCACTTCTTCGGGTTTATTCCAAACAAGCCGGACACATTATAAACATCCATGAAAGACTTACGAGCAATGGTAGAGAAAAAAAAAAAAAGAGCTTAACTTTTACTTGCTTACTCACTGTAGACCGAGTCATTCTGGCTCAAATCAATTAAATTGTGGTGAAAACTTTTACAGTATTTAACGGTGTGTTATTTAGAGATTCTGGACACAAAAAGGAGAGTTTAACCAGGGGCCTGTACCACAAAGCAGGATTTGAGCTTATCCAACTTCGGGGTTAACCCTGGGTTTTCAGTACCACGAAAGTGGTTCACTTCTTACCGGGACAGATCACCATGGTAACTTAGGCTGAACGGCTAACCTGCTCCGGAGCAAGTTATGTTCCAGATAAGAGATCAACTGTATGAAAACGCTGCCTACAGACCAATCAGCTCTCTTGGAAAATGAGGTGAGTTTTCAGTAACTTAAATGTAGAGATTCTTTCTTTCAACCACTATTTCAGCACATTTTATGGCATGAATGGATTTTTCGTTTCATTGCTTTATGAAGTTAATTTAGAACAATGTTTAGAACACTTTTGAGTGTGTTCAATAAATTAATGTAATTTTTGAGACGAGAAGTTTTTTAAAGTGAGGTGGAACGACCACTTCTTCAGTGCCCAAGTCTTTTATTGTGGAAACGCTGACACTGCCTAGCTGAAAGATTAGGGCTGATATTTTCATACAGCTCATAAGAACACAATCAAATCAACGCATTATTATAGACTACGGCTGCTCATTTAGGCATTCACACTGTCTCCGATTTTCTGTCTCCCTGCATGTGTCAGCTGCATCCGTGCTACTTGGAGGCCTATGTCGTAATTCTCTAGTGTTACAACTTGATTGGGAAACCCTGGGTTGACTTACCAAGTTGAGCTTTGTGGTACCGCTTATCCCGACCACAATTGTTAGGGTTAGTTAAGCCAGATAACTGAAAGATATCCTGGGTATGTTGAACTCGCTTTGTGGTACAGGCCCCAGGAGTTGGTAGTTTGTTGGCGTTGGGGAGGGCAAACCAGGCAGCTGATCAGGCCCGCTTGCCTCAAAGGAGAAGTCTGCCGTGGCAGTGGAGTAACCTGAGCACAGAGAAACAACACATGAACCAAAGAGAGAAACTAAGAGACTTGGCCATAGAATAATTACCACACTGCTGAACAGAACTGTCTGGCGAAAACTGGAGTGAAGAGCCAGGGTTGACATACTGCAGCGTCATGATTAGTGGGATGAGTCTCAGGTGTGCATTGTGCAAGAGCCGGGTAGCCATTGGACAGCTTAGGAGCACGACGCCCAGAGAGACATACACACAGGTAGAGACAGAGAGCGACAAACAGGGAAAAAACAAACAGGAAAACACAGGAGAGGGAGAAATGGCTAGAAAACACAGGCAGAGATAAATAAGTACAGTCTGACCATGACAAACTGACGAAGGACACACCAAGGTGGTAAGCGAGAGTTCGAACAGTGAAGTCAACCAAAGCCTGCAGGGAGTATTCCATGTTGGCCCAAAAGTGAGGTCACGACCATGCAATATACCATCACATATGAGTGATGTAACCATATTGTTGAAATAAGAAGCTCTTAGGCAATCTAAAAAGCCGTTTCGGCCATCAGTGATGCTACGTTGGTGTTTGTCAAGACAGCCTTGTAGGTGGGTTAATTGAACAGAGTCACGATCGAGTTAGACAAAAACACTGAGTCAAAACACTTTTGTTGGCACAGCATGGTGCAGCCGTGCAGCTACCAGAATTACAGTGTTTCTGCTGTTGCTCTATGTCATTAAACCACACTTACGCTGCACAATCATACGCAAGACACTTAGCCCCTAGTGGCTCCAGAGGCGTGTGACCTCTGAAATATATAGCAATTGTAAGTCGCTTTGGATAAAAGCATCAGCTAAGTGAACAAATGTAAATGTTTTACAAAAAATGTGTTTTAAAGCAAGTATCTTTCAATATAGGCTTCTTGCTAAGCTAAAGCCCTTTTTATCCTTCACAGACTTCAAGAGGGTCATACATGCATTTATCACAACACGCCTTGATTATTGTAATGTTCTGTATGTAGGCGTTAGCCAGGCCTCCCTCTCTCGTTACAACTGGTTCAAAATGCTAACCGCCCGTCTCCTTAATGGAACTCGTAAGCGAGATCACCCTGTTCTTGCCTCTCTTCACTGGCTCCTGTTAATTTTATGATTGATTTCTGTTGATTCTATTGTTTGTTTTTACAGCCCTTCACGGACTAGCTCCAGTCTATATCACTGATCTGTTGAAGCCACATGCTCCTTCAAGGTCATTAAGGTCCGCGAACCAGTCTCTTCTTGTCTCTTCCAGCCTCCCGGTTTTTAAATCGCGACTTAAAACACATTTTTATTCCTTGGCTTTTATTTCGGCATGAGAACTGTATGTTGTAGTTGTCTGGTGTTCTATTTTGTCTATTTATTGTTTCATGTCAATGTACAGCACTTTGGTCAACCTGGTTGTTTTAAATGTGCTTTAGAAATTAAGTTTGATTGATTGATTGATTGATTACGTTTGAAAGACATTTTACTCCAAGATGAGATACTCAACATGTGAAGAATGTGAAAGAAATGTTTGCAGACATGTAAAAAAAAACAACCTCTGACAGATATAACCATTATTGGCTGTCTTGCAACCAAAAATGTGGATTAGAAATGTCATTGTACCATTATTATTTTTACTTGAATATTGCACTACAGAAGCAATCAACCTCTTCATATGTTTTGCATTATGAGCAAGACCAAGATATAATGTCATTGAAACAATATGACACAATGAGACGTGAGGTTTGAATGGAACCAAACAAGACTGAGACATGTCAAATTAAAGACATTCCTGACACATTTTCAGTAGAGATGGATATTTTATTGTTTCCTAGTGGTAATTCTTCACAGCTGCTGCAGTGTTGGTGGTGCTGAACCAAACAGTCAGGAATACATTTGGTTTAAACCTAGGAAACTTCACAGTCAACAAGAGAAAAAGAAATCATGACTAACAAACAGAGGGATTTCTTGGAAACCTTTAGGCAGTGTGAAGCTTGCAGCAATACTATCTTGTTTTATGAGGCACAGTCGAAACATGTGATAATATTACACGGATGAACATGTTACCTCAGGAGCTAAATCTGTAAAGTATTTATTTCCTCATTTTCCAGATCATTTGAACCTTTGTGGTATCGCTACAGAGGTGTAAACACAACTTCGCTGTGGTGCAGAGACAGTGAGTGTCCTCCTACTGTGGAGTATAAAATGTTTCCTTCTCTATTTCATGTTTCTCCACAGGCAATAAACCGTATCTCTCAAACTGAGGCATAATACTGCAGTGCAGTGTGAAAAAACAATAAAGTAGCAGAAAACATTTCTCCTTGATCCTTTCTTGGAACAGAAATGAGCAATCTCGTAAGTGATGCTCTTGTACCTACACAGGTATTTAAAGTGTGACTCACCATGATCTTGTGTTTCTCTGGGTGTTACATAAACTGAGGGGCAGAGCTGAACACTGGGGGCTTCATGGCGGAAGGTCTGGGAGTAGTCCCACTGCAGTGAAGTGTTTGTGTGGGATGCACTAGGAAAACTTTGAGAAAAATCAATACTGGTTTAGTTTCACTTAAGTCAGTACCAAGTGGTGAGTGATGGGAAAAACAGGTATGTACATACTGTCACTGATAAAGTGACAGAAACAACAAAAAACATGTGCTTTTGAAGTTGCCTGGGCCTGTTTATGTAGTCAATGTGATGTAATTTCTTAGTGAAGCAGACCTTTATTTTGACATTAAAGCCTTAAAAGTGGCAGTAAGCCTATTTTTCAACAGTAATTCAAGTCTTTCAACAATGTACGTACAAAATCCCTGCTTAATATGTATACTGCCAATTTCATTCAGGACAGAGGCTTGAAAGACTATAGCCATATTGTCTCCAGTATAAACACAAATTCACAGTAGAACATACTAGATATTGCTTTCTGCGATGCCTATAACATCTTAAGCACACATCGCTGAAGAAAACAGGAGGGAGTACAGCTAATCCAATTTCCATAAGAGAACAACTCAGTCGAAGGTTCATAAACTGTAATTTAGACATAACCCAATCAAACAAATTACAGATTCTCCCTTTTATATCAATATCAGAGAGAATGTGTGTGAGTGTATGTGTGTGAGTGCCTGTGCAAATGTAAGTGGCGGTGCACAAAGCTCATATTAGAAAATAAAAAGCAGAAAAAATCTATGAGAGCTACATGTGAAATCATACAATGGCAGCGAGGTGAGCGTGATCATCCTGTTAGAGTCTTTTCACAGTGTAAACAAGACAATATCAGCTTGTGGCAACACAAACAAGCCTCAGCCTATTTTTAAAAACCTGTCACATAGAGTTTAATATTATCCAGCTGCTAAATATCAAAGGTGCAACACTAAGCATTTTGCATCAATAAATCATCACCACATCAGACTTTAGTATCTTTACCATAACAAATGCATCAATCTCTGCCAGAGCTTGCCACATCTTATAATCTGTGCTGTACAAAGATTTATTTCAAGACATAAAATAGGACAGGAGCCCTGTTCTACCAACACAGTTTTGGGAGTGGGAGGTGTGAAAGGAGAAAGGAAATCACATTTCTTATACAAGAAAACAAGACATATATGTAGTACAGCATTGAAAAGGGGACAAGCAGTAGTATCTTTCTGTGCCAGGAGACAAGAATGTGGAAAATGTGGCTTTAATTTTGAGACAAATTAGCTAACTAATTCATTAACAACAACAACAAAATAGAGACTAGCAGTCATCTCTATAATGGTTTGTTTACACTTATAATGTCACAAGTGACACAGATAATGGTACAAATATATAATGACATTTAGAAATGAAAACATTAATCAGTCTGACAAAGAAAACAAAATCTTATACTCAAACCTCATTGTGTAACATTATTAAAACATTAGGTATCTTTAGCTGATTCCGTGCACAGTAAGAACTTTTTGAAGGCATGATCTGTTTCTTTTGAAGAATAAAAACCCTCATCTCCCAGTGGGGTGGAATTTATATGTGGGGGTTGCACTTCATTTAAGAATTGTCAAAACAAGTGAATCTGGCTTTCTGAATTGTTGATCTCCCTGCAAACACTGTAATGATCACACCTCTATAAACGGACTTGACACTTAACTGAAAGGAAAAATAAAAGGACAACTGGCCCAAAATTAAAAGGAAAACACCTTGTACTGGTTTTCCCAACCTAGATTTGCTGGGAGTCTATACAATAAATATCCATTGATGCACAAAACAATGAATATTCATGGAGAATCATTTGTCATGTTGCTCACTTGTATGGAAACACTTTGAGTCAGCTCCATCAGTCATCCAGCACCCTGCAAAGCTTGTTTTCCTCTTTAGCATGAAACAGTTTCTATTTTTCAGTTTTCGTGACTTTTTGTGTCACATGTTTAGTTTTCATGCATATTTAGTCTTCCTCTCATCTAACACACTTCTGAAAATGGAAAGATTTATTCCAGGATAAAATGGATTTATTATAGTTGCTGCAGTTTGGGTTTATTAACATAATTATTAAGCAACTAATTACTGAGCATCTCCTGTAACACCCGCTGGGATTTTGTAGTTCTTGTGGAACAGTGGCCTGTGCTGTGCTGTGCTGTGCTGTGCTGTGTAACTGGCTTATCCAGGTAAATTCAGGAGTAACATTGTGATGTCGGGTGTAACTTCCCGGTTAACCCGTACTACGAAAGGTGGATAGGTGTTACCCAAGGTCTGCTGCCATGGCAATTTACGCTGCATCTCTACACTGCTCCGAGCAGGTTTTGTTCGAAAACTCTGCCTGCACCGCCGAACACTCCCCTTTTATGCGAACGCGCACCAACTCCAATTAAGTTAACACCGGGTTAACACGGACTCAACTAACCAACATCTTATCCACCTTCGTAGTACCGTTTCACTCCAGCGTAGGAGGTCAGAGTTTGTCAACCCCAAGTTTGCCTGATAACCCCGAATTAACTCTGAGTAGGTTGAACTCCCTTCGTAGTACAGGCCACAGGACCACCAAGGATGGTGTTGTGGAGCCCAAATAAACCACAAACAGAATCATCAGTAACGGAGAGTCATTTTGACGTATGTCGTGATATTTAACATTTTAGGTTTTGCCAGTTGGTATTTACACACTGTCTGTTTATGTGGGATCTTTTGAAGTTCATCATGTACTCTACAACAAGCAAGCCACAACTTAAATAAGTCCCATAACACAGCTTTCCCACAGCCATGAAATCCTAGTAAAGTTATAGAATATGACAACCCATGCAAACTCGGAATGAAGTTTGGGAAAAATGGGGAAATTTAAATGTTAAGTGTGTTTGGGAACTCTGATGACGTAAAGTGGGGAATTCTTGCATCCCACAATGAGGAAAGTTACTTTTCCCTCTCTTCTTATTGCACACTGTCTGTTAAATCCAAAATTATGATGATCGTGTGAGGTTTAAACTCTGAATGATACTTGCAGCCAGTGCCAGTGGATTGTGGGTATCTAATTTCTTGGCCCTAACAAGCCTGTGATTGATGAGACTTCAGCCTATGGCAGTGGAGCAGCAAAGTAAAAGAAGATCTTCCTCAGCCAACCTGTGACCAGACCTGGGTGAAAAACTATTTGCAAAAACCCCTCCATGTTTGATTTATATTTTTTGGACAACCAGGCTCGTGACATGTCAGGACAATTTAAATAATGTCAAGTAAGTTGTCAGTCAGAGTGAAGCCCATGATATTGATTCAAACACTTTTGAGATTGTCAAAATTGTTGCCACTTTCTTTCTGTCTTAGCAAAACTCTCTTTCACTGGTGCCTACAAAGGCTAAAACAAACCACAGACATGACTTCAGTGAACCCTGAAAACCTAATTTGTTACCCAAACAAGCCGAAGATTGATGACATTTCAACTAATGGCAGCAGAGACATGAGCTAAAAGGAGTTCTCTGCAGCAGAGCAGAACATTTCGATGTAAAATGTTTAATACAGCCACTGGTGGCACATACCCCCACGTTTTTTTGTGTCTGGGCAGAGTGAAAAGTTCACTTTATGTGTGGACTCTGAGTCAGACCTGGGCCATGAGTCTATGTGCAAATACTTCGTTTATAGTAGTTTTATTTAACCTACTCTATAGCCAGATGGGTGGGTTTTACCACATATGACAACACTATGAGCACCAGAAAGAAAAGTGTTTGAAATTGAATTTGATGTTTGCCGTGATTGACAACTTATCTAACAAAATCCGATGCTATAAACTCCACCCATATGGTACAGCAAGTAGATTAAAACAAACACTTTAAGTAAGAATTATTTGCAAATAGCTTTTAAGTTGGGTTTAAGTGAGAATGTGTGTATGTGAGTCAGGGGATGTGAGGAGAGGGGAGTAGAAGAGCAATGTGGTTTTAATTAGGCTGCTGCTGCAGCATTGTGGGTTGGGACGCAGTGCCAGGACGTCCCGGGAGAAACAGCACTGACGCCTTCGAGGCCTGCCAAGCGCGGCCACAGCCTATCCCAGAATGCCTCTGTCACCGTCACCGTGGGGAACGGCGGGGCCACAGAACATCTGAGAAAACAATCATTTTCGCCTCACCGTCGCTACGGAAACGCTCCCATTTTTCTGCCTGGGGAGACTGGAAGGACAAGCAGGCTGGGTCGGCGTCTGTTCAGTAGACGTTTGTATTCTCTTCTCTGACGTGTTGCTAAATGATACGTCACGTTTGATATTTTACACGCTGATGCATCACATCTCAAAGAATGTAATGTAAGAGGAAAGAAAAGAAGAGCTCTTTGAACAAGCTGTGTAAATGGGGGGAAGTAAACACCACAGATACACAGATATAAAGTCTACCACTTTCCACTAAGGCTTAATTAGTATTAGTACATGTATTAATGCTTTATAGATGACTAATAAGTCATTAAAGGGGAACTGCACCATTTTTACACAGGAAGATCACTTTACTGGCCATGACTAGTTCTACTCAACCTGTGAAAACTGTATAAGTTTTCTGAGGGTCTGAAGAGCTTTCCAAAGTCAGGGAACTCTGAAAATCTCATCACTTATCACTTCGAGACTTCAAACCATTGTTAAGTTTGAAAGATGTGAGCATTTACAAGACAGGGAAGGTTTAATAAAAGGAGCTCCTGGGTTACATTATAGAAACATTCAAAACAAACTATGCAAGTTCAAGAGTGTAAACATTATTTACAGTAAAATATATATATAGTGAAATATAAGTGTGTGTCGGTGAGGCAGAAACCCAGTGGAGCTTATTAGGTATCTAAATGACCAAGTCGTAGAATATTAACAACAGGATGTACAGGATGCTGGCCTTAAATGGATGGTAATTGATTGTAATTCAATATATGTTTTAAAATTCAGCAAATATTTATTATAAATCCAATTTTCCTATGGCCCTGGATCTGTAAATGGAAAACAAAGAAAGTGGTGTGGACCTTGCCACAAAACATTGCTCCAGCCAATCAACAACAGTTAGTGCTCATGCACAGGAGCAGTGGGAGAGAGAGTTCCATACACCGGCACATTCAAATGTGCTAGACTCCAGGCACTGTGAAGAAGTAGAGATGGCTGAGAATAGGCCAAAGGAAAAGGTCTGTAGAGTATAAACAGAGAAGAAAGTTATATGACCAGGCAAGGATGAAGGCTTTTTAACGCTGGAGAAACCTCAGAGAAATTTGGGGGGCGGAGCGTCTGAGGGAGCACTGAAGGGAGGGGTGTATTTGTTTGGCAGTTGAGTTCAGATATCAATAATCCTTCTGCAGAATCACTTAACTCTCCCTTTAATGAATAATGTTAATGTTGTTGTTGTTTTGAATGACCCACAAACGAAATGACACTTCACCGTACCCTGATTAAGATCTCCCCAGTGTTGACCTCACCCTCAGCTGTCACTCCCCAAAGTCTGGTGACAACACCAATTGCTGCACTTGAAGATCTTTTTGAAAACCATTCACACTGTGCAGATAAAAACGATTTTTAAATAAGCTTCATCTGCCTTTGTGTCACAAGCTGCCATATGCAGACGAACCCATGAACATGAATGGGGACGCATCTCATGCTGTACAACACCCATCCCCATTCTTTAAATCGGTGCTTTATTGGTATTATTGGTGCTGTCCGCTGTGTCTCAACACAAATCAATAATACTGAAAGCTCTCGTATGACACATTTCTCAGTATGGACTCAAAGGGGAGCCATTTGTGGAGCCCTGCAATTATGTGACGAGCAGAGGGGGACGGAGAGAGATGGGGAGGGAGAGAAGGGGGCCTGTGGGTTGACTAATGAATACCTCAGGGGATTCTCTCTCATCGTGGGGGAAAGAATGAAAGTATGATGGTGCGCGTGACAGCTTTCTTTTATGTGTGACAATTCCCTCTCTCTCCGAGTGAACATTAAAACAGGATGAGGCCGAGTGCAGAAAACAAATAGACTTTGATTATAGGTTTGAGCAAATTGGAATCTGGATACAAAGGGAAAACCACACTTTGTTGTGGACACATAATGGATTCTTCATTAGAGTGTGTGTGTTCATGTCCACGTCTGTGTTATCTGTTGACATCTGTGTGTGTGTGTGTGTACATCTCATGAGAGCGACTGCGTTAAGTACATCTAATAAGACCCCAATATAAACATAGCCGTCACACTCAATGTAATTGACCCTGAAAGAGAGGTGAGCAGATATTTTGGCATTTGTTAGTGTTTCCAAAACAAATCTTCCCTCTGTATAATCCATCCCACTTCATTAGACAATTGCTCTTAGCTGAAAAGCCCTTTCAAAAGATAATATGTAAAGACCCGGATGACTCACAACATTCAGTATCCTTGGGTTGTCCCTTTCGATTCCTATGGCATTTAATGAAAACAATCACATAGCACATACAAATGAAAGTCAAGGTAGGCAAGAAAATAATCTAACTCATTGTTATTTATAAACCCAGACACTTAAACTGAGACGATTTTGAGGTAACTTACTTAAGTATTTCCAGTTGATTACTTCTTACTTGGCTTTAGAGGAATACTTAACACTCCATTAAATGTATTTGACAGCTTAATATAGTGACTTTGCAAAGTGTACATACAAAACATACAGATAGGTGATAGTATTAAAACAACTAAATGAGTGGAGAAACATAATAAATGCTGATGCTTCCATTCAGGCCACAAGGGCTAAGGCCCCATCCACACTATTAAAACGGAGACCTTTAGCTACGTTTGCACCTCCCGTCCAGACTAAACAGGAGAAAACGAAGACCTAAAACGGAAATGTTTGGAAACGCTGCTTTCAAAACTCCGGAGAGCGTCTTTGTGAAGACAGGCAAAAATGGAGGACTTTAGAAACGATGACGCAGACGCTCACGCTCGGCTCTCTGATTGGGTCTTATAAGTCATGCAAAGCAGAAACACGATGCTACTGACAGAGTTTTTGAGTTGGTAGTTTTATTAAAATATTCTGTACCGTGCAAATAACACTTAGGACTATCTGCCTACATTTCCAGGCTACTGCATGTCGCCGTTTACTTTGCAACGGCTCCCAGTCTGTTTTCCACCACCACAGTCCAGTGTTACATTCAGCAACAGTCCCAGCTCATTATTGGTGCATGCAAAAAAAAAATCTGGTCTGATTCTTTGTCTGCATTTCTTTATTCTTTCGCCAAATCTTCTGTAACTACGGAATAGACCATCTGCTTCATGTTTACACTGGCATGTGCATGCCCAGTGTACCTGAACGGCCAATAGATGTGCGTTTTCATTCGTTTTAATGTAGACGGAGATCACCTCTGATACGCAGCTAAAATGCTGGTGTGGACAGATATTGTATTCATTTTAACTCTCTGTTTGTAAAATAAAATGGAGTAGTGTGGATGGGGCCTAAGTGAACAGTTTTATGAGTAAGTAAATTATGTGAGTGATGTGCTACAGCCTTTACAGTCACCAGATCTCAGACCAATTGAACACCTGTGTGTGAGTGCCCTCCACCAGCATCAAACAAAAGAGGGTGGAATATCTTCTGGAAGAATGGTGTTTCTTCCACCAGTAATTCCAGAGACTTGGAGAATAAATGTTTAATTCACCGTAAATGATTAAAACTATGCAACAGGGTATAAAGTAGTTCAATTAGCTCCATCTCAGACAGCTACAACATTATCTAACCTGTTACCAGTTATTATAATCAATAATAAAACACAACTCTGAAAGGGGTACAAGAGTACTTGTAGTTTTAATTCTTCTATGCTTTAATTTCTGTATAATTTTGAATGCAGGATTCTTTATATGTAAAGGAGCCCTGCTGAGATTGTACCCTCCAGTAAGGCTATGGATCAATGTAGCTTGTGCATCAGATATGTCTTTTTTTGTGTTTTTGGCAAACGTTAGATTTTGGATCTTTTAGTGAAGGCGGACAGGATACGAGGGGTTAAATCCCATCGCAATACTGTTTAATTCAGTGTTGGATGAATTTATAATTGTTTCTGTGGAGCTACAGTGTGATGGTCCATCTCTGCAGCTGAACCAAAGGTGTTGAAGTGAGACTCCACCAACGCTCTCGTTTGATGGGTGTCGCTTTCATCATGATGAATCATGCATCTGTCACGTCCCTGCAGCTGCGAACAGATACTGAGGAAACATGGTGGGAGCGTTACAGTAAATTCTCAAGTTGAAAACGTATGTGCTTATGCATCTTAAACAGTTAGCTGGTGCTTTTAAGCCACGGTGATTTGCAGCGAATGTAACAGCTCGCTAAGCCCCAAATCTTCAGGAACATCATAAGCATCATCAACTATCAAGCCTCGTCATCAAGAATGGGGGTCGTGTGCAGCGTTGGCGATGTGACGCTCTAAGATCAAAACCAAGTTACGTCACTGTGACAGTGCTTTGAGCTGATAAAAGCACATGCAATGTTATTTTACACGCTTAATGAGGAAGCTATATTAACTGGGAAAGTGCCTTACTAATTATCATCCCTTGTGGGTTGTCGTCAGTGCAGCGTTTGCCTTGAGAGCGCCGTGCCCATCCGGATGCATAAATCATCAGGACAAGGTTACAGGCACTCAGATTAATAGAGGTTAATACGGGTGGGTGCTGGGACTTCCAGGAGATGGGTGGCAGGCTTTTACATGGTGCATGGAGAGAATACACAGAGTACTATATGTGTGTGATGTGAAGAAAATGAAAACTTGACATAAGCTTCAAAAATCCAGCTTTTAATGGTATTTCTGCTTCATTGGATAACAGAGTAGAGAGTGACAGGAATCACAGAGGAGAGAAACAGAGTGTATGATGTGAGCCAAACATCAAACTCACAGCAGCACACCAAATGAACAGAAACAGAACACATTTATTGTAGATTTTCTGTTCTGTTCTAACCACATGTACTCTTTAGTGAATGAAAAGAAGAAATCATTGGAATAGAGTCTGTTTTTATACCTCTGTGTAGTTCTGGTGTGTTGATGGCGTTATGAGGCTCACTCATTGTGTAAGAGCAGAACATGGCAAGCTGGGTGGTGCTGCGGCTCCCAATAATTTTCTTGAATAATTGTGGTATAGTGGTGAATATCTCGTGACGAGCACAAGGGGATAGCTGGCAGTGATGGGCAGGTAGCATGGAGGGTAAAGTTAAAATAAATTACCTGTGACCTGAAAGGGTGGAAAATCATGCCATGGTAACCAATCACACCTGACATCTGTCATATATTTATTGTAAATGTAAATAAATGTAAATTGCATCTTATTATTCCCATGAAACACTCCAGAAAGATGTAGCTCCTGCACCCATGCGTATCTTTGTGAGCTGAATGACGGCTGAATGTGGGAGGAGTTGGCAGTTCCTGGTGGCTACACTGTGCTCTGTGTTTCTACCCTAACTTGACATCAGCAGCTGATTGGTTGATTGGTTTACAGATGACACAGGTAGGATGTCTTTTAGGCCCAATTTTTACTTAGTATTAACAGTCAATTCAATTAAATTTTATTTATACAGCGCCCAACAACTGCCACCAAGAGCAAGCGCTATGCGTCAAGGAGAGGAAACTTCCTTTTAAGAGGCAGAAATCTCAAGCAGAACCATGGCTCAGGGTGGGCGGCCATCTGCCTCAACCAGTTGGCGGTGAGGTAGAAAGGGCAAGAGAGAGAGCAGGGTTTCTGCAGGTTTTACCTAGTCAAATTAAGACTTTTTAAGACCTTTTTAAGACCACTATGAATAAAATTTAAGACCTTATCACGACATCAAAAAAAAGAAACGTAGGAAATGCAATCACAAAATTACTTGCAGAGTAAATAAATGTATTCAAACTGAGCGTTGGGTGATGTCTACAAAATTGGCATTGGACGATGTCAACAATGAAACATCCGGATGGACGATGACATTGATAAGCTACGTAATTAACAAGCTGGTATGCGGCGCACCTGCTGCCTTGAAAAAGGATCACTGGTGGAAAAATCCAGAAAAAAGACGAGTTCTGTGTCCTTTCAGCGACTTTATAAAACATAACCTACTGCTGATGGAGAAACTCAGGGGAGCAGACAGAGAGAGAGACAGAGAGAGGCGGGGAAAGTGTGTTTGCAGTGAGAGCCCAGAGGTAAAGGTGTGTGCATGCGATATGTATCTAGATATATTATAATAATAATATAATGACATTTGATCCACAGGTTTTAGCATTTACCCTGGTATTAATAAGCCTTCTCATTACCTTGACTGTGCCTGTAATGTGATTCAATTTCAATATGCACATTAGTTAGATGTTTTTGGGATGTTTTTGTTGACACACATGTTCAAACCCTTCTTTTGCTGAACTTGCTAGCTACAGCTACAACTTGTAGCTTTTGCCAGACTTGCTAAAGCTAGCAGGAAGAGGCAGAGTTAGGTTAAGTTAAGTTGCTGGGTGGATTTATTTCTTAAAAGTCACGCTGTATTTACACCTGGCTGAGATCTGATCATAACATGGTACAGACCTCCTTTAGACATGGTCTGGACAACCTGATTGAAATATATTCAGCATGCATTTACATTTTGCATTAAGGTGCATTTCCTTAGGCATAAGTCTAATGCATTTATATATAGCTGGACACAAGACAAAACTGGGAAATACGCTTGGTGCATTGAAACCACAATGGACACCTGCAGTGAAGTGAGCACTATTAACTTTTAACTGCTCAGATTTAACCAACTATAGATTTTTTATAAAATTTATAAAATTTTTATAGTATCCTCGACTGGGGGGGGACTGGGTCAGGATGAGGGTGGGCCCCAGAAGTGTCAAGGGACATAAGGTGAAATGGAACCCACGCACTGAAAAGACACAAGAGCCCCGAGGCGCACAGTGGACTTTTTTCCATCCCATCACACCTGTTTACAAGAGGAAACGGTGATGTCACCCACTTCACACTTGGGGACAATGGTGGCTGGAAGAAAGCAACAGGTCGCAAGGGGCAGTGGGAGGAGAGGGTGAGGAGGGAGGAGGAGAGGGAGGGGTTGTCGAGGGGCCTGAAGAAGCTCTCTGTTTTATTTACCATGGATACTATGTTTTGGCCCCGTCGGCTTGAGCACAATAACACTTGCGGGTTCAAGTTCCTGCCGTCCCCCTATTGTCTGTCTCCTTCCTTTAATTCTGTACCAGCCTCTCTCTCATACATCATATGGCTACGGCTCAAAGACATGAATTTCCCATCTATTGAGACTTCTCTGTAATTACCTTGAGAGGAGGAGGAGGAGGGAGAGGATAAAATGGGGAAGTGAAGAGAGGGGGGCACATATTAAAAGTGCCTGAAAAAGAAATACTCTGCATTCTTCTATCACTCTTCACAAATGCAATAAAAGAATGAAGAGGAGGGTGGATGGGGAGGAGGAGATGTTGGGTATGAGAGTACATAAAAATGGGGTGCGTTCCAGGAGACTCGGCCCCCAGAGGGAATCTGAATAAATTAATCGCAGCGATTGGCTCTTTTTTTTTTTTTCGCCTTTCCACTGGCAGGGCGCTGTCATCTAATTGGGCTCTGCCTCCGTGCAGGACTCCGATTGGACAAGAGGGAATGTGAGAACCTGGAGACCCCGGCCAACGAGGCTGACAGGGGCTCAAAGGGCAGCTTCTCTCCCCGACTTGAATGGAGAGGAGCTGGGGAGGTAGGGGGAGGTAGAAGGGGAGACACTATTATAGAGCTACTAATGGAGCGGCGGATTTGGAGTGGGATAATTAAAACCAATGGAGGTGGGGGAGGTGTGAGGGGAGTGTGTATGTGTGTGTGTTTTCACATGTGCATGTTCACATGTTTGTGAGAGACGAAGAAAGAGGGATAGGCCATGAGAGGCAAAGGAGTGACAAGAGAGAGATAGACAGAGAGAGAGAGGGTGAACCCCACCAACAAAAGCAGAGATGTGTCCCCCCCCCGCCTGCTGTGGGCTTCCAATAGCCAGACATCTGCCTCATTATAGCCTGCACTTCACTGCATGCTGCCCATTGTCCGCAGCCATTCTGTTTGTGCACACCATTCTGAAGCTGGCAGAAATAGCTGCACAGCCACAATGTCTCTTAACACAGAACGAGTGGTGGCCCAGAGGAAGTGTTTTGTTTTGAAAAACCTGCCTTGAAATTGGCCATTGCTGGGGAGAGACAGCGATACCTGAGAAGCAAAGTGGGGAAATCACACTTCTTGTTCTGGACTTTTTTCACTCCGATTCATGTGCCCTTCACAGTCTGGTCAGAGGAGAGGTGCCACCCAAATCTGCAGGTTTCATTCAAACACTTTTAACAAGACAGAAAGCATCTAATCAGTGAAATCACCTGCTGTACTGAGGTGAAACTCAGACGGACATTTTTGGGCATAAGCGAGGGTATAAGTTTTGTTTCAACAATGGACGGGACACACATTAAGCATTTAATTTCCTGCATTCTAGATATTTTTTTTGTAAAAATTTCTGCCTTTTCAGCATCTATATTTGGTGGAAATGTTGACATTTTTGTAGAGGGAAACAAATTCTGTATTGCTTTCAGATATGTAATCACCTATAGATCAACTTTTCCTTGCTGAGTCAACACACATGTGGGCATGATTTAGCCTTGAATTCATTTGAATGCATTTATAAACCCCTGAACATATTAGCTCCTGTGTTTCTTTCTGCTTTCTGCTCATGTTTCTGCACATTAAAAACAACGCCACACTGCAGTCCATGAGTCATATGTGCATACTGACACATGCGCATGACTCGCAGCAACCAATTCTATTATCCCTTTATTCTTCAAATATTGCAATTTTTGTTCTCATTTTGACTTAATTCTCGAAATCGCAGATTACTATTCTTTTTGACCCTAATAGCCATCGTAGGTGACAGACTACAGTTCTGTCTTTTGGTTTATGTTATTCTCTTGCTAATTAGGGGCTGACTGTTAACCGTTTGTGTACCATATGATGCCTGTGTTCCATGTAGTTGTTCAAGTTCTAAGATGCTATAGTTTTATCCATGCTGGCTCACTGCCATTCCACTGAAATGGAACAGAGCCATCTTTAATGTTAGTAGTTACACATGTGTTTTTTTGATATTACAAGTCAAAGTGTTTGTGTGTTAATTGTACACAAGTTTGGTGAGCTGAGGTAATTCCCAGCATAGATGTGCCCAACGTTAAACTGAGAAAAGATTTAATCAGCAGAATTCATGGCCATTGCAGTTGTAGGAGTTAAGGCAATATGTTAAACTTAATTAATGCTTGCCAATTTTTATTAACCAAATCATCCAATGTAAAATCACTTTTACAAGACAAAATCAAATAAACATCAAAGCTCAATCTTCACAAACAAACTTGAGATTGATAGAACATGGTAAAAGGCACTAACGTTACCTTATAGACTAAATTCAAGACAAAATGCAATTTGATTTTTTGTGTCACAATAATGGAAAAGGAGTTTTAGATCTTAGATGGACTGACTAAAAACTAAGTAATAATATTTAATATTCATAAAAACTCTGCTGGGTCCTTTCCTGACAACCAGCTGTACTGTTTATTCAAAAGTCACAAACTGAACTTGTTCTCTGTCAGCTTCGGCTGCTGCTGTCACTGATTTACAAAACCTTCTGGAAGAATTTTGGGTTTCCAAAGAAGGCAGAGACACAGACAGCTTTTAAAGGACGACACTAATAGTTTGCGTGTGTGTGTGTGTCTGTGGTAGGTGGCAGTAGTTACACAAATACACACTATGTGCACTTATGTAGTCCTCCTGAATGTGTCTGAGTTAGAACACTGATAAAGACATCTGAAGTTATTTTCTGCAAATGACCTCTAGCGTTTATGTCTCTTGCTCACATAAGAGGAAATAATTATCATTTTCAAATTAACTATTCTAATACATACAGTTAGACTGACACAGGGGTTTGAGTGCTAGGGGTAAAAAGTTTGTTGAAGGGAGAACTGATCATAGTTGCTTTATTCTATTTTTTGCTTTCTTGCTGTTACTTATTAACTTTGCCAAGCTGTTTCCTATGTGTTGTCTGCCAATGATTTTGCATTGAAGCAGCTGATGCCTTATTTTATGTGCCAGTCTTTTGCAAGTTATAATACAAACATTTAGGTTTTTTGTTTGTTTGTTTTTCAGGATTTCGCTTTTATCACAGTGGAAAATCCACTGAAACAGCAATTAGGCCATCATGGGACACTAAAACTATTGATGACTAATGAAACTTGATTCATTAGGAGAGAAAACTGATTCACAGCCAGTATATACTTTACCTTTATCTTCTCATGAACATACACTTCACAATGTCAGCACATGCAAATATACTGGATGTTTGCACACACACATTTCTTCATTTCTTCATGTTTTGTTGTCATTTTGCTTAAAACTAAAAGTATTAGACTTGCTGACATACAGTCCAAGTGCATTTCATCAGTCTTGGTCTACAGTGGGTGTGGATTTAGTCCAAGGTTAAGTAATAGCTTACTCTGAACTCTAACTTTCATAACAAGCTATGACAATCTAATCTGACTGACTTTTGTTAATTTTCTGCACTAATTACATTTGCTGGGTTTGCGTAGTAAAGGTGTTAATGCATCTGGCTAATTAATCTCTGCAGAAGATTACCCTGCTGCCTGATCTGCTGCATACATTCAAAACTTGAGAGAAAAAATAAGAGAGAGAGGGAGAAAAGGGGATCAACTACCTTGTGTATATTTTATTAACCTTAAATTCCACTTTTCATCTTAAGGGTCTACAATGACTAAAAAATACAGGACTTGAACTAATTCTTTTGATGTTTTCTTCTGATGAACAAAACAGGTGAACCTCAGAGAGCAGAGCTTTTAATGTGAATATTTAAACATGTAAAAATTTATCATAAATTTTTTATTGCTTCTCTATTTTTTAGACATTTTATCATAGATAGATATATAGATAGGCTGCCATTTATGACACAAACCTATCAAACTACTGAGCCACATCTTGATTTGTAAGGAATGCAAGCGCCCCTCACAAAAAAAAAGTAAATAAAGGCGCCAGGACAACCCTCGCCTGCCTGCACATACCAAACAGGCACTTAGTTTCAAAGTAGCGCTGCCCAGCATGGCTTGCATACTTTCATATACCGTGCTCCCTTTCTCCTCGGGTCCTGAGGTGAATGTGGCCTTTGAGAGTTGGGGGAAAGCAAACATGTAGCCGGCAGCTCTCGCCTGGGAAAAGAACATCCAAACTGAGTGGGCTGTCTTCAGAGCGACAGCCTGAGCAAACAACCTGAGAGGGTTTCATGAGAGTGGGGGGGCTGCTGGGTGACTAAGGGGCTTCATGGAGCCAGCCAGGGTCCTACCTTTCATACAACATAGGCTCTGTAACATTTCAGCCTGCCATCGGAGTGAAAGACGGTGACATATGATACGAAACGACATTTGGAAAACACAAAACCTACAAAATGATTGATAGCGCAAAACCAAAACAAATTAGGGTGCCCCTCTGTAGCTTCAATTGGCAGCAAGAGGGAAGTGTTTGGGAAATTTATATTTCAAAACCCTCACCAGACCAGTGCGATGTTTTATACCTACGGTTGGGTTTTGATAGCATTTTCTCAAATCTGTATCCAATATTAAATTAATTTATCAAATCTGAATCCTTCTTGCACTTCTTGCTGCTTTTGGGGCAAGTTTGTATTTGATTAATGACCTTCTGGATCTGTAAAAGCATCCAAACCATACATCCAGACCATACACCATAGCTAAATATGGGCATGTGCTAATTGAGAATAGATGATGCAGCTCTTCATGATTGCTACCTCACTTTAGATTGAATATTGGGTTTGTTAGGTAGCACTAACAAATCTAAAAATGGTAAGCAACTTGGATCATTATTTGTGAAAATAACAGTTTAGGTAATTACTTACAGTATTTTTAACTAAAGTGATTTTTAGGTTGGGAAAGAGAATAAAACTCTGTAAGTTGTATTTTTTTCTCATTTTGCCTATCAACGAACAAACAAAGAGTTTTAAATACGGAGCGATGCGGCTGTGAGCAGGGGGTTTACTAGCTTGTTTATCCAAGTCGTGACTACTGTTCACACAGCCAGGATCAGAGCCCACAGATCCAGGCTTTGAGTGTTTAGCCCATGGATTAGCTATTGTGCCGGGCTAGCATGATCACCCCTACCCCCAGCTCATTGGCCACGCAACCCACTACACCAACTCCACTGATCAATTAATCCTTATAATGGCATCAGGGCTATCTTAGCTTGGGCTAGGAGACTTCAACTTTTTACCTGCTGTAAATCCTTCATTGTAAACAACAGCTGGTTACATTGATATTCAGGAGTCCTAGATATGCTGCAGAGAGGTACTGGATGGATGGTTAAACTGTTGTTCCTCAAGATATAGCTGCAGCACTTAACTCCCAGTCCCACTAAAAACCACAAACAGTAGTTGTATAATAATGTGCAAATAATGTGTGCAAATGTGTGTACAACCTGTTACACAGTGATCTTTAGAGGAAGTAAGCTAATTTTTGAACCTTGGAAATAGCAAGGCATGAAATTTCCCCATGCTTACAGACATTTTATACTTTATGCTAAACTAAAGACTATAAAGACTAATAGACTATAAAAACTTAACACTGAAAACAGACAATATTTAAAGTGCATAACCAATTGGGCCACCAGCCTGTTACACATGTTAAATGTCGACCTGTGGTTTTCAGCCAAAAATTTGTCCACTCCTTGCCAGAAGAGAATATATTACTGATTAATTTTTTTTATGATTTCAGTCCCCATGTAGTAACTCTGTACATCATCCTTTCACACAGCACAGTTTCATGCCACATAGCTGCAGTGCAGAGGTGATGACCTGCCTGAGCACCAGGGCCAAACAGATGGTCGACAACAGCCCAGGAGAGATGTCTTTGACTGGGCGGCAGCGCCAGGAGCTGCCAACAAAAAGCTCTCCAATCCAAGGCCCAGGGCGGGAACAATGGGCCAAATGCAGGGTGAGTCAGTGCTCATTCACTCAGCAGCTGGCTGAGAACCAACAGGTCGGTATACACAGCACTCCACATACAACAAGAGGGGAACCTCGCCACAACGAGTTGGAGAGGGAAAATTCGTCGGCAAATGATCAAAATCATCAGAGAACCAATCACGGATAGTGTAATCCCAAATCTCTTTGTTGGCTAACGGTTTTGTTGTAGCACCTGTTTGACACCTTAGCACTTTGATCAGTCTCTCGCTTTTGAAAGGGAATTCTCCTTTTTCTGACAATGTGCAGGTTCATCTCATCTCTCATCTTCTGATTTAATAATAATAATACATTTCATTCAATGGCTCCTATCATGGCATTGAAGGTCACCTTACAGCATATAAAATCAGCAAAAACATACAACATGCAATAAACAACAAAACATCAATAATCAACAAACAACAGAACATATGCAATAGGCATTGCTCAATAAGTTAAAAAAAATATTGCAATACATAAAAGGATGCTGTGGTAGTAGTAGTAATTAAAGTGTAAAAATATGGGTTTTAAGAGTAGTTTTGAATTCAGTATGAAGATGTGAGGGGGAAGAGGGTTTTAAAGTTTGGGTGCAGCAGAAGGCACCTGGTACCCATTGTGCTGAGGTTGATGGCTGGTAGTACTAGCAGGCTTACTGCTGAAAACCGCAAGGAGGGAGATGAAGTCTGAAGAGATCTGTGAGATGAGCAAGGGATAGATTGTGATGCATCATGAGAAATTACAGGATCTTATTTCCCTATTTTGCCTCTAATTGTAACCCAGAACAAGATAGGTGTTCTTACTCTCACATGGATATCTGAGACAGATTTGGCAAATATTGAGTCAGTCCATTTAAATGCAAGATTGGGAACCTCACAGGGCATGTAGTGTTCATTCATGATGTAATTCATTCAAATTTTGATGATTATTTCTTCAAAGAAAATTGCTAACCAAGTGTGTTACAAGCAAGGGTTTAATATCAGCTTTGCCTGCATTTGCAACCCTCAACCACAACTGTAAAATATGCAAACGTTTACATGTCATGGATACCAGTGGAAAAACGCACCTTGTACATTTTTAAAATGGAGTGTTAAGTGATTTATGCTTTACAGTAAGATGTACTTTAACTGCCTGTCTCCCTGTCTTGCTGTCTAATGACATTTCTGCCTATCTGCCCACCAGTCTGTCTGTCTCACACTCTGCTAGACAAAGTAGCCTGACTGAGCCCTGTTAAAGTTAATAGCTCTCCACAAGCCCAGAAGCCCAGACAGTCCAACACCAATAAAACTCAAACAAATTATATCAGAGAAAAAGAGGCACAAATGAGTCATTTTGTTATTGTGTTCAGCATACCTCGGCTTTGGATAAGGATCTTGCGTCATGCAGGAATAACTTTAAACACTGTAGAAATGATGCAGACTGTGGGCTTGAATATGCACACTGACTCTTGGCATGACTGAGACATTGTCGAGGCCTGGCTTCAACATCCTGAGAGGGTGAAAAGTGTCCTGGCAAAGCTCCTGTCCTCTTAGCCTCTGTCATAGACTGTGTCCTGTGGCAGATTGCCATTATTAGACATCTGGCTGGTTACTTTCCACCAATATATAGTTTGCAAAAAGTTGGCAGAATGTAGAGGTAATACCAGCATCACATACAGTGTAATTTTAATCTGAAATATTGTCTACTTTTTTACACACCTTTCTGTATTTCTAACAGATTGTTATAGGGTGTAAAATAATAACCAAAAATGATTTAAAATCAAATAAACCTATACACCTTTTATTATTTAATTTTTGTCCAAACTCTGTACACTTTGTTCTGTTTACCCAGTCCGATCTTCCAAGAAAGTCTGTTCACACTAGACGATTCTGCAGCATGATTTACACCCAATGTCAGTGTTGTAAGTAGTGTTTTCGGTACATAGAGAGGAAAAAAAGAAAAGGGTTTTACAGTTGGAGTGTTGGTGAGGTGCGTCGCCTGTCTGACTTTAATGCCAAAGAGTTTGCATGCTCTCCCTGCATCAAAATCAAGAAATAACAGCATTTGTTTTTATAACTATGCCACAATTGTTCCCTAATCTTAACCATTCCTTTAACCGTAGTAGTTGCATTGTGTGGATGATTTAGGAATAAAACAATTAATTGTGTTGCCATTGATCATTGAACGAAAGTCTACAGCCATGCTAGTGGCTCTGTTAGGCTGTGCCAAACAGCATCAATTCTTCTCTTCTTCATCTAATCCCAGACAGCCACGATAATGTTGAGATCAGGGCTCTGTGGGGCTCATACCATCACTTCCAGGACTCCTTTCCTTGCTGCAGAATAAGGTTGGGGTCAATCAGATGACTCTATAATGGTATTGTTTCTTCCTGTACTTCTCAGCATTGAGAAGACCATTCATTCTGACCAAATCCCCAACTCTGTTTGCCGAAATGCAGCCCCATACTTGCAAGGAACCTCCATCATGCTTCACTGTGGCCTGCAGACACTCATTCTTGTACCGCCCTCCACCCCATTGGTGAACAAACTGCAGTAGTCCAGAACACCTGCTGCTATTTTTCTGCACCCCAGTTCCTGTGTTGTCGTGCATAGCTTGGCTTCGCTTGGCTTTGTTTCCATGTCGGAGATTTGTTTTTTTGGCCCCAAGTCTTAAATGAATGCCACTTTTGATCAGACTTCTCCGGGCAGTCGATAAGTGTACCAGGGTCCCACTGTTTTCTGCCAGTTCTGAGCTGATGCTACTGCTGGACATCTTCAGATTGTGAAGGGAAGTAAGCATGATGTATCTTTCATCTGCTGCACCAAGTTTCTTTGGCTGACCACTGCATCTGCGGTCCTCAATATTGCACATATCTTTGTGGTTGTTTAAGAGCTTGGATCTGAATTCCTAGGAGACTGACTTTGTGCAAGTGTACTTTGAAGAATTGATACTGTTTTGAAGGCAAATATTGATTTGTTACCAATGTTGCAATCCCTTGAGCCACGCTGCTAACTTGGCTAAAAACACTGATAAGTATGCCTTAGTGCAAACGCTTTGAATCCCTTAAGGCTGCAACGTATGGCACATAAACCTTCTATGTGTGTTAATATAATCCATCCATCGTCAACCGCTTATCCTGCGTATAGGGTCGTGGGGGGCTGGAGCCAATCCATTGCAGGGCACACATAGACAAACAACCAGTCAAACTCACACTCACACCTAAGGACAATTTAGGGTCACAAATCAACTTAGGCAGCATGTCTTTGGACGATGGGAGGAAGCCAGCGAGAATCCACGCAGACACAGGGTGAACATGCAAAATCCACACAGAAAGGCCGGGGCAACCGGGTGTTTGAACCCACGACCTTATTTCTGTGAGTCCATATTAATATAATCCATCAGAGAAAATAGAAATGCTCACACTATGGTTCAGCAACCTTTGAAAGCATGCTTATGTGTAATTTTCAGTTCAGTCCAGTGTAAAGTCAGTAAGAGAGGAGTTGTAAGTGAAGTCTAATATATTGCTAGGGTTCTCACATTATTTAACAAGCAGAGGTTCATGTGGTGATGCTGACACATGGTTTGGCTCAGTCTCCCAGTCTGACTGTCTGTTTGTATCCTAGTCTGGACTGGAAAGACTGGGTACAACATTAGTCAATGTTTTAAGGTCACCATGTACCAAGTGTTTAAATAATTGAGATAAGAATTTAAATGTCAGAGTG
The DNA here is from genome assembly GCF_021292245.1 of Micropterus dolomieu. Classification (NCBI taxonomy): domain Eukaryota; kingdom Metazoa; phylum Chordata; class Actinopteri; order Centrarchiformes; family Centrarchidae; genus Micropterus; species Micropterus dolomieu. Next base: position 4,769,539 of record NC_060160.1, on the reverse strand, counting down.
TAGTTTTATGTGATTGACAATGAAGCACACAGTATGAACTGTGGTTAACTGCACTCAGCTGGTACACAAATAAACACAGATAAACATATGACATATTCACAGCTACTATTGGACCCCTGTCTCTGCATAATCGGAGCTCACTGCTCAACAAGACCTAAATCCCTGGGCACTGCCTCTGCCAAGCAGTGTAAATATTTAGGGTCACCCGTCGCACAATGGAAAATGAAAGCCATGACTTACACTGTGTGTGTGTGTGTGTGTGTGTGTGTGTGTGTGTTGTACGTGTATGTGTGTGTGACAAACACAGAAAGATAGAAAGCACCGAGCACTGTAAAAGCATGTGTATATGTCTGAGTACGTATATGCAGGTCTTTGTATTGTATGATAATGCAGTGCACATTTCGTGTGTGTTGTTTGCTCTCAAGGCAGTTCATATCCGTGTGTGTACACAAGCACACGTCTTTGTGTGTGTGCCTGTCTTTACAAATACATTTTGGTTTCAGTGGACAGAAGCCAGCAGCACATACCTGCAAGTGTTTGTGTGAAAACCCAGATTGCTTTTTTTACTTTTCAGTTACTTCACATGCTGGGACTTTGACAGGAGGCAGAAAACCGTTATCTTTCTGATGTGGAAGCTGTGGCATTCAGGGAACCACATTAATCACTGCCCGAGAAAAGGCTCTCTGCTTAACATAAACACCATCTTCCAGAAACAGAGCACGACACATTGCAAGGCCGAATGTACCAACTCTCACCTTTATTGTGTCAATCAGCAGCTTCACTCCTTTAATTCTCATTTTAACTTAGATTTTCAGGTATTTTGCTTGTTTTCTTATATGTAACGGCTAGTTGTAGATCAGTAAGAGTGTAACCAGAAGGGAAAAGTAAATAAATCAACCACCACTAGACTGAATACAAATGACCCTCAGAATTTTGTCCTTTTCAATGTAAGTTAACATTTGGACCATCATGCAAAACTAATACTCTCCACTGAAACTCCAGACATAGTCTACATATATTAGCTCACACGTACCAGGTCTAACATACCAGCTGTGGATTACACTACTGATATTTCTAATAAATTCTACAGACTGAGCAAAATTTCCAATCTCCCTGATAAGAGCAGGCCTGACAGCAGGAGGTCAAGTGATAAAATTGTGGAAAAAATTCAACTCTAGGCAAAAAAGGTTGAAATGTTTGATATAAACGTAAAACAGGAATACTGTTTGAGGGAGAGAGGGCTGTTATTCAGGATGATGGAGGCGACTTTCAGAATAAATAGAAATCCTGTTATTAGGGAACAGGGCTGAGCATTTACAGGAACTTTGAAAAGAGCCTCAGAGATGTTGCGACGAAAGGAAAACTAGCTGGAGACATGGGGCGATAAATATAACTTTGTGTGTGTGGCCTGTGGTGGACACTGCTGCTGAACATAGAGCCTATAGGGCTCATTTGCTCAGAGAGAACAGGCAGCATTGACCCCACAAGGAATCACAGCACGCCGGACCTGAACAACTCATAATGTTATCATCACTCAGCATTTTTACAAGAGGTAGGACAAGGTTCCAGTCCCACATTTAAAACATATTAAACTGGATAAATAAACTATTGAATAAATACCTGTGTTTGTTGCATTTATGACTCCCCTTGAATGGTCCGTATTCAGTTGGTACATAACAGGGCTCGCTTGTGCTCTCCTCAACACTCCCTGTTTTGATCTTTGCTGGTCATAAAAAGAGGTGAAAAGCACCCTATTACAATCACGCTATGGGGAAGTTTAGATTAATGTATCTTGACTTTATTTATCCTCCAGGGATTTACTTCTGGTAAATAATTTCAAAGCAAAGTTTTTAGTTGACATAGTTTCGCCTTGACTCAAACCAGCATTAATCATCACAGTAATATTGAGACAAAAGATAATGTGAACGGTCGCTTTTAGAATTAGCCTCTTTTAGCTCATCGTTATAACAGCTTATTTAAAGTATGGTTCAATGGCACCACTACAGTAAGCAACTGTTTAATGCAAGCTAGTTTTAGTAAATGGAGCATTTAGCAACTAAACAGTCAGACATTTTTCCTAGGAGCTGGTGGAGACCAAACTAGAGCTAAACAGAGAAACATTCATCAGGTGCACAAAAACATGACTTAAATTGAATGTTGGTTCGTGTTTGCCAGATGTGTAAATAGGCCATTTGCTAACAAGCTTCTTAGCTTGTGATATGGATTACACTGTAAATCATTATAGCCCCATTTAGTTATGTCCACTTCTTCTTTTTAAATTAAAGAGCTCTGACAAGTTTTGGATTTTGAATTCAACTGTATGAGTTTTCAAAAGTTAAACTTGCATTCATTCATTGTGTTAACTATTTGACACTTTTGTCAGATATGTATGTGTTGATTTAACTTGGATATGTTATCAGTTGAAAAAAAAGTAATGGAAGCAGAGAAAAAAAATAGCCTAGTTGCTTCATCTTTTAAGTTTGAGAGAAACTGTTTTCTTTCAACCATGGCAAAGATTAAGCATGGACATAATCAACAAATTATATACTGCAGATGAGTCGTGTATTCAAAGTAAAATATAGACACTTTTGTGGTAAACAAGAAAGGATTAGAGCCACCAGTGGAGGGACTGCCTGACAACAACACCCAACTCCCACTGCACAGCTCTTCTGCCAGCTTTTCAATAACTTTTTGTGTATCTTTCACCAGAGAGGCTCAGCAAAGTTAGTGAGCTGGACTGAATATTATGGGGAGGGATCCATGTGAAACAGAATGCATGTCCTTTAAAGCTATGTACGTGTCAGTATCAAATAAAGGTGCTAACAATCTAGAAGTTCACATGTAAGGCCTATTAAAGTTGCATGGTAACCCTCATACACATTGCACAGTGCCACCAATTACTTCGGTCTCCGTCTCTGCCTCCTGCCCCCATTGTCCTCTTAAGTAAGTAATGTTACTGTAGTGAATGGGTCTTCCACTGTGGTGTTGTCCTGCGGCGTTATGTTGCATTATTGTATATTATGTGTGTCACGTAAGAAAGTGGAGAAGATTGAGTATCGGTAAAACGACAATTAATCTAAATTCAACGATCTAAATCAAACGGTGGTAGATCCGTGCTAACAATAGCTGGCTAATCCTGCCTTGCATAGGCTAGTTCAGGGGTTTTCAAAGTCTGAGACTGCGGGCCTCCCCTCAGACAAAGCTTTATAAAAGGCACCCCCATCTTTAGTTTTCCTTGGTAATCTTTGCGCAATTTCTGAATGCTTATGGGATTATGATATTATTTGATCCCTTAGACACTCAACATTTGAGCCATAATACCCTAAAATTGCTGTTTGACATAACTTCTGACTATACCAAATAGTTTTTAAAAAGGTCTGTCCTAACGCATTTATTAGTTTCTGACTCTGATGGGATCAGAAACTAATAAATGCCTTACTCCTGTATCTCTGAACTCTCACACATGTGATTAATCTATGAGATCTCCTTTTGATAACTAATGCAATAAGTAATGTAATATTGTTTCACTTCCATTCACTGAGCCTCCCCTGAAACTGTTTGGAGCCCCCCTAGAGAGGCCCGCCTCACACATTGAAAACCCCTGGGCTAGTCTAAACTAATTGCCCCACATTTGCTTTGTTCCATTCATTTCTTGCAGTTTAAGTTCAACAGAAAACTGGTGGTACACAGGATAGTAATATGGATCACGTTTGCTGGTGAAGTAATGTGGAAAGCCATGCAACTGTAGTATTTTGCACCAGATAACGTTAGCAACTGTTCAGCATTAGCCGGTGTGCTAAAGTTATCTAACTTAAACCAGCTAAAACACAAAATTACAATATATTCCACATGCTTTGCAGTAATGTTAGTTTACCTGTCCAATATGAAAGCCAACTCTGTGTCAGTTTTGTCGGTTCCAAAACAAAGTGGAGGTCTCTCCGTGAGTCAAGCCTTTCTGATGTTGACTGTGTTTTCTTCCTAAGTCAATTTGATTCTTGTTTGGCCTTACGGACTCCAGCACAAAAAACTTTTTTGTTGTTTATCCATACGTGCAGTTTGTGCTGGAGTCTGTGTTGTGCTTGTAGCCGGTCACTCCTTGGTTTAAAGCAGACTCCATCTCGTTAGCTGTGGTATTGTTGCTGTGTGTAAAGTGCAGAATCGGCAAGAGGCTGCAAGTGCACATGCGATCACAGCCAATGTATTTTCCAGAAAACCCGCCCGGAGTCGTAGAAACAGGCATACTGGCCATCAGGGTTGGGAGGGTTACTTTATAAATGTAATCCGGTACAATTACTAATTACTTGTTAAAAAATGTAATCAGTAACGTAATCCAAGTACCACAAAATAAAAGTAATGTAACCTGATTACTTTTAGTTACTTTTGGATTACTTCAATACCAAATACGCAAATAAAGACAAGGGAGTATCAAAGATGCTCAGTGTAATTTTAGAGAAACATAATTAGAATATATATATAAATATCCCATTCCCATGAAATTAAAATCGATATTTAAATGTTTTTATATGAAATGCCTTGCACTGGGCTTATACTTCATATGGAAGGATCTGGACCATCAATGACATAAAATGTTTTTTTTTGTAGGTATTCTTAATGACAATTTAGTATATGTAATTTCCTGGAAAAATATTTTAAAATGTTGATGAATCATCCTGCACTGCGGGGCCTGGATTAAATTAGAGTCAAATGAAAAGCTTTCTTAAGTTTTATGACGCTGCTGAAAAATAGTGTTTCTGGGACATGCACCACTGATTACTATACAAAAGCACAACTTTAACTGAAACTGGATCATATTTGATGGAAAATATTTTCTGGTTTTCTCTCTGATGTTTCCTGGCTGCTCTGCCTCAACTCTGTGATTTACGAGTTTCCTGATTGACATATAGATTTGCTTGTTGCTGTAGCAAGTCAGCTAACTGCTGCTAACTAGCTGCCATTATCTAATTAGCTCAGTTAGCCTGCAACTACTGGTCAAATTAGTTTACTCCGTACTGACCTTCACTCAAGCACAGGAGGTTTTATGGCTAGCGGTGGGGGGACCCGGAAGGGAATGATTGCGGGGAGCAGCACCAGGCGAGTGAGCAACGGAACTGCGATCAGCAGCCTCCCAGTGAACACGGCATGAACATGACCGAACAAAGCCTCATTAGTTGACTCAGCCCCAGGGTGACAAGAGACAAACCGTCAAGAAAACCTCCTTCGTACTGTAGTCCCAGTGATCAGACTGCCCTCCGTTCATCTCGGAGGCTGTGTGCGGTCCCGGGGCCGGCTGCCGTTTTCACTCACTGGGAGCTGGAATCAGTCTGCACAGAGTCTGCATGACGGGGTTGGGCCGTAACCACATTCAACTACTAACTACACGCCAATCAGTATCTACAACAAATCCCTCCCTAACTTTGTGTTTTTAAGAAGAAACTAATAGCAAATAGCACTCTGTTGTTTCATGGAAACTTTCTGCTTAAACTAATCCCTGTGAGTAATCCCTGTTACAAAATGTACCTGTATTCTGATTACGTCTTTATTTTTGTGTCCTGATTACATAACGCCGTAACATGTAATCCGTTACTCCCCAACCCTGCTGGCCATCAGAGGTTTTTATGTTAAGTTACCACCCCTGCACATACAGACAATAAAAAAGGGATCAATTTCTTTTAAAAAACTACATATAGCCCCTTTATAATAACATTATGTGACTTATCCTATGTCAGGTAAGTAATGTTACTTACATGATTTACGCAACTTACATAAGCTACGTAACTTCAATAAAAACATTAATGTTGACTTTTTGTTTCACAAATGGGAAACGCTACAGGGCTTCTGTCAGTATGTTGAACTGTGATGCTAAGGGGCTCCCCAGTGTGTCACAAACTTTTGACCATGCGTGCATATGGGACGACTTGGGAGTGAGAATATGTTGCTGACAACACTTGTTTTAACTTGAAACTGTGAGTCGGTTAGATAGAAGTTATAGGAAGTTTTCTTGAAGTTTTCTTGCATTGATAAAGTAAAATAACCAATGAGGTGTGCTTAAAAGCTAAATATTCAATACTTTTACACACATTTAGGTTTACATGTGTTCTGTTTGTTATGTTTATTTAAATTTATTTGTTCAATATTATGCTGGCATGAGTAACGGTAAGTATATAAATACCTTGATGATAAATATGACTGGGATGCCGGAATATTGGCAGACTGAATCTTTGCATATAAATCAAAGGCATGTTTTATGCCATTTTTCATTCCTTTTCTCTTGCTCTCTTAAAGAACATAAAAGGCTTAAAATCATCTCCACGAAAAAATATAAAATATACATTTTTCATCATTTCAAATACCAAAGTTGTCAGTCATTCCAGCTGACTGACAACTTTTAGACGGTGATTTAAACAACTATGAAAAAAATATTTTATCTGGCAAAGCTAAATTAGAGTCGGATGGAGATACGGAGATACATTTTTCATGACTTTGAACGGATTCAGCTCTAAGTAATTTAGGTCATCCTGCTTTAGAGTCTTTGTCAGCAGCTTTCTCAGAGTAACTGAGGTTTGGAAGGCAACTTTGATGCCTGATTGGCTTAAGGAGTCTTGAAGTGTGCATTCAGTAAGAGAAAGTGTTTGACGTCAAGAGATTTAGAGATTGTTAACGGGTTCTTACTCCATTATTATGAGACACAATGATGTGATGAGTGAAAAATGGGTATTGTCCAAACTGATATTTTTATAGTGTGTGTAACAGCAGTAGCAACAAGTGAAATGGCAGCAAACAAGTGAGCAGCATTAATTTCTTGAGTACACTGTCATACTACAAAGGGTGTGTTGGATATGTGTTGCAGTGAGCAGACTGGAGTTGATTACCTGAACTAGTTCAGGGTTTGATTCTTTAAACGCTGAAAGCTGGTAAATACGATATAGTGCATATAGGAATGCAGCATTCGTTCCTAATGTGGACATTCTGGACACTCTCCCCCTTTTTACCTCTGCTTCCTCACCAATCACAACTTTACATTATGTATTAATTAATATTTATTAAATTCTGTTGATTAAGATTTTGATATAACAAAAACAGGAATCACCCTGCAACTATAACTTTTCCACAGAACTTTTCTTTATCAGCTCACGAGGCGTTAAAATTAGGCTGCATGGAGTGCAAGGATGCAGCACCTTTGGGGGCAAATCTAATCAGCTCTCTCATGCCAGAGGAGATTGATGAATCACAGGTAAAGGGAATGGCTCAATTTCAAGTAGTAATAGAGTTTCAACCTACATTGGCCCATAACACAGTGCTAATCTCAAGCTCATCTGAGGGCTCTACCTGCTAGGGTTGGTTATTAGTTTTGGGGGAAATTAATGGGATAGGTGATGTGTATTAAATTAAAAGGAAACAGGTAAGCTAAATAGCATAAAATGTTTATTTATTTATATACCTGTGGGAGCTGAGAGAGGTGTGACTCAATACCAGTGACTCAAAGATGTTGACATTTCTGGATTTCAGAACTCTAATCTGTTTTGGAACAAAAAGTTGGCCTATACATATTTTGGACTATATCAATAACTCAATAGAAATGATACTCATCCTTCTTACCGGTTATTTTACTGGGCCAATCATTTGTTTACAAACAAAAAATGAAATTTCAGCCAGTTAGTGTTCTACTTACATTTATTCATTCAGCTGACGCTTTGATCCAAAGCGACTTACAATTGCTACACACGTCAGAGGTCGCACGCCTCTGGAGCAACTAGGGGTTAAGTGTCTTGCTCAGGGACACAATGGGTCACAGTGGGGGATTGATCCCAGGTCTCTCATACCAAAGGCGTAGTCTTATCCATTGCGCCATTGCCACCCTCCATGAATTGACACTTAATATGAATTGAGTGAATTCATGAGAGGAAACAGGTGCACTTCTCCTGTACTGAATTTCAATTCAACCCGTTCTCCCTCCCAAGTCGTAACATGGAAGCACACACTTTCAGTCAGGGGACCGGTGATTGTTCCCTGTTTGAAACAAAAAGTCAACATTATTTATTTTGAAAGTTCAATCAAACGTTGCACATTTATTATTGCTAACTTGACTTGCATACTTTTTGTTGCTTGGTCAAGGGGTCTTGACATATTTGACGCATTGGGAGTGAGATTGTGTTGTTCAATTGGGTGCCCTGCCCCTAAAAAACATTATGTGCTTGTTTTACCAAGACAAATTCAGAAAGAATCTCTCCAGCAGGATAAAAGGAAACAATCACCACATGTCGTGAACCTTTTATGTAGAACAAATGGACTAACAAAATTGCTGAAGCATTTCTGCATAAAGCCTTAATCAAAGCACGATTGGATGAACTTGCTTATTTGAACACAACAAATCTTGTGAGTTTTTTAGAAATTATTTGGAATTAAATTATGTCAAACTGACAGAAAATATGTCAAAATATCAATTTAGGCAGCATCACTCCAAAAACAATCCTTTTTTTTTTTTTACTTCAAAATATAATGATTGCATTTTATGCCTGATGCTGCTGCAATATTGCTAACATCATTTGGGTCACCAGTGAGCTTGAAATTTTTTGGAAGGGAATTTACAGGCTTTCCCTCTAATGTGTTCTTTCCTCTTTTTTGTCCAGCTTAGTGGCGTTCCTTCATAAGTATGTGCAGATGATGCTGCTACAGTGGCCTTGAAAAGACTAAACTTAGTGTGTTTTCTGTTCTTCAGCAGCAGAGTTCTTTCAGTCTCTCTAAGTTTTACTCACTGGAAGCATACTATATAATTTTCTCTAAGCCAGTCGAGTCTCTATTTTTTCCAACCACTAATTAATTATAATTCAGCACAGTTTGATGCAGTCAGGCCAAAGGAATGCCGGAGCCTGCAAGTCAAGTTTAGAGGAAAGGAGGAGGCTGACAGAGGGATGGATGGAGGGAGGGAGTCTGTGGTTTCTATCTAGCTCGCAGGCCCGGCCCATTGAAGGGATTTAATAACTTGTATCACCAAAGTCTCAGAGGCAAAGACACAACACACTCCTGACTGCAGAGGTGTGACCGATCACACCGCAGACAATTACTGAGGCTTGTCTAACCTCAAGCAGTTAATCTCTCTAGTCCCATCTTGGTGTTTGGATAAATGAGAAGAGCTGAGGGATGTCAAATGTCAAATACAGGTCCAAGCACTGCCAAAGCCATGTGTCTCTCACATAATATTGCAGTTGCAATGTGTCAAAAGTTCCCTTTTTGGTGCCCATTGTAAGTTATTTCAAGTAAAATTAATGTCACACGTGCTAAATGTAATTTACATTTGAGGCAACACACATTTTTACAAAAATGTGTTGTATGTTTTGGGTGTGATGTCTTTCTGTCTCATCTCACCGTTTTCCCTTTTGCTTCATAGAGAGAAAGAAAATAAATCCAAACAGACAAAGAAACTTATTTTAGCCCTTATTTCATTAGGATTGCTGACCTATACAAACACTATTGCCAGACAAAAATGTCAAATTTGACAATTCAACAAAACTCCCGATTGAGTTCAAAGTTTTCCAAATTCTTGCTTTTCACAATATCTGTGCATGGCTTTTTTAATATACTGATGTTTTTAAAGGTACATGGTGTTATGGCAAACTTTGAGAATCCAAAAGCAGACACATGGTGGGTTAAGTTCAAACTCAGATTGACTATTTGAAAAGACATGCAATAATGTGGATCTGATGAACAGGGGCGGAGGGTGGGCAGACAGATAAAACAGGGCTCCAAAAAATACAGGACAAGGAAGGCAGCATTGTCACACACGGGGCTGGGATCTGAGTTAAGGCAACAAACACAGACAGTTAGTTGCAGAATCAAAACTCTTACAAAGCTTGAAACTAGGTCTGGACATAAATTTCGTTACCACAGTCGGTCAACAGATAATCTGGTGAGGACTGCTATGTAGAGCTGGGGTTTTATTGAGCAGGCTGACTGCAGAGATGAGCCTCAGGTGTGATGCATTGGAATACTGCTGGTGTTCAAGAGAGTGAGAGAGCTGGGGCGCCATGTCTACAACCACAACCCTGCACATGACTGACAGGAACAGCAGGGAAGGAGACAGAGGAAACATGAGGACTAAGGAGGTGGCACAGCTAGTTCATGACACGTGGTTACGGTTAATAAAAATGCAAATGTCTCTTGCGTTAAAGTCAGACACTCTACATGCTCGTCCAACACAAGAATGTGTTGTCCACACTTAATGTGAATGTGAAGAAAGAAACAAACGACCAAAGTGTAAGATTAGACAAGAGCAGAGGAAATGTAAAAACTAAAAATCATACCTCCTAACTGTCCTGATTACAAAAGACGATACTGTTGCATTTGTAACAATTGAAATCTTTTGGGGTCTCCATTAGAGACAACAGTTTTATCAAACTCTTAAATGTGAAATATGACTATAACTGGAAATTAAACTAATTAAGGTGTCATTAGACCAAATAGTGTGTTCTTATACTCTTATACTAGAAAATCTCATTCAACAGATACGCAGACACAAAACAAGGCCATCAAACATTTCATACAGCTATAAAACCTCTTAAAGTACAGTAGATTGACATGATACATTTCAGTAAAATACATTTTTGTGCTAATAGGAAAATAGCAATACATCTTCTTAGAAGTGCGGCCAAAAAACATTTCTGTATGATTTTTGGGCTGGCACTAAACATGACAATTGGTCATCAATTGGGAGGGTTCAGAGTTATTGAATATGAATGTAATTGCTAGGGATACTGGACAACATGTATTGGTGACAGACAATGGTAAAATTTTAATTATTTTATAAATTTTATGTGCCAGAGCATAACTGTAAAACAGCATGGACACAACTTACTCAAGTCGCATTTGCGTCCCTCAACAGCAGTGGGGTTCAACCTTATGAGAGCAGATTGGAGCAGACACTTGCCATATACACTCACTGGCCACTTTATTAGCTTCACCTGTTTAATTGTTGTTAACACAAATACGTAATCAGCCACTCACATGGCAGCAACTCAATGCAATTTGGCATGTAGACATGGTCAAGACAACTTGCTGAAGTTCAAACCGAGCATCAGAATGGGGAAGAAAGGGGAATTATGTGACTTTGAACGTGGCATGGTTGTTGGTGCCAGACGTGGTGGTCTGAGTATTTCAGAAACTGCTGATCTACTGGGATTTTCATGCACAACCATTTCTAGAATTTACAGAGAATGGTCCCAAAAAGAGAAAATATCCAGTGAGCGGCAGTTCAATTCAACTTTATTTATATAGCACCAAATCACAACAACAGTTATCTCAGAGAGCTTTTCATAAAAGTGCAGGTCTAGACCGTACTCTGTGATGATATTTACAGTTCCCACCAAGAGCAGCACTAGGCAACAGAAGCAAGGAAAAACTTCCTTTTAAGAGGCAGAAACCTCGAGCAGAACCATGGCTCAGGGTGGGCCGCCATCTGCCTCGACCGGTTGGGGGTGAAGGAGAGACAGAGAGGGAGAGAGAGAGGGAGGGAGAGAGGGAGGCAGCCTACACAATATACAAACAAAGGTACAGACAGTAAAGGTGATGTTGTTATAGACTGAATGAATAATGGTACATTTATAGTAGTGTTAATGATAATAATTGTAACGTTAATGATTATAATAACAGTAATAATAACAATAGGACTAGTAATAATTGTAGCAGAGGGTGTCGAGAAGGTACACGGGGGCAGCAGGTGACTCGCAATCACAGATCCAGACTCCACAGCTCCAGAGCCAGAAACACCTACAGGAAGTGTTGGACGAAAATGCCTTGCTGATGTCAAAGGTCAGAGGAGAATGGTCAAACTGGTTCGAGATGACAGAAAGGCAACAGTATCTCAAATAACCACTTGTTACAACCAAGGTATGCAGAATACCATCTCTGAACACACATCACATCGAACATTGAAGCAGATGGGCTACAGCAGCAGAAGGCCACACCGGGTGCCACTCCGGTCGGCTAAGAACAGGAAACTGAGGCTACAATTCACACAGGCTCACCAGAACTGGACAATAGAAGATTGGAAAACATTGCCTGGTGTAAACAACATGAAAGCAAAGAATCCATCCTGCCTAGTATCAACAGTTCAGGCTGGTGGTGGCGGGGCAATTGTGTGGGGGACTTTTTCTTGGCATACATTGGGACCATGTCCCCCCCTTTCTGACCACAGTGTACCCATCTTCTGATGGCTACTTCCAGCAGGATAATGCACCATGTCACAAAGCTCAAATCATCTCAAACTGGTTTCTTGAACATGACAATAAGTTCACTGTACTCCAATGGCCTCCACAGTCACCAGATCTCCATTCAATAGAGCACCTTTTGGATGCAGCAACTGCGTGATGCTATCATGTCAATATGGACCAAAGTCTTTGAGGAATGTGTTCAACAACTTGTTAAAAGTATGCCATAAAGAATTGAGGCAGTTTTGAAGGCAAAACTGGGTCCAACCCGGTACTAGCAAGGTGTACTTAATAAAGTGGCCAGTGAGTATATGCAATCTGACTTGAAATCAGACTTGAGCCTGACTCAAAAGTGACTTGAGTTAGCTCCATCTGTGAATAAAGACAGACAGGACATCTAATGATGGTGGCCCATTTGAGGGTTTCTTACTATCTCATTATATTTTTGATTCTTTATGACAAATAAGCCTCAGAGCAAGAGAAGTCATGCTAGAACTCAAGGCCTGATAGAGCAGCTTGCCATATGTTTCACCCAGCAGACATGAGCAATCTGTACTTAGAAAGACCATTAGGTATTGTGATTGGAAAACTGTGATGGCCTTCATTTACAGAAGTGGTCTCAATTAGGTGCTAAACTGAGGAAAGCCGCGGCTGTTAAGTTGTGTGCATGGTTGTAATTAGCGCAGTAAATACAGCCTTAAATCCCTCTGGATACATGTGTCAGCTAAATGGCTAAAACTTTAATTTCATGCATCATGCAAACAATAAAATTCCACCTTTAAAATGTTTTGAAAACCAGACTCATCTGTCAATGAGGATGATAAAGTAAAAGAGCACAATTTGTAGCCTTTGGGCATTGCACATGGAAAAGAGGCTTTTCACCACTCATCTTCTTCATAAAAAATACAAGTTTGTTGTGTTCCAGTGTTTACCACAAATAAATGTCGACAGAAAGTTTTGAAATTACAAAGCAGTTTGATTTAAAGATACATTAAACTTCCCTCTGTCATTTTTGCAGAATCACTTTGAATCCTTTGAAAAAAGCCTCCATTTCCCATGTTCAACATTCTTGTGGTGATGCTACTTCTTTGTTCATGCAGTTAAACAGCCCAAATAAAAATTTCCTCAATGATATAGCAGACAGGGCTAAGCGCCTCAGCCTGCAGTATCAGAAAGCTGTGTGGGTGGTCCGGCTGTTTTGTCATACAGGCAGACTTGTTCTGCAGGGGCGACGATGTCATCACGGCTGAGTCTGCATCGAGTCCACACACACAATCACACACACTCGGGGGCTGAAAGTTCAGAGGAGGGTGGGGATGATTTATGAATTATCTTTCAATATGTTCCAGAGAAGTTTTCTTTCTTCGTTTTTCACAGCAAAAAGCATCAGTCCCACCACTGTCTGTGACTGTAGTGCTTTCAAGCTTGCAATGCACATTATTCATCTTTTGCTCGGCGTTCATGAGACAGAGGAGCACCAAACTATGGGGCACTTTGGTCGAAATGCCACAGACTTTAAATTGAGCAGAAGATTCTGTAATGCAAATACTTTGTGATGTGAAACTTTAATGAGAAGCCTGTAGGGCTTTGCTTTTCCTGGCTGTGTGTCATCTACGGCTAAAAACGGAAATCAAGATGACAGCAGATGTGGCCAGGCATCCCTACAGGAGGGTTGGTTGCATAGAACATGATGGGGTAGATTGGGTGTTCCTGCTAAAATCAATAATTTCATTGGGCAAGCGGTTACGACTAATATTTGATTATGTTGTTGTGAGTTGGTGAGGGAAAACTCCAGGAAAGAATTCTAGCAGCTATTGAGTCCTGAAAATGGAACAGTCTGGTCTCATGACATTTTGTGAAATGAGTGCAGTGTTTTCAAATTCAAACAACAAGCTCCCTGCAAGAGAAATGTTTCCCACATCACTTACAGGAGACTCAACAAGAAACACAAGAAAGTTCTTCATGAAAGTTGTCCAGCTTGGTTTCTAGATCCCATGAACTGCAGTGTATCATCTGACTGAATGTAGGCTGATGAATATGAGCTTGAAAAAGTATTTTGAAAAATCTCACATTAAAAGTCCTTACTCGTGTGAATAGATACAGTTTTTTACAAGAAACAAGAAGACCGGGGCAGTTACAGTGTGTGCTGCAAATTGAGGATTGTTTCTTATTTTTCAAAATAAGTTGTTGTTCAAATCAAGAAGTAACGAGGTAATCCTAACGAAATCCCCTTTTATGTTATGAGTGTTATGTCATGAACTGACACAATCATGAGATACTGTTTGTTTTTAATTGAATTGACCCTTCGCTAAGCCACGCCCCCCTTAGATACTGTTACGTCCCACAAACTGCCGGACCTGTCAAGCATAGCGCTGCCATTTTTCTGGTGATTGAATTATCATGTCATTGTTTTCCATCCAATCAGATATCTCTGGCCCACTGGCCAACGAATCTGAATCTGAATTGCCATATACTTTAGTTTTACATGTTTTTATCCTGTTCCTATTTGCATCTCTGTAATTCAAGTTTGAGTAGTTACAGTGACTGGATCAAGTCTCGATGACTTAATTTCAAGAAAGGTTTACAAGACAAAAATTGCCAACTTCTTTATGTCATGAACATCTACACATCACTTTGCCCTCAATACATTATACATTCATGGTGGAAAAGTGTAATTTTGATAAAATGTTCAAGCCTATAAAAAATCAACTTCTTATCAAGTCATTTGTGTCTGTAAGTTTAGTCCTTGAAGAATATTTTGATCTTTCTTGAATGCCAGTCAGCCTTTTCTACGTATTGTTTAAAGTTTCATTTTTTTTGCGATCCTAGTGCAGCAATGTACCTTAGTTTTGCCTTTGTCAAGGTGCAGTCAAAACATTTTTGAAGAATTTATCTCAAATGACTTGAAAATAAATAACTTGTTTTTTTGCAATGCAACAGCCCTGTTCAGTGCACTGAATCTAGTTGCCTTTATTCAGTGACCAATCTGGTCCTTTTCATTCTACAGCATGGCAGCAGTAACAGTGGGAAGAATCCAGTAAGTGGTGCCAATGTTATGGTCGGAGATTACGGTAAGGAGCTCTCTGAATTGGTGTCCAGTTATAGCTCAGCAAACCAGAATAACATGCTGCCCAAATACCCCAACACACACACACACACACACATACACACACACACACACACACACACACACACACACACATACACACATACATAGAAAACACATGGTTAGCATCCTAAATAACAGCTATATACTTTCACACAAAAACCAATGCAACTTTTTTACTCTCCCCTTTCAGGGACCGGCAGCTGTTCCGTGGGCATCTTCACCACAGGGCGGTTGTTTGCAGAGACCAGTTTAGGTCTGTTTGTCTCTCAGTCATCCCTCTGGGCCCCCGATAGAATAACTTCAGCCCCGTCCTATTACTATGCAACCCCACAAAACCTGGTCAGAGGTGCTCGATCCTGCCTCCCTTAAAAATACCACTGAGAAGAAAAAAACATAGGACATGAAAGTCTTTGATATCCCACTTTGAAATTATGGGTGGACCCTTAGTGCTTCATTTCAGTTTTAGAAGTAAATGAGTAGAATCTAGTTTAACTTTGGCTATTTGTTCTCAACTCACAGACTTACTAACTGTAACTGAGAGCTGACTGTTAAGAGAACGAATCTATACAGGATTATTTTAAGCTTAAATTCACCAGCAAATTTCCATTGCTGGACTGTAAAACTCACAATTTTACTCAGCTCTGTCCAGCGGAGCATTTAAGGGTACACATTTGTTTCACCAAGTCTACAGACAGGACTGTATTTGTACATCTTAATTCACACATGTGCACATTTCTCTAAATTACAAAACATGCACAGGCCTCTGAATCCTCCCTCTGTTTTTTATTTTTATAGATATAAATACACACCCAGTTAGTCTGCAATAAACCAGCTTTTATTGGGATATAAAACTTTTTTCCATCAACACCAAGCAACTGCTGCTGCTGCTGCACACAGGGGCATTTAGGAGGTTTATACTAAAATACCTCCACTCTGGCTCCAGAGGAATCTGTTCATCACAAATTCAACAGAATCACAATCTTCACATTGTTTCCCTGACTTGCTCTTCTGTGCTTCACCTCTCCTGGAACACTTTCCCTGCACAGATTACGTATTTAACCTCTGAGAAGTGTGTCTTGAAGGAAAAGAGTGGAAAGGAGAAGCTTGGCAAAGAATCGAGGCATATCAAACAAACAGTGGCAAGGCTGTAGGCAAAACAAGGTACGGCAATTCAAGTGTTGGATTAAGATGTGCTATAAATAGATTCAACATAGAAACATGCCAAAGACAACTTGAAATAGAATAATATAATATTCCCTAAGTAATAAATCTACTGTAAGTCGTTTTTAACTGACAAGTCAAGGGTTGTTTTGTTTGGGGTTAGACGGGGAAACAGTTTTCAGTATACACTGAAAATTGGCTGACATTGGTTGTTTAAAAAAGTGCTAGACCAACCAATTCAACAACATTTTCAAATCCAAAATCTTAAAGGGGAAATCCATCCATTACTCATCCTCATTGTGATCACTCATCATGAGCGGTACTATGCCAAAAGTAAGAGAAAGACTTCTGTGACTTCTGGAAAAGCTTTGTCAAGAAGAAGAAAATGTACCCTGATGATGTAGATGAGGAATCCTGCTTTACAAACAGAGGCAGTGGCGTTTAATCTGCATGCTTTTGTCCATTTTATCCTTTTCTTTCAAGCTGGTGTAAAGCTCTCAATCAACCAGACCAAACAACCATGACCAAGACCTTCTGAAAAGGTGTACATTGGATTATACAGGAAAACCCCCACCCACAGACCAATACTTACTCTTCAATTCCCACCAGCCCCTGGATCATAAGTAAGGGGTAACAAAAACCCTGCACCAACGAGCTGATAACGTACCAACGTACAGATTGTTGATATCCAAACTGGACCTTTGTGAAAACAGCCACAAGATCCAAGAAGAACACCAAGGAAAAGAAGAGGAAACGCAACATTGTGTTTCTGTATGTTTCTGGATTGTCAGAGAAACTATGGAGGATTTTCAACAAATTATTGTATTAATGTTAAATTAATGTATTGTATTATGTACATATTTTAGACAGGGAGGGCAGATTGTTTGAAATAGGGGTGAAAGAGAACTTTTATTCCTTCCCAGGAAACTGAACAAACATTCACATTTGGCCTCATATAAGAATGACAACGACGGACGTTCAGATTTGGCCTCAGGTGTCTGCAACGACCACAACAGCCAGGAGCAATAACACACCAAGCAGTATCGATCACGTTGACAATGCACCCACAGAGGCTAAATTTGGGATTGAGAGGCAAAAGTCTTCGAGTGTCTTCAACCAAGTCCAGTTGCCCTTGATTTTAACCTTGCTTGGATAACTATGACCTGGATGACTAAGAATCTTCACAGAACTAAGAGGAGTAAACCTGAAGTCATATAGACTGACAGATTAAACTACTATTGAGCTACTACGTCATCCTACATCATCAGCATCTCATAGAACTATTCAAAAATGGGCTACTGTCAGTCTGTACAACTTTATGTTTAGTCTCTTCTGTTTGTTTGTAAAAAGGCAACATGAACAAGAGACAGACCAGAACTAAAAGGAATTTATATATGTCTATATATCTATATATATTATGTATACAATTTCCTTCATTCAGACCAAATTAATTGAAACACAAATATGAAGCACCCTAAATCACTGGAGTACCATGACGAGGATTTCTAAAACAAATGCTGTACAGTATGTGACAAGTTAAGACTTTTTTCACATGGTGGATAAATGCCCTAAGCAGTTACTTAATGTAATGTAATAACCAGTAGTCAGTGATCACTGCAGAGATGGTCTAAAACACACTTGCTAATATATTCAGCAAAGTGGGTGTTTTTCTATTTTACATTACAGATATTTCCAGACATTTAGCTGTTGCTCTTTTCAGAGTAATTTGCATTGACTGCTAAAGGAAAATAAACCTCCATTCTAACAGTGGAAGCTGCCATTACTAAAGGGGTTACAGGTCACAAAAGCAACCCTCCAATCTTATAGGATAACAGCTAACAAAAACATACGTAAAACGAGTGTTTGCAGCAGTCTGAAGAGCGATTTGTGGAGGACAGGTACTACAGTGTTAATGCTGAATTGTTCATTTGGCACCATTACTTAGGATCTGCAATATCATGTTGTGCAATTTTAAAGGATTATCTAAGACTGGTACATGAAAATTAGATATTCCAAAGCTCCCCCCCTCGCCTCCTTTATCCTCACTTATCCTTCCTCCTCAACACACACTCCCTACATCTACTTTCCTACTCTTTTCCTCCCCCCTCCCATCTTCCT
Organism: Micropterus dolomieu; assembly: GCF_021292245.1. Taxonomy (NCBI): domain Eukaryota; kingdom Metazoa; phylum Chordata; class Actinopteri; order Centrarchiformes; family Centrarchidae; genus Micropterus; species Micropterus dolomieu. Next base: position 4,750,951 of record NC_060160.1, on the reverse strand, counting down.
CAACCATCCTTTGCTGCACGCTCACCCCATCAGTTGCTGCTGTTGCTGTGGCAGCTTTCTTTTTTATTTAATTTTTTTTTTTGGGGGGGGGGGTTGCATTGCCAGACAGACATAATAAAAATAAAACTGGAGGGGTGGAAAGGAAAATCTTTTAATAGAGACTTATTACAGGGACATATTCGCATCTAATGTTGCAAATATTGCTTTTGGAATAACGCCGTTATAATCCAGGAACAAAACATCAGCCAAAGACACAAAGTTTAACAGGTTGGAAACAAGAGGAGGCATTTTTACTGCTAAAGCTCATCCACAGCTTGAATACGTCTGCTGTGTGAAATAAGGGCTACAAACAGTGGATTTATGCAACCCTAAGTACCAAACGCTAAAATAAAATACCTTCTAAGTATACTCATTATGTGTCTGGTGGAGGTTTTTTGCACTGCCACTGAAAAAGAAGAAAGCACCTCCAGGTTAAAATTACAGGTTTGTTCTGGAATAGGCGTCATCTCAATACTTTGAAGTTCAAGTTCATTTGTGCACTTCAATGAAAGAAACATGAGTGTAAACGTGAAATGAAGATAAATCTATTTATACTTAAATCTCAAAAAACATAAAAAGATGTAATAAATTTATAAAAGAATATGAGCAAAGTAAAACTGTAAGAAAACATATATTTAAATGAAAAACTTCATCATAAAGCAATGCTTTGAGAAAAATGCTAGCGTAATAATATGCTCACAGTGACAGTACTAATATGCTTCCATGCTCACCATCTTTGTTTGGCATGTTAGCATGCTAACATTTGCTAATTATCACTTTTAAAACACAAAATACAGCTGAGGAAGATGGGAAGGTCTTTCAACTAAAGAATTGGAGACATGTTGACCTGATTATGGCATTAGATGAAAAGTCAGGGGATCACAAAAGTTCAAATATAATGGCAATCCATTCAATAGTTGTTGAGACATTTCACTCTGAACCACCGCTAGAGCCACACTAGATATAAGATAACTAAATATAAGATTAAGAAGAGTAGACTGATCAGAGTATGAACATGTACATCTTTTATCTATTTTCTATTCTATTTTATTTATTTTTTTCCACATATCACTTTATGTGTCTTGTTTTTCTACAAGTTCTGTTGTCATTGAAATTTTCTTATTTAAGGCAGCTGTTTCTGAGTTTAGCAAGCTTGATTTATTTTACTGATAACATGTTTCATTACCTCCTGGGGGTGGATATCTCAGTAGGATAGAATATATTTTTATGTGATTTGTTTTTTTTTAGCGTAGCACCATAAAGCTATAATGTACAGCTCCACACCATATGTCTTCATATTCAACATTACCTTGAGCACACAGTATGAAGCTTACACTCCTTGTATTCTCATGGTTGTGTGAAGGCGGTGACAGCGGCCACTGAGGTGACAGGATTTAAATTTGTCTTCCTCAGCTGTTGTCTGGCAGCATATGTTAATCGCCTAGACGCCACTCTAATGGTTTAACAATAATAACGGACCAGTTTAATAGAAATGAATTACCGTCATTATACAACAAGGGCCTGCCAATCTCAGCGACTCTGGGCACCAACTCAGATGGAGGGGGTAAGCAGAAAACTGGAGCTCACTTCTCGGCTCTGCAGTTAAGTGATAAGTGAGGCTGTCAGAAGACTGAAGACCTGCCTCCAAAGTAAGGCAGCTGTCAGGTAAAAAACAAACATGTAACTGTTAGTTGCTGTTATCACCATTACACTTCTATTTTTTTTTACAACATAGGTCTCAAAAGTAGAGTTAACCTCTATGATAAACCACATTATTTTAACGTTCGGTGAAAGTTAGTACTCATCATTTCTAGGGGAAATAAAGTAAAGTTGCCGTTTATGTTTTAGTCACTACGTTTTCTCCAGTTCACAACAGGGTATTAAGTTATGGAGACTGCATGCTTTTAAAAACCCTTAGGGTCTTTAAGTGTTTTTAAAAGTATGCAGTCTGCATGTCTTTAAATCAGCATGGTTATAAAGGACCATTAGATGGGTAATTAAAAGTTTCTGTTGTTCATAACAGCCATAGAAAGACACAGAAAGTCACCCACTTTAATGCAGTTGCCCATAATTTGCCCATACTGGTAACTTATATTATAAGAAATAGTAAAGGAAAATGCTCATTTGCTTTTTTGCTAAGAGTTAGATGAGAAGATACTACTTTATATCTGTCTGTATGCTAGGAGTACCAGATGACAATAGGTGAAATTCGAGACAGAGTTTGCAGGGGTCGGGGGGTGAGGGTACTCATACATTAGTATGTTCAGTGTCGAACAGTAAAGCCAACGAAAAACACAACAACTGTCAGAATGTAACAGTGGGTAAATCATGATGATCTGGTAGCGTTGTACAATTCATTTATTTTATTTAATTAATTTTATCAGTGCCGTGCCTGTCATGTCTGTGCAACGCACTTGTCAGATCTCTCATTCTCATAGGCCGCCTGCAGCTACACTCCCCTGTGCTCGTGACTGTTACTTCCACTATCTTCATCTACACTAGAGCACAAAAAGAGGAAAAGAGCACCAGTGTTACTTTGTGGCTATAACAATGCTGTTGACACAATGTCTGCTGTAGCCCAAGAACTACACAACGATCAGTGTTGAATGTCTTTATTAAACAATAATCAAAACTCATGTTTAGTCTAATTTTTGGGACAAACAGGACAGGAGTCAGGACAACTGCTCGTAATTCGGGACTGTCCCGAATTTTTCGGGACGTCTGGTCACCCACTGGAGCCGGCAGCCAGTTAGCTTAGCTTAGCACGAAGACATGAAACAGGCGTTAAAAAATCGGCACCTCTAGGTTATAATTCATTTGTTTAATGTGTACAAAAACTGAAGTGTAAAAACTTCATATGGTGTTATTTGCTGAACCTTTTCTTGGCATGATGTACTCATTTTCTGGAGTCTTGTCATCTGACCTGGTGGAATCCAGGCTAGCAGTTTCCCCCTTTTTCCAGTTTTTATGCTAAGCTGAGCTAACTGGCTGCTGGTGCTAGCAAGCAAAAGTAGAAATCTAACTACTGATGAGAAAGCTGTACACCCAATCAATGCAACAAAACAAATATAATATTATAATTATTATCTAAATTGTGGTAAAACCAGGACAATTTGGGAGTGAATGTTGAAAATAGGATATTTAAGGTTTTACAAATGTTTCTTGGGACTGGGGACATCCAGCATGAAAATGGGACAATGCTGGACAAACCAGAATGTCTGTCAACCTATGTTATCCTGAAAATCGGGAAACCACTGAAAGAAAGCCAAACATCCTAACTGATTGTTGTTTGACGAAATGCTTCAGTTCAAACAATATCCACTTAAGCAAATGTTGAAATCAGCAAGAACACAGATGTGGAAAAAAAGGAGATAAACCTCATTCTTCAAAATGTTACTTTTTGCAGGTAAGTCTTTTAGTCTGACAGTAGCGTGCTGCTCTCTGATAGATGGTTAACAATGACTGGAAACTCTCCAGCTGTTTCCTCCAACAAGCGGTAAGCAGGCTCGCATGCCTGCCTGTTTATGGCATGCCACCCAGCCAAAGAGGCATTGTTTTATTGTTGCTTTACACAATGTGAGTTGTTAAGCCTGAAAATAAACTCACATTGAATCAACAGCATCTGGTCTTGGTTCACTTTCTGGGATTGCTTCTAATGGGGAAGAATGTGTCTACCAGTCTCAACTGACTATCGCTAAAGAGCTTAAAATGCATCTGCAGAACTTGTCTTTTGTAAAGTTAGATAAATGCAAAAAATTGAGAGGAACACATCTTTAAGAAGTGATGTCTAAATACCATATGTTATTGTAATTGTTTTTGCCGACTGTTATTTTGTTTTCATTTGTAGATGTCTCACTTTGTAATAAAACTCTTCACACCCGCCTACCTACTTCCACTTGTTATATTTTTCATTGAGCCAAAAGAACTTTGGGTGTGCTGATATCTGAAAAACAAGAGGCTCAACTTTCACCATAAATTTGTCATTTCAATCAAAATGAGATGATCTGAGCTTTAATATTGTCATCGCTTTGTTCACACTCCTACATCATCTCAAAATACTTCCTCTTGCCAAAACCAGAAAGCAGACAGAAACAGACTATAAGCGACGGGTTTAATGCCATCACTTTCTCTGTTATAAATCTGAGACTTGTCTGATCTTATAATGTTATATATGTGAACAAGATCCTATGCAGCCGAGTCTTTTTAAGTAACAGGGTTGGGTGATTTTATTTTAGTCATCTCTCAGGTATGTATCTAGGTTGTCGGAACAGGTTTGTGCTCTAGTGCTTGGCAGCTCGGCTCTCTCTGCTCAGCTGCTGGAGATTAATGAGCTGTCAGTGGCAAGGGAGGCATTAAAAGACAGCCTTCCCCTGGTCAGAAAAGATAATTACTGTTGATCACTAGTGCTGTAAGAGTAATAACTGTCTGCCTGTCTCTCTGCTCATCTGTCTCTGCCTACCTGACTGCTTGCTTGCCAACATTTCTACCTACCTGTGTCTGCTTAGTCTACCTGTCTGGATGCATATAAGAATCTTACTGGTTTGGCCTTATACATTATTTTCTTTCCCATAATTTATGATTAGAACACAACTGAGCTTAAGGCTTTAACACAGGACACAGGAGTGTAATTGGCTAAACCTGTCCATTATTAGCAGAAACATGTCTTATACATCTTACATTGTGTTTATTTCAACATGTAGAGATGGATTTAAAAAAATTTTACTGTGTAAAGTTACAAAAGAAATGGTCAGTAATGACAATTTGTGCGGCAGTGAAACCCTCCTTTAAGTTTAAAGTGCACAAAAATAACTCCAGTCTTGCAAAGCTTTCCAATATATTGCAACTGAGTTATATAATAAGCATGTCTTCAGTGCACAGCAACTCTGCCATTTATCAAAGCTGAGTTTGCACAAAAGCCACAGAGAGTCAGTCTGTCTTCTCTGTTAAAAATTTAAACCTTCAGGAAGCCTTCAGTTGCGAAGACTTTGTTCACAATCTAAAGCTTCTCAAGAGAAAAACACGCTCAGAGCTCTCACAGTGTTCTGCAACACGTGTGCTGTATATTATCTGATGTAGCCTAAGAGCTGGATTCATTACTGATCCGTACTGCAAACTACACAGTGACAACAACTGCTGCAGACAAATTGGTTGCTTACTGAAAGTGTCAAGTCATCTATCTTAAAAACTGGCCCAGGTTAGGACTGAAAAATTATATGTTCCTCCTCCTAAGTGTTCAGGTCTTTGTTTAATGCAGGTCAATGAAATAAGGGTTGTTGCATTTGGATTAATTCCTCACTATCCTAGTTTGAGCTTTTTGAAAGATTTTTCTTCCTCTAAGGTAATGGCAGAACATACACACATAGACCATCTTTTGACAGAAGTCAAAGTATTATTATTATAGTAATAAAATTATTCATTATGAAACTAAAGCGCAGCTACTTTCATATATTGGGCCATATGAATCCTAATCGTAGCATTGACAGCAAAAGGCCTCAGAGTAATGACCTCTCTTCATGTGGATTCTACAGAGCCGGCCTTCTGAAATTACTTGCATCTGTATGTGCAACATACCTTCCATGTGGCGCAAGCTTCCCCCAGATTGATGTACTTCATCTATAGGACTATAATCAGTCTGTATGTTCTTAAAAACTGTGTGCTCACTGGAGAGTATCACACTTTTGTATGTGCTTCTATACAGACATGAAGCATCCAGGGTTGATGATAGTCCTGATTACATTCATATTGAAATGAATAGGTGAACTTAGCTAAAATGGATATAATTTTAATGTATTTACTATCTGAATTTAACTACCAACGCATTAAAAACATAACCTGTTGTGAGCCTGACTAAAGACCACAATTTTGGGCTGTTCATAACAAAAGGTGTTTGTTTTTATTTACCTCAAACTCTGCAAACATTTTATGTTTTTCCCCTCACCAAGACCTCCTTCACAATCTCCTCTTCCTCCTCCTCTGAGGTTGCATGATGCATAGAAGTGTCAGCCAATAGTTAAAGTTCCTTTAATGTTTTGCCACATTTTCAAAACTTGACACCACCACAGATGGATGATGTGAACTGATGACATTTGAATTTAAAAAAATCATAAAGGGGCCAAACAGTAACCAGGTGTTGTTTTGTAAAGCAATTAAAGCGTATTAAAACATTCAAGATTTACAGCATTGCTAACATTTCTGATAATAAATCTGACATTTATCATAAAGGTAAAGAAACTTATGCTCATCCCCAGAGGCAGACTAATTATTTGCCTTTTATTTGACCTGGGAACGAGCCATGGTCATAAATATGCATGTAAGTGCTGTGGGCCTGGACAGGTTTCAGGCTTTGAAACATTTTTTCCCTGTATTTTTCTCCCTGCTTTTTGTTACATGCAATAGTAGTTTTACATTTTTTATTATCACTGCAGTTTATTAACAAATTTTGCAGCAGTGCAGTCTGTATTCTATACACATCTTCTTCACATTCAGTCAATTTTACACAAACTTTCTGCACAATCTTCCCAATATGCTACCTATCACCTAAAATGAATTGCAGCAAACCTCCTCTGTGTAACTGTAACAAGGTGAGGGGCATTCTTGTTTACATTGTAGCAATCCATCAAAATTTCTTGTCAGGATCTTAAGTGGACAACAGTTGCCAAACGTCACGTAAAGTCAAAATGACAGAAATTCTGAAATCTTCTCTACCTGCCAATATAAGATCCAGGACCACTCTGATTTTTTCATTTCACTGTCTCCATGACCTCACAGTATTTCTTTTCAAGAGCAGGTCATCAGTTCAACACATGCCTCTGAAATTGGCTGCCGGCAGCATCCTGCATTATTAACTTTGTGGTTGGAAGCAGTATGCCTCCTCACCAGGAGCAACCATGGCTGGCTGGGAGATCCTCAGCTGCTGGAGTCATATACAAACATTAGTGGCTCTAATTAAGGATAGCAACAAAAGTGCAGCGTAATTAATCATTTCAAGGGTCTGGGAGAGGCATACTTGCAGCTACAAAGGTGCAAGATGTGAAGCTGCAGAGCTCCAGTTCCTCTAGAGCATTTTTTGCTCCATATATTGATATTTATGGTTTGTCTTTCATAAATGCCAATATATGCTGTATGAATTAAACATTTTCCCGTCCCCCACTTCTTTGTTTTGACAATTAAATTTGTTTACATGAGGAAGATTAGTGCTAATTACCCACAGTGAATAATCTTAGACTTGAGTACAGAATCAAGGAGTGTCACATTTATGAGATTGTTTACCTGCCGACAACTAATACGAACAATGGTTCGACTGATTTCTGATGACCTGAAGGCTGTTGAGTAAGCTTAGATCTTTGAAGTTGATAATAGCTCACCGGTGGAACCAGATATTTGAAGAGCCTCATCTGCTACTGCCAACCCACATGCATATGCAAGCAACAAATGTGGCTTCTTGAAATACTTTCAGAGAAATTAGTTGTTGCAGGCGTTTGGAGCCAAGAGAACGTGGGTATGTGTGGCTTACAGGGTGTTGTCTGGGTGTGTACATCAGTGGCGGCAACATGCAGTTTCACTGCCCTTCTGTAGTCTTATATTGTTTGTGGTTTAAAAAAAGGAACAGCCACTGCCTAAAGACTTGACATCCCATTGCTTTTAAGTGCAACAGGCACAGACTTGCAAAATATGTAATTACCAATGTCAACTCTCTTAACAGCAGGCATTGTAGTGTGTTTTCTGTCTAATGTGGGTCTGATCAGGGCTCAAAGAGGGCATAAAGGGGTTTTGGGATACCTGGATTTACAGATGCAATTAAAATATGTGATCTGTGATGGGATTTGCTCACCTGAAAGGCCCTAATACACTTAACTTTCAGCCAACACCCCTCCCGCTTTATTTCTCTATTCATTTTCACATTCCAGCCAGTTTAATAAAACAAGGTACAGTTAAATCTGATTAAGTAGACCGGGAATTACAATTTTGTCTAAAAATAAGACATCCATACACTCATAAAAACATGTCTTAAAAATGGGATTGGCTGTACACACAAACCTGTTAATGTAGTTCTGTAGGAAATGTGGTTTTAATCCTGGTTCCGTTAAATGAGTTGATCCACTACATTTATAAAATCTGAAAGATAATTAGCTTTTTTAGCTTGAATTCAGGTTTATTCACAGTGTTACACAAGCCAAGTTTGTACCAAACATCTTTGTAAAAAAGAAATGCAATCTTAAGTAAGCAAGTAGGTTAGTAAGTAAAGCTCATTTGGTATGGTAAATGATGTTATTGTGTGTCGACAAAACTATATTTAGAGCAAATGCTTTTGCTTGAAAAATTACTAAACTATATCACCAAAGGGAACACTACTAGCACTAGTGACCATTTTATTTACATTTTGTTTGTATCATGAATGCTCATGAGGGTCCACATTCCTACAGTCAGTTTCACTTTATATGCTGATTGATAGTTGATGACGGCAATGCACAAAGAAGCATAGCAATGAGCCAAGAAAGACAGTAAAGAAGAAACTCCTAGCAAGCAAATATGGATATAAACAATACAAGGCTTAAAACATGCAACAAAAAAAAACAGTTGCTATGGTCATTCAGGCTCTACAGGGGCAATTAGAAGCTGAATATTTCTGCGTTTAAGACTGCCTTCAAAAGAAACATATTTTTACCTGATGGAGAAAATCAGCAAAGATCAGAGATTAGTCAGACCTTATTTAAGAAATTCCAAACTAAACTAAACTTAAGTCAGCACAGCAACTTGCCATGGATGGAGAGTCTTTAAAACGCCACTGCTCCATGTGCAGAAAACCCATCAGAGGTTACCGCGCTTCACTGCTCTGTTAATTATTTCTCACTGCTGGTATTTCACACCTGCCGGGGAATGTCGGCGCAGACCCGGCAGCCAGCAGCTGAGCTGGGGCATGATTGATATCTGTGGTTATTTCACTCTGTCCCCTCGCCCAGAGATGTGGCTGTACAATGAGCTTCTTCTTCTACTGTCTCCCACGCGTGTTGCTGCAGTTCTCAGGTGCCGATCGTTCTGGTACACCTTTACTGCTGGGAGGGAAGGCGGATTGGTAGACTGATGTGTGTTTGAGTGTGAGTGTGTGCTAATCCTTTACACTCGCGTAATTCAGAGCCACACTAAATGCACACACACCAGCTGCAGGTGACCCAGTTGACACATACTCACAGTGTTATTGATGTTACCTCTTAAGTCCACTTGAATAGGAGGTGCAGGTGAAGAAGACGAGGCTGGTTAAACAACAATTATTAATCTAGTAGACAATTCAGCCAAAATGTGGCCAGACCCGCTGGCTCCAACCCAATATGTGGCTCAGAGCCAACATTAGGATCATGTTCTTAATGTTTTGTCTTGTATAAAGCTGACTAGCGGCAGCTCTGTATGGAAAAACTATATTTAAAAATGGATTTAATTGTAAGCAAAGGAAACAGTAACTGTGATAAAGCCGGTGCATATCTGAGATATGATGTTTTAGAACTTGTGGATTCTCCATTTTGAATACTGACTATGGAAGAGCTCTTGATAACCTTGTCAGCTGTAGCAAAGCCCTGTATGGCAAGTGTTGTCATGATTGTGGGAGAGAATTGGTAAAAACCAAGCAAACAATCCAATCCAAAAGATCAATCCAAATCCCTAATACGCAAAACCATATCAGAAGTCCAAGAATATGAAAGTACAGTGCAAATGGAGGCTGTACAGGCATATTAAAAAGAAGAGAAATTACATTTATTCATTTAGCTGATGCTTTTATACAAAGTGAATTACAATTACTATGTCAGAGGTCGCACGCCTCTGGAGCAACTAGGGGTTAAGTGTCTTGCTCAGGGACACAATGGTAGTTGGGTCACAGGGGGTAATTGAACCCAGGTCTCTCACACCAAAGGCATGTGTCTTATCCACTTCCCCATCACCACACCTAGTAAAATCTATAAAAAACAAGGGCAAAATTTATATTTCATACACACATTTGAAGGTCTCGTTCCCTTAATATAGAGTGTGTGGAGTATATCTATGTATGTGGAAGTCACTCTTTACTTTACTGCACTTAAGTGGCAAAAGCAAAGACTATAGCAAATATATATATATATATATATATATATATATATGCATCAACAATCCTATTTAAGTATTCAAGATATTTGTTATAGTGGGTTTGTTTTGCCGCTGTGGCTTTATGGAGGGTCATATCACATGGAAAAGTAACTTTTATGTTTACTTTTATGCAGCCACTCCGAGCCTTTGTGATCTTTACTCCACTAACCTGTGCAATTTTCTGCACAATAACCCACAACACAGTGATCTATATTGTGAAGCACAGACACACATACTGAGTGGGTTAGACAAGCACTTTTGTCACCACAAAGAGAACATCTGACAGAGAATGGTAAATAATGCAACTCTCTACTGCCAAAGTGCATTTCATTAAGGTTTGTTAGCACTTAAACAGTAAAGGCTGGTTGTAGTGGGCAGATACCAGAGCTGTGGCTCCATTTCATACTGCATCTACATACTAAAGAAATTATACATTGTACCATTTTTCCTATTTAAATCTATATAAAGTACAAGTATGTAAATATGTAAGTATTTTTTATCATTTTACAACACAGGGATGATTAAGTTGCAGTTCCCTTTATGCTACTCATAAAAAAACAAAACATTATATACAGAATTATATACAGTAGATCGGTGGATAAATAAGTCATATAAATAAAGCTGTTTTACATGGTGCAGTGCTGAGGATGAATTAAGCAGTACCACAGCCTGAGGATAGAAGCTGCTCTGAAGTGTGGTGGTATGACAGCAGGTACTTCTGACTTCAACTTCCAGACTGCAGCAGGGTGAGCAGACAGTGGCTGGGGTGGACTGTCTTATAGTATCTTTATTTATTTATTTATTTCTATATTTAGTGTTGTATAAACACATGTCACTGAAACTGTACCTCTGAAAAACACTGCCAATTTAACTAAGCTATAGCAATATGTTTGTCCATAGATCTAAAGTAATATTTCTGCATTTTAGGAATTCTTTGCTTTCTTTCCAAGTGTGATGTGAAAACAGCGTCATGTTTCTGCGTTAGGTTCAGAGCTATAGTCTGGGGCCTTGCTTGAAATTACATGGAAGCCCCTTAAAACCAAAAATGTGTCTTTGTGTACAGAGGGTTAGTCATACCCTTTTTACACTAAAATTAGTGCATTATCTGCAGACTTCAGGAAAATGCACTAAAATGTATTTGAGAATGAATGTCCTGTCTCTTTATAGAACACAGCTTTTACCTTTTTAGTTTTACAGCATGCTCCTCGAGCTGTTTCACAGCAGTCTTTAGAGCTGTCCACAAGAACCAAGCAAATATAGTCTACATACTATATCTTTGAGTTTCATTTTGTCACTTCTCCTCTACATACTCAAAACAAATACTGAATATACTAGTAAGAATTCTCTGATTCCAGCTTCTCAAATGTGAGGATTTTCTGTTTTATATAATTGTAACTTCATTGTCTAGTGTAATGGTTTTGTACTATGTTGTCAATTAAAAACTAATTGACAACGTCTCGGGGAAATGGGCATTTTAAAACTAAATGATTAATCAATTAATAAAAAAATCAACAATAAAATGAATCATTAGTTGCAGGCTTCACAAAATCCTGTTTGAATTGATATGTATAGTTCGGAACAGGGACACAGCTCAGGTGTGAACGCGCATTAAGAGGATAAATATGAAGCAGGATGTTTCTGAAAAGGAGCGTGCATGCTCAGCGCCCCCTGCCTGGATGAATGATGGCTAAATAAAGGTAGAGGAGAGGAAAGACAGAGTGCAGCTTCAGTGTCAGACTGGGGTGGGGTCTATCTTTGAACAGCAGTGGTCAATCGGTTCAGTAAATCCACCAGGATTGAAACACAATACTTGTGGGGTTTAAGGGGGGAATGGGCTGACTGACATTAACACCCCCTCCTCAGAGATCCTTTTTGTCTTAAGCATTCACTGGTGGACAGAGCAGAGCTAACAGGCCGCTCCTAGTGCTTAGCCAAGCAGTTGTGAAAACACACATATTCCGGCGCCAGGGATCTCACTGCGCTTTTTTGACCAAAACCGAGAAGCTCTGGCTGAGACAGAGGGGCTCGCATGCAGCAGTGGGGAGGTGAGAGTGAAGATGAGGGGGTGGAAATTGAGGAAGATTTTTGTCCAAGGCTTTAATCAGGTTTCTGAGTCAAGGCTCAGCACATTTAAAGGGGGGGTCTGGAGTCAAGTAATACTTGGTGTCCTGTCAAAACAAGCTAACGTGAGAATGCATGGCCCGGCAATTGGAGGGCACATGGGAGGAAATAAAGGCAACCCACAAGACCAGCAGAGTAGTTTATATGAAATAGCTCTGATTATTTAACTGAAAGTGGTCAGTTTGAAGTACATATTATACAAGTAAATACATAATATGTGCAAAATAATGAGTTTATTTGCAGCGCCAAGTCAAACAGATAAACTTGTACACACAAAATACATATAGTAACAATAAAAGGTATTCAACCCCTCTTAGACATTTTAATGTTTATTGTTTTACAATATTGAATCAATGCAGTTTTTTTCCCTGATGAACAGCTGCAGACCCTTTGATGTCTTTTAAGTAAAAACATCTCTACGCTGTCTTCTAAATGAATTACAAATATAAAATACAAAACATTCATTTGCATCAGTCAGTTTAGTAGATCGTCTTTGACATCCTTGAGTCTGTGTGGATATGTCTCTATCAGCTTTGCACAATTGGACACGGCAATTTATTCTCATTCTTCATGAACAGTTCAAGCTTTACATTATTTGTTGATTACTTTAAATATTCTTTGTACACTACAGTGTAGGATGTAAAATGATGCCTAATGTTCTAAAATCTAAATCTTCATTATGTTTTTGAGTCAATTAGTTTTTTACTTTGCTGGATATTTCAAAAGCATGAACCTATGCACCCACTTGAATCATAAAAACATGCACATATATCTCACGATTCTCTAAGATCACTATGTGTATTTTGATGCCAATCCATATCCAGACGCTGACTAAGAAAAACTTTTCAAACGCCCCTTTATTGAAAAAGCAAGATTAGAAGATTGTGCTTCCTTGGTGGAGGTGTGCTCTCAGAGTGCTTTTTAGACTCTGTTGTTTTACAGGTATATTATGTGTGAGTGAGATTTTCAACTGCATACAGGCTGCTGTTAGTGTTACCAGCTGTTTATATGAAATATTAGTTTAAAGAATGAAACAAGCTAAACTGACGGGACGGGAGGCTTTTATATCAGAATTTAATCTGTATCTAAAGCACTCTGCTAGTGCTGTTCATGCTGAAGTGCTCTCAGAGCTCTTTCTATTACTGTGGGTTATTTGCGGTCTTCTATTTTTGATGCAACCTATTTAAGAGTGATGTCTGTGTTTATGCAGCCCTTTCGCCCCCACAGAAACACCCAGGTTACTATGCTGCAGTAATTAAGCTCCCTGCTTTTAGCTGTCATAACACAAAATGTTTGGGCTCAGGGAAAACAGTCTAGGTTGTCACATTGAACAAAACCGCTAACCAGACATAGTAACCCGTGTTTAACTGCAGCGGCCGGCTGGGCTGTAATACAGCACCACTGACAGCGGGAGGGAGCATGAAAGTGGGCAACTGTCCACTCATGCCAGACAATAAAAGCAGAAGAAGGGGAGAAAAAAAGAATATATATATATATATTGGCGACAGAGAAGAAAAAGAAAGGAAAGGAGGAGTGGACTTTCTTTGAACTCAAAGAATGCTTTTAAATGTTGTTTATCACTTTTTAGATTTTGAGGGGCAGACAAACAGACAAAGGCTATGAAACAGAAAGGCAGTCAGACACAAAAGCAGATAAAGACAAGTAGACACTCAAATACAACAAGACAAATACAGAGACAGATGAAAGACGAGAGAGCTACTATGAGCAAACTGAGAGGCACCAGTTACGATCTGTGTGAGCTCTGGTCTCCGTTTGAAGATGATGAATGATCCTCAGGATAAAATGGTTCTGACCTAGCTTTCAGTTCCGCCTATGGACAAAAAATATTTAAATATACCACAAAAATGTAAATGTAGTGAGTTTATTTACTTAGGCTTCGGGTCAAGAGATAGCCAGTAAAATGTCAGTAGACTGATGCCTGTTGAGACACCTTTGTTCAAGCCTCACCTGTCCTGCTAGACAACAAGAAGAATCAGATTGAAAAAAAAAACAAAACAATGGCAAGATCACAAAGATAGCTTGTTACCTGGAAACTAGCAGAGACTCCAGCCAAGAAATAAATGCGAAACTTGATTATTGTTTTTACAAGTTTTTTTATGAATTAAAAAAATGAGATATGACACGTTTAGAGATGCTTCAGACAGAGCCAAGCTTGCTGTTTTGCCTGGTTGCCAGTCTTTATCCTAAGCTATGCTAACCGGCTGCTGGCGCCAGCTTCATGTTGAACAAACAGATGTCTGAGTGGTAACGACTTCTCATCTAACTGTTTGCAAGATCATATTCTTTTAAATACAGTCAACGGTGTATGACTGTATGTACGGTGTGTACAAGTTTTAGTTTCTACAGTATCCTATCTCCCACAGTCATTATTATGTTATATTGTGTTTGACTTGGTGGCCCTGCGATGGGCTAGCGACCTGTCCAGGGTGTACCCCGCCTTTTGCCCAATGTCAGCTGGGATTGGCTCCAGCCCCCCTGTACGCAGGATAAGCGGTTGACGATGGATGGATGGTGTTTGACTTGATGTGCTGCGTTTCTAAACTTTCCTTTACATCTGATTTAATAGTTTGTATCAGCTAGCTTTGAGTCATCTCAACTCACCAGAGCAGCCAAAAATAATTACCATGCAAAGCTGAAACCTCAGCTGTTTGTGTTAGTACATGATGATAAAGCGGTCAAACAATAACCAACAAGTAGACACCAAGTTTTAAGCAAGAATCCACTGCAGTAAACTCTAAACTTACTGTCTTTATCTTTTTTTTTCTTTCTAAGTGCATTAAAGACCAATATCAACCCTGATATAGGACCATCCTCTGCTGTTTCCAAGGTAACCACCAACTGCCATCCCTGTGAACCTCATCCACAATGCAACAAAACATCCATATATGTTTTTCTGTTTATTTCCAATTAAGGTTAGCCGCCACCGTTAATCACACCATTACCCTCGGGACTGCTGAGAGTCTGAGAAATTGATTTTGAGTATTATCATCATGATTGCTTTGTATGAGACAGTTTTTATAATCAACTAATGAAGTTCACTTGTTTGTTCAACTGAAATTAACGCTCTAATAATCGAAAGCTTTGTTTTGTGCGCTGCTTTAGCACTATTGTTTAAACAGTCATTACCATAATGCATTTATTTATTTGAACATAGTCTGGTCACAGACTGGGGAAGTGTGGAAACTTTTTTATGCTCCTGATGTTTGCACTTATGCAGGGAAGTTATCTCTTACGTGATCGCACGCAAACTTTATTTTTGGTTTGTTG
This sequence comes from Micropterus dolomieu, assembly GCF_021292245.1. Classification (NCBI taxonomy): domain Eukaryota; kingdom Metazoa; phylum Chordata; class Actinopteri; order Centrarchiformes; family Centrarchidae; genus Micropterus; species Micropterus dolomieu. Next base: position 4,735,390 of record NC_060160.1, on the reverse strand, counting down.
TGCAGTGATTTGAGTGCATATTGAGTGGGTGTTTTGAAGGTAGCAGCTTATCCTTCAGGGCAAAAAGACAGGTATTAAACACAAAAAGAATCTAAAAACCGCTACATATCCGTGCTGAGCTGTTATCCACCTCAATCCTAACACTACATATCTTGAATTCTTCAGTCAGCTGCCTCTGAGGTCTCTGATAAAACCTGTACACAACTTAATATGAATGACGATGATTTTTTAAAGTGAGGCATTGTTAAACAGACACTTATGTGTAGGAAGCTTGTGTGTATATTTACAACCGCCCCATACTCTGCTCCAAGAAAGTTCTTGGTTTAAAGATATTACACTTGCTTATTTCCAGCTTGACAAGGTGGAACTAAGTGAGTGTAATTCCTCTCCAAAACTCAGCTATTTAGACATCTTATAGAAAGGTTTTGTACAACGTAAAAACAAGGTGTAGATGTGGTTTCCGATATCTGGTTCTATTTCAAACCTACTTCCATATTGGGAAAATAATTCTTTCTGATCTGGACAATTGTACATAAAAGACTATGTGTTACACAAATGCAGCACTAAAACAGGTTTAGGGGGGGAATTTGTCTTCTTGCTCCTTGCTGCTATAATAATTACAGTGTACAATCAATTTTGTGGTACGGGATGTGAATCTTGAATGTGGTCCCTGCTGACCTACTTTAGGTCCTTATTGTCCTTATTGCCATGAAAACAGAAAAAAAATATGTTTAGGACTTTGTGGTATTTACACAGAATTGTGACTATACAAAGCTTGGTAATGGTTAATGCACCTGTGATAAATCTGAGTTTGAGTTCATGGTTAAACAAATTAAGCAAAACTTTCCATTTATATCTCATTCTTTCTTTAAGTTCTATTGGTGTTTCAGATCGTCCACACATTAACAACAGAAATATGTAAAAAGTAGGCCTACACAAAGACTTGCACTCTTAAAACGTTTTAGTATCATTCAGTGTGATTCTGTGACTTTAGCGCCTCCACATAAAACCATTAACAAACAATGTACATAAAGGACACAACCATAAATAGGTCATGTATGTAAAGTTCTAAAGGACACTTTGCCAACCAACTGATTCTGACCCTCAAATGTGAGCTGAAAAAGAATTAATGTATGTAAACTATCAATGCAAATACAACAAAAAGGCTTAAATACAAATAATAAACAATCAGCGAATGTGACAAGGAACCATTTATAAGTTGTTGCATACAACTTATTTTGTTGTTGTCGTCAGTGTGTTACAAGATTCGATAGAACAGGGAACTACCAATGGAAAAAGATCAGCATAAATAGCATGGCAGGAAGTTACCAACTAACAACAGAAAACACTAATTCAAGCATTATTCAACTCATAGAAGTGTTTTGTGCATTTCCTGCTGGGAACTCTTTATGTCTCTTCTTACCTGAGAAAAACACAAATGATTGATAAAGGAACTGAGGTAAAAGACTTTACAGTACCTCCCACTGTGTTTGATTGACAGGTGAACAAAGCGCAGAAACACCACAGAGATTAGCTCTTAGCAACAAAGATGGAGACAAAACAAAACAAGAATAAAACACTGTTCCTCCTAAAGATAAAAGCAGTTATGCATGTATTCACATTGAGATGAGTGATCAAGGGGCCATTAGATGTTTATTCATATATTTTATCTTGTGTTGGGTGTCAAAATAATACACAGATAGCTTTATTTTAGCTCTAATTAGCCCAGTTTGAAGATATATTATTCATTCTTTTTTGAAGAGTTGTCTAGCAATGCACACATGTTCCCACAACTTCGCCCATGAAGTGGAGAATGTGCCTAATCCTGTGCAGAGTTATGACATATGGTCACTGGCTTAAGTGATCTGGGGCCATCTTAAGATGTAAGAGGAATGCTTTTCCCAAAGGAGAGAGGGAAGGTAAATAAAGGAGACAATGCTGAGAAGATATGGGAAAATATTGATACTGCTGACCTCAGTGCTTAACTGATTAAGGACGGTAACATATCACAGCTGTTTACCTAACAGCTACCAGTGCCATTTTAAAAAAATTTGCTCTATCCCAAAATCATCTGCACATATTTTTTTTGTGGGGGGTAGGGAATCATTCCCTGAATTATCATCACCATTATTTAATCACTGAAGTACAGATAATCCCGAGATAAGAAGTGTAATTGTTTTTTTAAAAAGCGGTTTCATTTACAATGCTCCATTTATTTGCTGTAATTTGGTTCATTTTGTGCCATCAGTAATATTGGGAGACTGACATGACATATGAAGATGCCCCAGGCAAAGAGGAGAGAGTCCTGTTGCCCCTTATTTAGTCACTTCTCAACATTACAGTTTTTCTCTATTGCTTAAACACATTTCTTGAAATTATGACTTTTTTTCTCAAAACTCTAAACACAAATCTTCTCAACCAATTCCCCAAACATCCTATTTTCAGGTCAAAATGAAGCTTTCAATTCAAAACCATTCAATATTGCTGAAAAAAACAAACTTTGCCCTCAGACATTGACACACAAGCCGTCAGTAACACACACACACACTACATCACAGTCTTACACACTGGTGAGATAAATTCCAAACAATACTACAAAAACTGGTTAATAGTAATGTTGCTTGTGATTCTCACAAGATGAACACAACAAAAGAAATAACAAATTTGAACATTTGCACATTTTTACACACAACACACCAAACAACTAATTATTCTGCTCCAGCATCCTGTCTTTGGTCTGGGACAGGCCAGAGATTCTTGTTCTCCACCTCTTCCTCCTGCCTACTCCGCCCTGCTCCTGCTCCGCCTCCTCCAACTCCTCATCTTCCTCTGACTGAACAATTTTAAATGTTAGTGCTTTCTCAATGACCACATGGTGTAGGCAATGAGAAATGAAGGCATTTGTGTGTAGAGAAATGGGCTCTTTTGGAAAATGGAGTTATGGTTTGTAAATTTTAGTTCAATATCCTGGTTAGTGTTTAAGCAATTGAGAAAACTGTAAAGTGAAGTTGTGAAGTTTTTGACCACTAGTGGCACTAAAGAGCAATCCCCTGACAACATGAAGGCTCGTGCAGACTATAAGACTTTCAGCGTTGGCCAATGGCCGTGCTGTTCAGACTACACAACTTGCAGTCTTGTGACGGGAGTCTTGAAGTCGTCGTGACGTTCACACTACGTAACTGATCGGTGACAAGGGTCACACACTACGCGAGCTGACAGCAGCTGCGTCACCCGACGCTGGTCTCCAAACCACGCCTATTGATCACTGATTTACCCCCGATCACAGCCCGATGGTCATCGAGCTTACTGACCGGCAAATCAGGCTTAAAGGTATTATGCTTTTTGCCTTTTTCCCTCTTTATTGAGTTATATACTTTTTTCTGCATGTAATAGGTTTGTAAAGTGAAAAAGTCCAAAGTCCAGCCCAAAGGGAGTTCCCATATCCCACAGAAAACTCTGCTCTGAACTGCCTGAAAACCGCTCCTTTGTAGTCCAGCAGCTTTTCCTTCATCCCTGTGATGTGAAATGCGCATCATAACGCTCGCCAAGCGGCTAGTCCAACACACACACACAAAAACACCAGTGGAAAAACACTGAGCTGCAGCACACACCTCTCCCTTCCAAATACTATTCAATGGACATAAAGTTGTTACTGTGATGCAGAGACAGAGCTAAAAAGCTTAAAGCTGTCAGGGTTTGTGTGGTGAGGCAGGTTGGTGGACTGAGCAGAGTTGGTAGGGTACAAAAAGGTTTATTTAACATAACAACAAAAGGTGAGCACACTTACTGGCAGAGTGGCTGATTAACAGAGTCCAAAAAACAAGGTAATCCAAACAGAACAGAAACAGATACTAGACACAGAGCAATAGACAGGACAGAACACATGTAACAAAATACCAGACAAGAATCTAACTTCAATAAAAAACAATAACAGAACCCCATGTAAACAGACAAACACTGACCAACTATAACCCAGGGATCATAACAGACAAAACCTAAACGAGAACACAGGACTAGAACACAGAGTACTGAGCAGACTAAACCAAAATGATGCAGAGAAAGAACTAGAAGAAAATACTACAACATGAACTAAGGCACAGGACTAGGAACAAAGACATGAAACAAAAACCCAGACTCCCCAACAAGACACACAGACAGGACTGAAACCCAGACCAAGAACCAAAATTAAAACTCAGAGAAGGCATGGAAAAATAATATAATCCAGACAAGCTCATTACAGGATTGTGACAAAAGCTTAAAACTTTATGGATGAAAAATACTTTTGTTACAGATTAATAACTCACCACTCTGAAACTCTTGCTCCAGTCCATGTCGCCAAGCTGGTCGGCAACATGTACAACTGTACCGAAGCCGTGTTTTCCGTATAGACTGTAGGTTTACCGGCTTCTCACTGACCCGCCCTTCTCGGCTTCTGATTGGCTAGTAGTCCTTAACAAGGAACTGCGCATGTGCAACTCCCCACAAAGATCATTTAGAGACAAAATGTATCACTCCATAGCTAAAGTAAAAGGTTCAACACAGGGTGAAAAGAGGAGCTGCAGCAATGTGCAGTATGACAAAAAATATGGTGTTTGTTGAAAATTAAACCAAAGCTGTTCTGTAACAAACCCTAAATAGGATTTTGAATCTGAAAGTGAGCATAATACCACCTCTTTAAAATCATGTAGTGTGAACTACGCTTTAGGTGCGTTTGACTTCTTGTGGCGCTGCGCAGCGCTGACTTAACGTGATGCATGCTGGACTTAAAATAAGGCACGTTGCAAAACATCACTTTGCGGGAGCAAGGTGGCTGCAGGCACCGAGTCCAGCGGCCACAGTTGCTTTTCTGCAGCTGCACAAAGTTGCAACCTCAAGCTGGTAATGTGTCTGACTTGACGGTGCCGTTTTTATACCCCGCCAGTGCAGTCGTCTGCAGCTCACGTTAGACTATCAAGCCCGCGAAAGTCAGCCGCACTCATCTCTAACTATTGTTTGTATCATGTGTACTTTTCTGATAACTGCAGAGGGTGTTATTAGTAGTAATACTCCATAAATGGCAGCAGTGCACCATAAACAGGAAGAAGAAGAAGACCGCAAGCTCATGTAAACAATGCAGATTTTAAAATGTAGAAAAAAAGACAATGCAGTTAATTTACGAGGTATAAAATAAAGGCTTTTAAGTTCATAAGGAAACATACAACACATCTCAATGAAAAGTAAAAAACAGTGTATGTTTACAATAAAAACTCCATGATGAACTGACATTAGTTTGTCATTCTCAGCATCATTTGGTTTATTAATTGTATTAATCATTGGTTTATCCTGGTTGGTATAACCTGGTTTGGCAGGATTTGCAAATGTGGAAAGATGTCCAGCATCATTTTGCATTAAAACATTAAAAGTTAAAAGTCTGAAAGACCAGAGTTATGGCTTGTACTTAAGGTGCAGTTGTTACTCATATGCCGAGTCTGCACAAGCAGTACCAAAAAATCAGAAAGAACATAAGAACATATAGAAATCACAAATAAATAGCACTTCCTGGCAATTCTCTTCAGATAGACTCCACTGGTATGGTAATCAATATCATTCTCACTTTTCTTTTCTAACCAAAACTGTTTTTTGACAGACTGATGAATGTACGATGATTTCAAAGAGTGGGACCTATCATCACATCCAATACACTAATGTTTTCTGTGAAATACAACCACTGTTGGATGCGTTTCTCTCCTGACCTCTTAGGCCACATGATTACTGAGCTCCTGTGCTGATCAATACAGATCAATACTCAATATCTCCTCTGCCTGTTTTGGCTTGAGGAGAGGACACTCACAAAGGAAACTTGGATAAGAATTATTGCCTCAAGAAAGGGATCAGCAAAAACTATAGAATGAAGATGTTTTAAACAAGTTGATGACGATACATTGGGAAGGAAAATATAATTTAATTATGAAACTGGCAGCTCTAATTGTAATTAATTAATTATTTACCTTTACAAAGTATTAGTTCTTATTTGGTTAGACATGACAAAAATGCAGTCTTTACGTTGTGTTTTGAATGCAAAACAAACGGATAAATTTTTCAGCTCTCTGTTTGTCCATTTATGGTTTTGTGTCTTGCTTTTTTATTCACTAGCTAACTTCACCTTGTTTCTAAAGCTGTAATGCCTTGTGCTGACTACACGATTTTCAGCGTCGGCCTGATCGCCTTGCCGTTCACGCTACACAACTTGCCGTCTTGTGACGGGAGTCTTGAAGTCGTTGTGGCGTTCACACTACGTGACTGGTCGGTAACAGGGAGTCACACACTACACAAGCTGACATCGGCTCTGTCACCTGACGCTGGTCTCCAAACCACGTTTTGTCAAGTAAACACACATGAAATGTGAAACGGGAAATGACGCAAACCTACATATAAAACAGCTGTTGTTTGTTATCATAAAGATACCCATTATAAAGACAAAAAATATGGGTGAAAGAATGGATTAGCAGACTCAGGTAGCAGGGATTGTCTGAGCCACAGAGAGAGCTGGAGGTGAGTAAAAAGTGTTTTGTGGTGAAAAAGTAGCTGCCTGCTCTGCCAGCTGCCTGCTCTCATTGGCATGCTAGATATCTGGCTGGCGTCGGCTATGTGTCAGAAATGTGTCGAAGAGCCGTTTTGATGCGTAGAGTAGTTCACACATAACGACTGGCGACTGGCAACCGCCGATCGACTGCTGATTTACTCCCGATCACAGCCTGAAGGTCCTTGAGCTCACCGAGCAGCAAATCGGGCTAAAAATCATGTAGCCTAATGTGAACACAGTAATGGGCCTGTATTGTAGAGTTTGACTGTGAATTTGTCATCATCTGAATGAAGAAAAATGACAAACACTGACTAAAACAGCCTACAGCGTTGCCACCTTCTTCTCATTTTGTCTTCAAACTCCTCCAGAGCTTCATCACGTGCATGCTGCAGATGTGACTACACAAATATTGTAAAGAACCACCGGGGGAAATTTGGGGGTTTGAACTCTCTAAAGCAAGAGACATGCACAAACTCAGCTGCACTGCGGTTTTAAAAGAGAAGTTTCTAATTTACAACTTGCTCCTCCTCATTGTTTCAGACGATGTCTTGTCGAGGGTTCTTCTCCGCTACGCCTGTTTTATCTGCTGGCCTTGGACTGATAACAAACCTCCCTCTTTAAAACACTCCACATACCACCCTCACATAAACACACACACTTGGTTTCACTTGTGCACACAGCATGACACACGAGCACCAAAACACCCACATGAAATTCATGCATGCATCATATTGAGCAAGAAGCACATGCATATATACATACGTACATGCTCGCGCACACACACCCATACACACTTTCTATCTCTTTCTCGTACATGTGCGCGCGTGCACACACACACACACCACTTACTCACTTGCAGGGAGGGAGGAGTCAGCGCTATAAGACTAGTAATTTTTGTTTTGCCAACAAAGACTGGCTAATCCTGCAGAGGGCTTTGTCACAGCTGCTATTGTGTGTTTGTGTGGTATGTGTAAGTGAGAGAAAGAGAAAGAGAGTGGGGGAGAGAGACAAAGGTTGAAAGAAAATGTGAGGGAGAGAGAAAGCGAAAACACAAGGAAAAGAGTATGAGAAAGAAAGAGAAAACTGAGCTTGATTGCTGTTGAGTCTTTTTTAATCTATCTGTGAGTGTGTGTGTGTCACTCTTTGTCCCAGCTGTGTGTGCATATCTATGGGGGTTGGGTGTGTTTATTCGTCGCCTATCCCTCCTGGAGTTTTCGGCATGACAGAGCTCATTTCAGCCCATCTCCTTCTCTTCCCATGGCCACTCCTCCTCGGCCGGGCTCAGACCTCTGCTCCTCAGGCGGCCCGTGGTGCAGAAGGGTCGCGGAGGTCACAGGAGGGGAGGGCCGCAACGCTTGTTGGAGTCGTTTAGCTTAAGACGGAGATGATCCCTCTGATATCTGCCAGGGGGCCTCAGCCGAGTCGAAATAAAGTCACCAATGTGTGACAGGTGGAAAGAGAGCAAGCTAATAGCTTTGGAGCGGTGAGGTGCTTCAATCCTCCACCCTCCCCCCCATCCTGTCCCATTCACAGACTAAAAGAAACCACTAAATCAGACTTACCTAGAGAGGCAACCCAGCAGGAGGCTAATCAGAATTAGGCAAATTCATCAGCTGTCACAAAGTGTCTCTAAAGGGGAAAGCGAAGGTATCACAGGGATCATTTGCGTTTTATTCTCAGTTCCAGAAAATGTTATTGTGTCAGATCTTTTTGTTAGAATTTGCTGATGGGCCTTGTTGTTTGATCCAGTGGCCTCAGGGAAGCAACTGACATGAAGTCTGCACATTTTACTCTTTTCAGCGTGCTCTGCAGTGGAGAGGTGCTGAGCTGCTCTTGGCAAATTCCCTCCGTCTGGGAGCAGAGATCATAATCTGCATGTGGAGTTCAGTGTTTTTGCGCTGATACCATGTGACAGAGCATGCTGGTGCAGCTGTGGGCATTTGCAAGCAAACAGATGTGCAAAATACAATTTCAACACTGTAGCACATTTACAAACTGGGGATAGATAACAGTTGTGTTTATCACTTAGCTGTGATGTAGCAATGAATGGAATTGTTGGTAGACTATGACCAATCAATCAGCCCTCTGTTGCTTTGCATGTCACTGTTCTAAACATGGTCTACTTGTTAAAAACGTTGCATGATATGTCTTTTGTTTCTTGTTTGATTCTTACTTTTTTTCTTGCTTACTTATTTGAATTTTTACATTTTACAGTAGACAGATTTTATATATCTATTTCAAGGTATATAAAATAAATTTTGAATAAAAGACAAGGTAAAAATGAAATTAAACAAATATATTAAATAAATTATTAAAAACATAAGAATATAGAACCCTGGTGTTAAAAACTTCACGAGAACATCAACTGGACTATAATGCAGGAAAATGTTTTTGTACTTTGATAAAATACATGCTTACATACTTAAACTAGACTTGAACTGACCTATCTGTTACCTATTTAATAAGCTGAGCTATGAAGACTTTTTGAGTTAGATCAGCTCTCACACAGATAATAAATAGAAATGCAGTTCAAATGAGAACAAAACCTATAAAAGTGGATACATGCAAACAGTGTTGGGGGTAACACGTTACAAAGTAACGCATTACTGTAATCATATTACTTTTGTCTGTAACGCAGTAATGGAACGCATTACTGTTGATAACTTCAGCAATCACATTACAGTTACTAATAACAAAATCATCACGTTACTTGCAAACTGGTTCAAATGTCCCTTTTCGTGCGCGTTTGTGTAACACTTTTCCAACCTAACTTTTGACTTTAGTGCCAGTTCATGAGGACACAGAAATGGCTGACAAAAATGTCTTTCCCCAGGTGGAGGTATTAATTCATATTGTTTCGCGAAAGGACAGCGATACCCTCTAGTGCTCCTGTGGCGAGGCTCTTTAGCCTGGGCAGTCTTGTGCTGACTCTGAGAAGGAACAGGTTGTCCGACAAACAATTTGAGAGACTCCTGCTCATCAGGTATAACTACTCTTTGATAAGCATGTCCAGTAAGAGGGAAAAATCTACTTGAAAGTTCAGCTAGTGAGCTACAGTATGTTTGTTGTGTAGGTTCAGTCTGTTAAATGCACAGTTCAAATTACATTACGTTTGATATGTTTTTCCTTTGAAGTCTCAGCATCATTTTGATGACGGCCAGTGTCTTATTTTTTTATTGATATTATTTTCAACAAATTAATATTTGCAATAGATGGTTGGAAGGACAACCTATTTTATCATTTATTTTTGCATTATAGTACTGTACTCTAGCCTTGTTCTTGTCTTGACAAATGTTGGGCTGATGTTCACAACTTTGTTGTCAGCTTTGTAGTATTAAAGAGCATAAAAGAGAGACCCTGTATATGTCTTCATTATAATAAGGATTTGTGTTGATCTGAGCATACATGAGGTGTAACTTTATATTGTTATTGTGCATCACAGATGATATTTCGCAGCAATCCAAAAGTAGTGTAACTAGTTACTTTCAGCAGAAAGTAATCTAGTAAAGTAAGGCATTACTTAAAAAAAACTAACTAGTAATGTGTAATACATTACCTTTTTTGAGTAACCACCCCAACACTGCATGCAAATAACAACTGAAAGGAGGTCTGCATGAAAACCACTCAACCACGAAAAACAAAATTCTCTAAACTAAAAAAAAAAAGACAGAAAATGAAAACTACAAAAAGCACTTGCTACACTCTGTGTAAATACCTCACCGACAGGAACATTTACTATCAGTTGTGTAACATCTTATAAGGACAGCTTGTCTCATCGTAAAGCTATGCCTCCTCCTGCAACACACATCCAGCTCATGTCAGGTATTTCTCTGCCTTTATGTGACAGAGCGGGGCCAGCTGAAGTGAAGTGATGACTGATAAATGCTGTGACATACCTGCAGTCTGCCAACAACACTCCCTCACAGGTCTGTTCACTACTGAGGACAGAAACGTTGGTAGAACCACCTTCCAGCACTTCTCTTCTATATGTTAAGACAGGGCTTTATAGTTTTTATGCACACACAAGGCTTTGCTTTTGTTTACAAATCAGTTATAGAATAAGATCAGTAACATCCTGCATCTGTTTGAACAGAATGCCAATAAATCTTGGACAAAGTCACTCACTTACTGAATGAGACTACAACAGTCTTGTAAAATGTTATAAAACAGATTACATATTGTGGATTCAAATCATGCAATTAAAGCCAATGGCATAAATAAAAAATAAAGTAATAATGTCACAGTTTGTCAGATAAGTTTAGACCGTATAGGACATTTCCCCAATATGATTTTATGTGTTATGTAGGCAACTGTTTCTGTCCAATGAAATGGGACAAGTTTGCAAATTGTGTTTTGCGGGTGACATAATATGTAGGTGTCTTTTCACCTGCAATTTCCACACTCTGCTTTATGGATAGACTACACTAAATCTTTGTTGTGGTAAAGCGCATTATAATTGTGGAGCCAAGGTCTGGCCATAGCCTCTGTAGACTGTAGATAGAAAACCTTTTATTTTGTGCAGGACATATTTTACAATTAAGAAGTGGCACAAGATGTTTGTATAAGCACAATACTGACTGAATACTTTTAGCTCAATTCTCTAAAAGGTCCGACTTTCTTTTGCATTTTAAGAAGATTTTCTTCTGGATTGTTTAACTTGGGTTCAGTAAACAGTGATGAAGAAGGTCAAGTATATTGAAAAAACAAACATACGCTACATATTTAGTCACAATTTATTGTTTCATTCTGTGTTTAAACAAGAACAAAACACTTTATGTACACCTGTTTGGACAGCGACAAAGTAACAAAACCTTGCATCACTTCACAGTAGATGATATAACATCTATTTTAAGTGGCAGATTGTAAATCAAATCAAGTCAGTCATCGTTGTGCTCTGTGTGCTGCTTTCACCCGGGCTTTACGAACAGGTCTGACTGGCCGTGTAAGTCTCTCCTCCTCCCACGCTGCAGCGCTTGCAATCCAGCGGACGAGCCCGGCAGTTCTGTGCAGGGAAATTAGAAACCCAGGGCAGAGATCCGCCTCTCCGCCCTCCCACACAGTTATTAACACAGCTAGGCACTGCAGAGACAGAAAACAGAGGAAAAGTATCTCACTCATGTCAGATGAAGACAACGTATTCTCTAATGTGTTCATGTGATAAGAACTGGCAGTAGTTGAAAGGGCACCACACTGCAACACAACTGAATCATGGAAGAAAGCGGCATCATTGTATTTGCCAATATGCAGTATCATTTTCATTTTTAATCCTTCTTACATCACCACACACAAACCCCGCCCATCCCCCACCTGTTCAATCACCTCTGCATTTACACTTCTGTAGCTGTGTCAGCGTGTTAGCACTGACCTGCACACACACACCCCCACACAGACACACTAGTGCATATTCTCCTGCTCTGTGAAACCCATCTCCTCTCTTGGCTGTGATTTTCTTTCAAGCCCCTTGTGGCAGTGGCTTTTTGATGTTGGTAAGAAACTGAGGGAGTGGTTATGAAAAAAATAGCAGGCTAAATATAGCCTTTGGATAAGAAGCGGGCAGAAAATAGCCTCTCATCTGTCTTTGTAGCAGGCCTTTCTTTGCTCTCGTCTTCTTTGACAGATAGAGCAAAAGGAAATATTGAGCTGAAAACATGCATGATATTTAATTATTAGTACACGCTGAGATAGGGATTAGGTCAGATGGAGTTGGACAGAATTTCTGATGGTTTATCCTTTGAGGAAAAATGCCCAGAAAGATGTTTGGGTGAGTTTGAAGCAGTTGTACAGGTTTTTTCAAGTGACAGTACAGGAATACCTGCTCTTACATTTGCATACTTCTTTGATGGTTGTGAAGAACATTACCTGCCTCTAGCAACCGTTACGGCAGCTTCAGTGTCAGTTGAAAATGACATCAGCTCCCCATCCCAAACAAGAATCGGCTGACAGAATATATCACACTGAATTAATGAAATGAAACAAATTAGCAATGCAGTCTGATCAGGCGGATGAAGTTCCCTAAGTAGATGACAAGAAGAGCTATATTTGACCAAAAGTGTGTTAGGAATTTTAATGTAATTGGTGAAAAAAAACGTCCATGGTCAAATATACACAATGCTCTGTGAGTAATTGGAGTTACCACTTATTCTCTGTGAATAAAACTGTAATCTGATTTGTTTTTTGGGCAAATGCTGTCTTCAGCCTTCTTTGTGTTTTGAAAAAGTGGGAATATCAGTGGAATCTGCACAGTTTTTGGATGTGTTTGCAGCTCAAATATAAGGTTTTCTTTGGTAAATTTTGATACATGAATTGTAAAATCATAACCCTATACAATTACATCCTTCTATACAAATGCAGAGTATTTAACAGAGACTACGGTGTGCCCTGCCTGGTTGTTACATTACAGAATAGTAGTTGGCAGATCTTTGAAGACACAAGCTGTTTCTGCAATGGATTCTGGTCTATTTTGGCATCAATTTCCACACTGTTGGTGTGGAAATGGTTTCTGTGCTTCTTCCACCATGGAGTCCTCCTATTATTGCTAAACGTTGGTGTGAAATTGCAGCTAAAGAATGAATCTCCTACTCTTTGACACTGAGGGACTGATACCAAACCTGACGATTACCATTTTTCTCCAAGCTTGATTGTAGCTGCATGCAAAATATGTGACCACGACATAAAGTCAATTATGTGTTTCCCAACTCTTTTTAACCACAGTAGGCTTCCAGTCAAATTCATTTTTCTCCTTAAAGCCACTTTCCTGTAGCTTATCTTCATCACCTTAGGGCCTCCACCTCTCTGCCCCACTTCTCTGTCACTGTTTCAGCAGTAGCCTCAGGTGAACACACTACCCAGATGCCTGTGTGTCATTACCAATGAAGCGCGGATGTAGTGTGATCAGAGCGCCGGCAAGATAAAACTCAGACACTTTGATAATGTGAGACTGTGGCTCTGAGAGGAACAGCTGACCCAGTAAGAAGAGGAGAGACAGCTGAGTTTATGTAACCTCAACAGAAGAGCTTGTATACTGTTTTGGCTCTGTGCCTGCTCACCGCTGTGTTCAATGTATGTTTGTATAGTGAAATGTATAGTCTGCTGTCTGCTGTGTGTCTTGGACTGTCCTCTGGAACTGAGCATGAAGTCCTGCTGTCCCCCCCAACAGTGATGGAAGAAAAACTCAAATTAGTCACATCAGTAAAAGAACTGACACAGTGGAAAAAATACTAGCACAAGTTATAAAATGTACTCCCATATCCGTAAGAAAATAGAAAGGAAACAAGGAAGGACAGAAGAAAATAAAGGACAGGAGGATATACTGAAGGAAGGAAATAAGTAAAAATACACAGACAGTTGGAAGAATAGAGGGAAAGAAATCAGGAGAGAAGAGAGGAATGGGAAGGGAGAGAAGGGAAGGAAGGATGGAAGTAAAGAAAGAGAGAGGATAACATCGGTGGCCCTGAAGTGCAAACCACAACAGCAAATCGCTACAACACGACTGCAATTCGTGTTGTGGCGATTTGCAGTTGTGTTGTGGTGATTTGCTGTCGTGTTGTAGCGATTTGCTGTCGTGTTGCAGCGATTTGCTGTCGTGTTGTAGCGATTTGCAGTTGTGTTGTGGTGATTTGCAGTTGTGTTGTGGTGATTTGCTGTCGTGTTGTAGCGAATTGCTGTCGTGTTGTAGCAATTTCCTGTCGTGTTGTAACGAATTGCTGTCGTGTTGTGGTGATTTCCTGTCGTGTTGTAACGAATTGCTGTCGTGTTGTGGTGATTTGCTGTCGTGTTGTAGCGAATTGCCAGCCTCTTCTCATCTCAGGGTGTCATATACCAACGATTTGAGAAAGAGTGACAAAGCATAGACGCTAAAGGGTACCTTTGGCGTCTGTGTGAGATGCACCGTCTCTATGAGACGCTCTGGGGCATCCCGTACAGACCGGATGTGCTAGTTAGCTAGCGGTACCACAACCATCAGAAATGTTAGTACCTAAACCTAAGTCACTGACTTTATGCATGTCAACAGCTGCAAATTGCTTTTTTTGCAAATTGTGCGAATTGCTGTTGTAGTTTGCACTTCAGGGCCACCGTATATAACAGAAGGAAAGAAAGAAAGTAAGAAAGAAAGGTAATAAGCTTGTTTCAGAGTTCCATCCATCGTCAACCGCTTATCCTGCGTATAGGGTTGCGGGGGTCTGGAGCCAATCCCAGCTTACATCGGGCGAAAGGCGGGGAACACCCTGGACAGATCGCCAGTCCATCGCAGGGCCTGTTTCAGAGTTCAGTTAGTTTAACTCACATTAGTTCTATTGCACTGGGATCTATTTTGTGTGAGTGGTAAGAAAGAAAAAAACACAGCTACATTCAATACAGATCAGTGTCTCCAACATCTCCACCTTGATTTAATAAAGTTCAATAAAGCTTTTTTTCTTTTCACACTGTCTGGCTGGCAGCGAGGCACTCCGCCAACTCTTCCAGTCACCCTACAGCTGATACACAGCAGGCTGAGGTTCACATTTTTCTAGATATTTTTTTTCCACCCTGTGTTGCTTGCCAAGCACTCGCAGCTGCCTATTTAACCAAGATATCACTTGACGTTCAGGTCTAACGATTAGATAACGTTGCTTTGTTTGATCAGCCTGAAGTGTTTAAGCCTGTGCTGGAAAAAAAGAAAAGCTTCATGGGAAGAGAAAACTACTCAAAATGTTGCTTCAATTATCTTTTTTTTTTTGCTGCCATGCAAAATCAAGCAGAATCTCATGCTCCATCTCAAAGCCAGTCATTTAGTTTGCTCTCTGGCCTCACAAGGAGACTTTCCTCTTGATTTTATTTAAGAGTTTTGTTTAAAAAATAAAAGTATATGTGTGGCATAATGCTTCAGTTGTTTATCCCCTGTAAACAGCAGATTTTCAGCAGAAAAAGGCTGATTGGTAGAAAATAAGAACACTGCTATTTGACTCTTGGAGCTTTTTGGGGGGTGAGTGCATACACAAACACAGCTGAGGGCTTGTTTTGTTTGCCCTGTTGACTCTCAGTTTTACACCTCAGCTTATAATCAGAGCAGAAGGGAGGTAAAGCCAAAGCTGGAAATGGAGACGGACAGAGTGTGCAAAGGCCTGGCCGGAGAACAACCAGCCTCTGTGTGCTGGGACAACAGAGACAAGATTTAGCATCTCAGTGCTTTGTGCCAAACTAGCTTTGAGTAGCGGCAAATGATCTACTTGGAGGACCACATCAGTGGGATTTTACTGCATAAGGATGATTCAAATCCTCAAATTCAGATAGTGCAAAGTAAGAGAACATTCACAACCCTGCTTCCTCAGCCCTAACAAGCTCCTACATACAGGGAAAAAGTCACAAAATTCCCTTCAGAAAATCAGTTTGATTTTGCCAAATTTTGCACACCTTGTGAAACACTTTCTATAGCCTATTCTTAGCTGTGAGTGTCTTTTCACAAATTATGATTTGAAATGTACACACCAGCATCAGCAGTTAACTGAAAAAAAACATCCATCCATCATCAACTTTTGATTCCTAACTGTCAGCCACTGTTCCTCGCCTTCCTTACATTAGTTTCAGTTTGTCCTGATATGTTATCGCCACTTGTACTTGATGTGTTTATTGTTTAATATGTAATACTAAAAATGTGTTGGAAAGTGTGCTGTATCTAGAGTAAGCACCTCCACATCTGCTTCAAATGTCCACAAACACCAACAGCCTCCAGTTTGGAGGATTGACCACTGAAATACCACTGAATGATTGTTGGATTTGAGAACAAACATTACACCGTAGTTCCGCCAAATTCACCTAAAGCTGCCTGTCCCTGAGTCCATAAGTGGACTGACTCTAATTTTCTCCAAGGCTTTGGCTCAGTCCCATTTCACCCATTGCCCCTACCACTTGTTTTCGAGTGTACCCCTTGGCCCTTAAGACAGAGTTACAAGGGCCAAGGTTGAATTATTCCCCCTATGAAATGGAACAACCCTTCAGGCACCTGATACATCATCTGTGGTCGACGATGGCTCTGACTTTAACAGAAGCAACAAGTTTTTATAGGATTTCTCCATCACAACAATTGACAACAACTCCAATATGTCATCCTCCGCTGTGCTAATCTCTCTCGTTGTCACAGGTTTGTAGGGTTGAGCAGGTTGGAGGACCCAAATGCAGGACACAAGGCTGACAGGTTCAGTTCAATGATTTATTAAGGCAAACTAAAAGCGAGCACACTTACACATAGGCTGAGTCCAATGTAAATCAAAAATAAACCAAAAACGAACAGAAAATCCAGAACGTGTGTGATCCTTAATCCACAGAACAAACGACGTGCAGGCAGGGTTCAGGCTGGAAACAGGCAGGCATGACAAACAGCAACCACAACACACTGCAATGCACTGCACTACAATGACCGGACAGAGACTGAACAGAAACAGCAAACATTTAACACCAGGGACTAAAGAGCAGGCAGGAGAGACACAGGTTAGAGGAATCAGGACTAACGAGACAGGCAGGCAGAGAGACAGTGGGGGGTGGGAGTGGGGATAGAGAGACAGGCAGGCAACAGACAGAACACATGTTAGAAAATACCATACAAGAATGTAACTTCAGATAATAACAGAAAACCATGTAAACAGACAAACACCGACCAACTATAACCCAGGGATCATAACAAACAAAACCTAAACAAGAACACAGAACTAGAACACAGAGTACTGAGCAGACTAAACTAAAATAATGCAGACAAAGAACTAGAAGTAAATACTAAGACATGAACTAAGGCACAGGACTAGGAACAAAGACATGGAACCAAAACCAAGACTAAATAACAGATACTGAACTGACCAAACAATAAACTCAGAGAACTAAACTCAACAGTACAGATGACAAGACTATAATGCAGATACAAAACCAACCTTAGAATCAAAAACCAAAACCCAGAAACAGAGAAACAAGAATCAAAATACAGCACACAGGGAACTCAGGACAGGATCGTGATACTCATATGGTAACGTTATCACACATCAAGCGATCTAACAAGTCACCAATTAAAAATTTAAAAAAACAGCTTCATCACCAGGTAACTAATGTTACTAGCGAAGCTTGCTAACGAGACAACATGCTACCGACTGAACTAGTGATTTTTTAATGAATTTTTTCATAAAATCACCATATTACATTGAAATTACATTAAACTTAGAATAACGATAGCTAGCGTAAATTACACAAAGAAAATAGTTGTATTCTGGGAACTTTCTCATAGCCCTCCATTTGGAGTGTGCCTCTGAAAAATCTCCGTTTCGAGGGCTATGTTGTCCTACCCCTTCGCCCTACCCCTCTATCGCAACAACAATCAGGACACCCTACCCCTAGATGTGAATGAGCAAAATGGAGGGGTAGGGCCAAGTTGTGAAATGGGATTGAGCCTTAGTCTTTAGGTTTCACTAGCCATAAGTGAAGCATGCAACAGAAGGTTAGGCTCCTGATTGGTAGCTTCTTAGGCCCAAACTTCGCTTTGAGGTAGCAATAAATTATATCAAAAAGCAGTTATTATAAATACCTCAGGTAAAATGTGTCTTGTGTGAATAGAACTAATATCTCACAGTAATTACATACATTCAGTTTCTTCATTGCCACAAGACACACAGTTCCCTCACAGGACCTCAGTCCTACTCTGAGAGTTTTGAGCACAGTGATCCAGTTGTGCCTGAGTGATGTGTTCTTTCAGTCTAAAGACGTATTTCACTCAGGAGTTCAGAGTCAAGCTGTCAAACTGTTTTGCGCCTTCACCAACATCTCTCACTGCGAGGAAAACATGGAGCCACAGTGCGAAAGTGACTCGCAGCTCTGTGGTCTACAAGAGACGTATAATGAGCAACTGTGCCAAACAGACGGACTGGCTCACTACTCAACCCTCTCCTCCAAAAGGCTCCCATTACTGAGGCCATTACACCCAGCAGAGATGGAGAGACAACACAAACAGTGTGCTGGAACCCTGCAGAGTCACAGAAGAACACTCAGCTCACCTTGCATCGTGATTCCAACCCTCTGATCTCATTTCATTTTGAGGTGTGGGTGCTCATTGCAATTTGCAGTTACAAGAAGTCATTGCTCACGCTCTCTCATCCACTGCATCTCTCTGTGTTCTGGGATTATCATTGCATACATCAAATGCTTGTTAGAAATCCCCTACTACAAACAAGCAAAATTTTCTGCAATGTGGAAAGATTTTCTGGTACATACATTGTATAAAGACAACAATGAATTGCCCATTTTACAATCTGTCTATCGCACAAAAATCCTCTAATACCAAATTTTCCACCTGGGCTTCATGTGTACATCACTGCCGATCGAAGCTGGAGCAGATAAATTCCAGTGACTTCTTATTTAACCAGGGAGTGAATGCCAATTGTGCCCTTTCATCCTTAAGACAAAAGACAGAAGACAGATGTTAGCGGGTGTCAGTGTTTGTTTTTTGTCCAGTGTAAAAGGGCCTTTTTAAGCCATTTTATCTGCAAATTAGTTTATTTAGTCTTGTTTTCTAAAAACAAGTTTTAAATAAACTTTCTTGATTCTAGTGCAGCAAGCTCCTGCAACTGTCTGATCAGTACAGGAAAGTTTCAGACAATTAACTTGAATCTCTGCGTTCAGTGGATTCGCTCTCAAACTTTTTGCATACAGTTCACAGTTCATTTGATGGATATCAACTCTCCAGTTTGCGCTGTTGTCCAATTGAGAACGATCTTACTCACTTCTGAAGGTGGTAAAGTCTTCTTACTCAAAACATAAAGGGTCTATCTCTGTAGGGATTCTTTCCACAATGTTGTAGGACACTTAGAATAACAATCTGAGCCTGTCAGTCACAAAAACAAGCACTTTAGTGGACGTACTTGACAGGGCATAATTGCACGGAATGATTACGTTGCAGCATTGTAGCCCTTTTTGCCACGACCAGCTGAGGTGATCTACAGGACCAATTCCAAAAACCTTTAAAAAAAATAACTGATATAACCTTTAAGTGAAACCAACTACGCAAAGCAAACATTTGTCAGAAGAAAATGAATACCAATTTAGTGTTTTTATTTCCCAGACCCCGTGACCCACTGGAGGGTTCCCAACCCCTATGATGGGAACCACTGGTATACAGTATGTTTGTGTGTGACAGCACCAGAGACGAACTGTGACAGTTGTGTAGTGTGTATCTGGGTCAGCAGCACAGAACAGAGAGCAGCATATAGTTGAGTGTGAAGTGGCCTCAGTTGATCAACTCCCTCCCTTTGTGCTTCATGCATCTTTGTCTCGCCAGAATCACTCGTGTTAATGATTAGTCCTGCTGCTTTTGTCCACCTCTCACAGACAAAGCTAGCGCGAGTCAATTGGTTGTTGCCAACACAGGCAATGTGCAACACGCACCAAGCCCAGAGAGACAACAGTCAATGCCAGCGTCTTAGGTTTATCAGTGAAACTATGCATGCTGATAACAACATCCAAATAATATTCTGGGCAGAAGAAGTTTTCACATTTCATGGATGTTTTCCTCTTTGGAACATTGCGGCTTAGTAATAAAACTAAACTCTGAGGCTTTTTTGTTATTGTTTAATTTTTAACTCAATTTTAAATGAAAAGGCCTCACCTTTCATCTCCTGCTGATCTGTTCCCGAGGGAATGAGGAATGTGTGTGTGTGTGTGTGTGTGTGTGTGTGTGTGTGTGTATGTGTGTGTGTGTGTGTGTGTGTGTCTCTACATACATGTGTTTGTGTGTTCATTAGAAGGTAGGGTGTTGCGGGGGTGCGGGGAGGAGTTTTGTTTTTCCTACTAACATGAGCAGTTATGGACAGCAGAGGAGAGAGAGAGAGAGTGTGTGTGTGTGTGTGTGTGTGCGCGCGCGCGTGTGTGTGAAGAGGTCATTTGGTCAGTTTGCCCATCAGTACTCGAGCTGTCTGACTGAGCATTCTCACCATCTGTATGACCTCTCCTCCTGACCGACTGGCTTTTGTTCCCGAGCTTGCCTCCCTCCCACCGGCGTTTCTCACAGAGCGCTTTAGTCCAAAGGGTCACAGAGTCGCCTTCATCATCAGTCTGCCCTCTTCTTCTTCACTTTCACTTTAATGAGAATGGCTTGTTGTTTCTCCGTTTGACTTTCCCATGAGATTGAGCACTGAAGCAACATCACCTGTATGTGTAGTTTATAAAGGAATTTTCCATAACTTTAGAAGAATGACTTCTTGAGCACTTCGGGCTGCATTGTTGAAGGAGCTGTGAGACCAACTGTTTGCACCAGTGATGATGTTAATGCAAACAAGTATATTGTGTTTTATTTTTGTTTATAAAATGTATATCACTTTGTAGAAACTGCTTTTACTTGACATTGAAGAGTCTTTTTCTTTTGGTCTTCGTAAAAAAAAACATTTAATGTACTTAGAGTCAATGCTGTAAAACAATAAAACATGAAAATATCATGAAAAGGGGGGGGCTGTATACTCTTTATAGCTACTGTAAAAATGTTGATCGTAATTATCATTCAGTTTTGAGCCATTTAGTTGATTAAATACCAAATATGTGGAGTAGATGTAGTATGCGACCACAGAACCAGTTTTGAAAATGTTATTAAGGTATAATTAGACTGAAGATACAAAGGGACAAAGGCAAGGATGGAGGAAACAGATTTGTGAAACCTACAGTCACATGCTTTTCAGTTTATATGGTAATGACTGTAATTATAATTTTACATCTGGCAAATACCATACAGGTTAACATCTATGTGGTAAGTACATTGGAAATTTTGTATTTTTCTAAAAATATCTGATATATGGTCGAAGGTCGAAGGAAATGTCTGGCAAGTATTTGGATGCCTCATGTTATCCAAAGTACGTATTTCAAATGACCGAAATCAACATTTCTAAAACTGGGACCTGACTGATGATTAACAGATGAATTGTTTAATCCCATATGGTTCCCAACCACAAGGTTCACAAGATGAATCTTGTAAACATATATGAGGTGTCTCAAGTGGACTTGGCTTCATGTTAAGAACTCACAAATAAAAATGGTTAAAGCACTGATTTAGTCCATGAAAGATCTAGAAATGGAGAAAAATCACAAGTTCAGAGTCCATCGTAATGTACTTGTTTTGTTAACAGTCCCAAATCCAAACAATTTACACTGATATAAACCAAATAAATATATCTACCCGATGATGCTCCTCCTTTTCACGCTATTTATGAGGTGTTGATGTAGATTGTCACAAATCACAGTGAAGAGCCCACCTCCGCTGGGCAAACACAGATGGACGACAGCGGCACACTCCATCCAGCCTCCTCACAGTCACTTTGCAGAGGGCTGCTCTGCTTTATGGTGTCATAAAGTTTCCTTCTCAAAACACAGTTTAGATGACAGTAATTGGCGTGTTGTTTAAAGCACCGTCGAGTGCTATCACCTCTGTCCTGACAACAGTAATTAGCCCAAAGGCTGCAGTATATGGCAGATTAAATGGGTGGTTAATGGTAATTTACTGTTCACTCAGCACACTCTAGGGCAGACTGGTCAAACATTTGTTACAATCTTCTAATGACTGAACAGCAAATCTGCCTTAAAAAATGACATAATTTACACTTTAACAATAATTTGCTATGTAACAATTAACAGTAGTGAAATGGGTTATAGGAATGTCATAGTTACAGTATAGCAATAAAAGAAATGAAGATGTGTAACATTTTTTTCAAAATCAGTAACGGTCAACCAAGCATCAAATAAGATGACAGCAATGCAAGACATTAAATGAGGTTAATTAGCATATTTACGATTGGATAACCTGTACCCAAGAGGACACATTCATGCAGGTCACCGAGTAGAACACACTTTGTCTGTTTGGTACAAAAATAACTTTCATTAGAAATACTGGTCACTTGTTAAGAATATGACAAGTGAATAGTTCAAAAACAGTTCTCATACACCACCACACACAAAAATGATCTCTAATCCCTGACATGTTCCAGGGCCCCTGTGCTGCTCTGGGCCTCCTGATCCCTGCAGAATTTTTTCTCCTAATGCTACTGCTGGAGATAACCAAAAAGACGTGGGTATTTACTGGTCACAAGTAACTATCTCTAGACACTTGCTCAGTGGATAAAATTCAGCAGAGTGACATAATAGCATATTTCTCTTTTTCCCAAAGACAGCCTAGAGCCCCCTCCTTGTCCCCTTGTGGTTCCCAAACCCCACACTGGCCACAAATGACTGTAAAGCATTCAGAAATCATATTTAGGCTCATACAGCAGCTCTGCATTCTGCAATAAGGTCTAGCTTGATTGAGTTTTTCTGAACAAAGTTAAAGGAGAGATGGGAGGCGCTTGCTGCCTCCAGCGGTCCCGGAGGGCAGGCGCGCCGAAATCTGATCTCCCTCCCCCTGCTGCTGCTGTTAGTCCCGGCGGCGCTCAGCCCGGCGGACGCATTCCGAACCGGTGTGGGACTGGAGAGGAAAGCTGCGTAAAGTCGGCAACACACAGGCGCGCGCGCACACACATGTAACACACTATGAAACGCATGTGACGGCTGGGTCTTCAAAATAAAAGTATTTTCTGCAGCCTGTTTTTGTGGCAGAATGTGATATTACATAAGCTACTTATCTTACTTTTCATTTACGCACACAATTGCTGTCATGTTTCTTATTTGGTTCAGAGTTATGGTTGTCATTATCTCTTATCAAATTTTAAAACAGTGGCAAGAAATTGCTTTCAAAAGTTCATAAAATAAGTGATTCAAGTGACAAGAAAACAAGGAAGCAAATTATGTAAGGGTGAATTATGAAAAATAAAAAATATATCGTTAAAAATTAAAGACATTATTGATGTTTTGGTTTTCTTATGTTCTATATTTTAAAATAACTGTTTTAGACGATAAAAAATTTAGAAGATACCAGGCATCATTTTAAGTTGAAAATTGTCAAATCTGGAAAAATGTATTTTGTTTACGACATATTCCACTTCAAATATGTTTAGCATTTGATTAAGCGTTCAGAAAAAGCATTTCATCACTGGGTCGGCGTCTAAGACTTTATTTTGAAGGTGCAAACGGGAACTCCTCCTGTCTCCAAGCTGGTTTCTCTTGACGGCAGCACCGTATAGCTCCTACTTCACAGGCAGCCCGCGGTGGAGAGCCACCAGTCCGAGTTAGTTGACCCGAGGCGACAAAACTCAACGACTGGCATCCGCGCAGGAGAGGAGCGAAGAGCCGCGTTCACTTCACTCCAGTCCTCCTCATCCACACTGCCCCGTGCACGACAGGATGAACGCATTGTGGAGGTTTGGAAATTTTGGACAGCAGCGCGCAGTGGAAAACGGGATTTAGTGGAGAAATTGGCTTTCGCAACGGCGGTGCCCGAGCCGAGGACTCTCGCTGTCAAGTCTTAAGGGGGATTTCTGACTTTTTTCCTCCACTGTTGATAAACTGCTCCGTGAAGCGCGAGGAATTACGGATTTTAAAGTAGTCTTGTGGAGTTTTATGAAGTTTACAGGATAATAACGGCAGTTTCTCTCGTTCTGAAAGCTTGGTGACATCTAAAAGGCTGAGATTTGCTGTCAGAACGGGATACTTTGGGTAAGAAGCTTATTATTAGTAGTATTATTATTTACGAACAACTATTTGCAGCCTCTGAGGCATGAGAGAAAGAAACAGCTTCACTTCCTTGTATATGTAGGTCTGACAGGTAGAGCTCTCCAGTCTCTCAGAGTAGAGTTGTCGTGTTGTACTAGACTATGTGTGAAGCGTGGAGTTGCAGGACAAGCTCCAGCGCCGTGCAGTCGCACAGGTGCCGCAGAAGGAACGGCTCGTGCTTCCCAGGTCTGTGCGCAATCGGCGCACCTTGGCCGGAGTCTGAGGACTCTTTCTGCGCATATTATTGGTTTGGAGAAAGCGCTCATGGCTCTCTGTTTATTAGTTTATTAATGCTGGCTGCATTATATGTGGCGCAAGTAACTGAAATTACGTACGCCGCGAGGCTGAAAATGACTCTCCACCCCCCCTGGAATTGGCAAATGATGGAGCCAAATTCTCATTATGAACGCAGTGACTCGCCTCATTCTGTCCAATTAAGATATTTGCTCTATGGTTTCCAGAAAAAGTCCTGAAATGAGTGAAAATATGTGAAAGCAAGTGGCAGAATTTTAAGAAAGGGCAGATGTATGTATGAAATTACGCACGTTTATCTCTCTATCAGGGTGGGTTGAGGATGCCCATTTGGTTCGTCTAATCTGAGATTGGTTTCCATTCATCATAAATGAAACGTTTCCATGAATAATTTCACTCTCAAAAAGTGAAATATTGACTTTCATCGCCATCCTATGCTCGTTTGGATGAACACGCCTTTTCTTCTCACTGCAACAGTGACGTCTTTTCTAGTTAGGAGCAGAAATATGAATTACACATCAGCCTCTTTCACAGAGTCGCACTCCCTAATGCCTCGGATCATCCCTGAAGTTTCTCCAGAAAGCAGATTTCTCCCTCCCTTTGAATGAACGAACCGTGCGGTTCTCTCCCCTCAGCAGCGGATCAGTCATCCCCTCTTCAAACACATGCGCTGCAATGGGATTCAGATGGTGATTTTGGCCACTCAGCTCAGCTTTGACTCCCACCATGTAAAGTCATCACCGGAGAAAATTACCGGATTATAGCATCGTAGGAGAAGGGGGCTGAAATGAGATTTGGGACTTGTATTGCATTATCCTATTAAATTCTGGAGCCATAAAACAAGCGTGCGCATGATAATAGCTGGGCTAATGCTGCAAATTAATTGTATCTATTGACCCGAGAAATAACGCATGCCAGTTTGCAGCGTTTTCAATCAGAGGCGAGCTGCAGACACATTTCAGTTCCAAATGAGACTCTGATTGCCTCTTTTCATTACCAAAATTGGCCCGAGACTATCCCTCTGCGTGGAGTTTTGGGTGCCTTTTTTCTTCTGCTCTTTTATAAAGAGGGGAATACTGCATTAATTGACTCTAACTTGTCTAATTTGAGAAGAAAAGCAGATATTTCACATTCCAATAATAAAAACCTTATGTTGCAGCAGTGACCTTATCTGTCCTTTCGCAGATTTACATCTTATTCTCTCTGGGACTTTGTGTCTTAGAATATGTATTTGATACTTAGTGATGAACTTAATTCTTAGTATTTTTGTTTTAAAAGTCCCATTTTTCTTTATAGGACCTCATACTGCTTCATAAAATTCAAAAGAAAGTTTACAGTGGTACTATAGCACTTAATGGCATTTCCCTATAGCTTCACTATAATATCCCTATTAGGTCTTGTAATGTATCTGAGGCAGTTAAAAACGAGTTTATATACAATCTTATTAAGCTTTATGACATTTTCATTTTCCATGGTATCTGCTTTAATGTTCAAAATATAGTCTCAAAGAGAGTTATCTGTGTCTTAAGCACTTGGTCAACCCATTCTTCGGTTTATTTACTGTGGTTTATTAAAGTATTTCTTATATCTTATCTTATTCTTATCTTTATATTTCATGCAGAAGATAAATGCGTCGACCGTCTTTTACATGTGCGGTGTAGGACACATGACACAGCCTGCAGCGTTTTACACCTGGAGTCACAGTTCACCTCTGACAGCTTTAAAATGCAGAGCTCTCTCTGCCTCTCTGCTGATCAATATCTCTTGACACCTGAGGGTGTGTTTGAGTGTGCTTTGAAAAGAGGGTGGTGATAAAGGCTGGGAGGAGTAGTGAGAGGACAAGATAAAGGGAGACAAGGTGAGCAGCAGAGAGACGGCAATAAATTTGAGACATTTTAAAGAAGGGGTACGAGAAGAAATCGGCACTGATATGGAAGATTACCCGCTTGAGTGTCCGTCTGTCTTTCTCTCCACTACCCATCTACCCTCTGCCCAGTTGCTGTTTGCACTTGTGCTCTTCTAAAAACCTCTAATCCCCTTTTCCCAAAATGACAAAGTTGATCCGGGCCCGGCTGTTGATTTTCCGGCTTAATTATTAAAGATTACTGACACTCTGGAGAGGTGTGACTAGCATGTGACCGCCTCGCATTGATCCTTACTAAGGGGAGAGGGATGACAGGGATTTGAACCCCGGTTAAAACATTTTTCTGCCTCCGAGCTATTACAATGTGAAGATACTTCTGCATGATTAATGTTCATGTATTATTCACCGCGGTGGTTGTATTTCCCTTTCATGCTCAAAGAAAATATTAGCATGAAAACACTTTGGAGGCTTTGAACTCCTCACTGGGTCTTCGGGATCCATGCCGCCTCCTTTTTTTCTTCTCTGCTTCTTGAGGTTGTTAAGTGAAATCAAAGAGTTTTTAGTTGGCTCTCTAGAGTTTATGTCCAATGTTCAGCATGTCCATGTTGGTGTAAAAAGTTCTTAGTTGAGTTTAACGCTATCAATCATGCTCCAACACTTGACTGCTCCTCAAATTCAAGGACTCAGCTTGTTCACGAGGTAGTTGTAACTACCTGTCACCACATTAGTCAAGACAAAAGCCTGTATTGTTTTCCAGTTTTTTCTCAGTTGGCACATGTCATTTTACTTGTCTAAACAGATCTGCATGTTGACATGAACAACTCCGAAGCTTTGTCAGCTCTCAATGTGAAGTGCCCACAAAAAGCTGAGATTTTTTTCATGTGTGTCTGTGCCTGCCAGAGAAAACAAACGTTTCAAATCAGAGAGGCCTGCAATCAGCTACCTCTACGCCTGGAGAGCGAAGGCCTTATCATGCTATATAAACAAACCGCAGCAGCATGTAGGCATTTTGTGTTGTAAGAAGGTGAGGATGGGCTGAGACAGGAAGAAGCGCTCCCTGAAGTGCCTATAGAGAACATGAAAGGCTTCAATATGTTGAAGCATGAAAGGTGCAGTGGCAGTGTTTAGATTAGGACTCTGTATGTGTGTGTTTCTACTGTTTTATCTATTCATTTGTGTCTTGTGAAGTTTTCCCAGTTGCCGTTTTCTGTGTTGGAAGAGTGATAATGTGCAAACAGAGCCTCGCAGAGCCGGCCTGGGTTACAATTTGTGCTGAGCAAGGAGTGGGTCACAGGTCCTCTGAGAGAAAGAAAAACAGTACTGTTAAGACTTAAGACAACACAACCTTTCTCTGGACTGTGTGTGTACAATACACCTCTGTGTGTGCAAGCTTAGCCCACTCTGAAATGGTTGCGTGTGTGTTGGCCGAACCTGTGCGTGTGTTTTTGTTGGGGTGGACGTCTCACAGCCAAGGCTATTTTGAAGCTGGACAGAGCCGCTAAAGTTTAAACTAACAGTGTGTGTGTGTGTGTGTGTGTGTGTGTGCGTGTGGGGGGTTTTGTGCTTTGCTTTTCTGGGCACCTTGCTCAGAGCTTTCTCCGCGAACCTCAGTGCATTCCAGCTTCTCCCTGCTTAAGCAAACAGAGGGCAGAGCACTCTGCCGTCGCTCACCGTAGCCGTCACACTCCCTCCCCCTCCTTCTTCCACAAGCCGCTGGGCACGTTGGGCAACTGATAGACTTCTTAGACTGTAGACTTTGCCATTCCCCATCCTGCAGGAAGATTAGTGAATCCTTGTCAATCGGTTGCTAAACCATGCAGAAGAGTTTCTCAAGCAGAAAAGAGTCCTGTGGAAGGAATGACAGGCTGTTTAGGTCTGAAATAATGTGTCTCCTCAACTAATCCTGTTGCAGCAAGTTAATTGATTGGTGAATAAACTTGTATTTTAGGTTGGGGGAATGCTACAAAAGATTTCTTGAGCTCTTTGATTAACGATCAGGTGCTCTGAGAAAGATTCTGAGAAAAACTGTGAGGGATTTCCACCCTAATCCTTGAAATCTGTGTGGAATGTCAGGTCAGAATAACGTTGCATTTGTGCAGACCCCAAGTTGCTTCTTTGTACTGTCTTTAATTTGCAATCTTATTTTTCTTATTTCAGAGTTTGTTTATTTTTCTGCCTGGTTGCATATTTGGCTTTAGTCAAATCTCATGACGAACATCCAGACATCTCTCTACTATTCAGCTCCAATTGATTTTTCCTCATGTCTGTTGTTTTATAGGTTAGTAGCGGGGACTCGTTGGATAGTTTCTTGCGGCGTTGGAGGCCGCCCTTCTGTTGGACAGCATGCGAACGGAGGATGTTGTCTGAGTCTGAGTCGGGCCTTGCTGCTCTCACCTCGTCGTCCAGAGGAATGACTGCTTTGTGGTGCTCACTCTGGTTTTCCTTCCTCCTGCCTCTCTGCGTCACTCCAGCCAGGCTGCCCACTGCTCAGCCCACAGGTAAGACATTGTGCATAGTCCTGCAACAACCAGTGATTATTTTCAAGAAAATGCAATGATCAGTTCACAGACACCAGAAAACTCCTGCAACATTTTGAAGCAACTTGACAATTCTCAAGACAAAAAAACAGCGTAGTACATGAAATGCAATCATGGTGGTACTGCTTGATAATTCATTCAAGAGTAGTAATCAGCTGACTCAGAGGAAAGAAACCTTTTCTGTTAACATCACAGCCAAAACTGAGTAGAAATTGTTCCTCAAGGGATCATGGCTGTTATACTACAATGATGCTGTTTCTTCAAAGTCCAAGAATTAAATACATAAAGAAACATGAACAACTTTTCATTGAGAACATGTTCTAATTTGTTGTTGATTATGGTGAAATGTTTAGGTGATTAATTGATTTATTTGTCATTAAGCAAGCAAAAACGCCAAATATTGAGTGTTTTCCAGCTGTAGAAATGTGAGGTTTATCTACTTTTCTCATCTTATATCACTGTGAATATAATATCTTCTGGTTTTGGACTTAGTCGGACAAACACGCGTCTTTGAGAAAAAAGAAAACTTAATGTGATACTTTTCTTGCAACACAACAACAAAACACAGCCCAGAATAATTCTCCTCAAGTTGGCATTGCACTCTGTCATAAACCAGGATAAAAGAAGCCTGAAAGGGTGCTTGTCCAAAGACATGAAAGACAATGTTTAGCTGCTCATATACATTCGCTTCTCTTCCTCAATTGTTCTTTGCTTCATTTTCCATGCTAATATGACATCTGCTTAGAACCATGTTCAGTTTTCTGTGTGTTCATCACTTCAAATAGGGGCATTTCAAAAGGAACATTTATTGTTTATATGAATGTGGTCTTTTTTACGAGGAGGATTTAATTGGACTCTTCTTGGTTCGCTGAGCTTAGCACGATTTTCCCTCTTTGTTCTGGAGGCAGAAAAATACCCAAAGATCAATCCAAAGTAAACGTTGACTGTGTTTGCTTTAATCTCGCCGTATTGCGCAAAAAAAACCTAACACAGCAGAGTAATCTTTTTCTGAGGCGTTAGCCAAGTTGTTGTTTTTCTCTCCCCCCCTCCCTTTTTCTTTTTATGTGAGAGTTATTTAAAATGAGTCTTTGACACACTATACACGCTACACTGCTTTAAGAAAGACAAGGAGCCGGGCACTTTCTGGAGAGGACCCAGCATCTTATGCAAGCCGAGTTACACTGTGTGTGTGTGTGTGTGTGTGTGTGTGTGTGTGTGTGTGTGTGTGTGTGTAACATGGACGTACAGTTTGACATGGACTTGGCCCAGAAGATTTAAACAGCTCTGCATCAGGCTGATCTGGCAGGACCTCTACCTGTGTGTGAATTCCACTCTTATAGCCAAGAGATCCCTCTCCTCTCCTTTTTCTGCCCCCCCCTGACCTCTCTCATGTAAAACCCCAATGTTACAATAGACGTGTTGTGATTCTGCCCGCCTGATTGCCTTCCCTGCTGGGAGCCATCACAGCCTATCATGCTTGGCATCGTCCAAAGAGAGTGTGTTTTTTTTAAACCCCTCGGGGTGGCGAGTGTTCAGGCTGTGATCTCTGTGTACCTGCACGGTATGCAGACATGGCCAAATATAGCCGGGGCACATCGTTCTGAAGAGGATATTGTTTTAAGTTGCTCATGTTTGTCACGTTAAGGTATGATGATTAACTGGATGTGAAGAAGATGGTCAGGTGCAACATGTGCAGCCATGTTTCCATTAGAGATGTTTTCTGGTGAGAAGGAAAGTTGTTGGTTAGACTAATGTATTGGCCTTTTCAGACAGTTTTGTTCTCCTTTGATTTGAAAGAACGTCCTTCATGACATGAAATCACTAAATGTCTAAGACTAATTACCATCCAGCTAAAGGTTTTTACTCAGCAGCAGCTGTTATTTATTAGCTTTTCTCACGTTGATCTGGTACTCTGTTGCCTCTGTTTGGACTGATTTTTTTAAAAACTATCTGTTAAGAAAATCTTGAAATCATGCAGTCTTAGAAACCTTAGATACTGAATTTCATGGTTAGATTCCAAAATAGAAAAACTCATGCTTGATGGTTGCTTATCTTCTTTAAGCTTCAGGAACAACAGTATCCTCCAGTACTGAAGTCCTTGAATTTACTATACTATAAGGAGGTAAAGAAGGCTGTGAAGCTCACATACAGCGGCCTCTGTGTATGGTAAGCATCTCCAGCTTGCGTCTTGTCGACCCTGCAGCCCCCTGGCCTCCAGCAGAGTTCCCCACATCCACAGATGGACAAGCAGTAGGGATAAAATGACTGTCGTTTACTGGCAGATGGCACAATTTCCCCCTTCAGCCTTCACAGAACTGGGCAAAGTTGTCACTTATGTTTGTGTTTTCTGTGTGTAATGCTCTGTGTTAGCGTGTGTGTGTGTGTGTGTGTGTGTGTAGTGGTTGTGGTATGTGTGTGTCTGTGTCAGGTTCAGAAACTAGCCGATGCTAAACACAAAACTGCCCTTGAAAATTTAGGGCACAACTGTAAATATAAATTAAAATGAATTGTGCTGCCATTTGGACAGCCTTATTAATAATTTTAGTTGTTTACTTGTTTACGTCAGTGGACAACAATAGGTACGTTTTTGGGGATGAAAAATGTATTTTTTTTGGCCGGAAAACAACACAGCTTGATAAGCTGTTTGAGTAATGGTATATATTAAAATTATGATTCAGGTAGAGGGTTTATCTCCCAGAAAGTCATATAAACAGATTATTTAATAGTTTAATAAAATGCCCAAATAAACCAGAACTACCCTATTACTAAAATGCTCATGGGAATAAATCTCCAGGGCTATATTTATGTGACATAATGGTGTTTGTGTGTGTGTGTGTGTGTGTGTGTGTGTGTGTGTGTGTGTGTGTTCGTGAGGTGTAATTCCTTGTTTCCATTAAGTCCACCATAATGTTGTCTCAAAGCGCCTGTTGTATATTTCTCTAAAGGCTGGTGACATTTCCAAATTGTGGTGGTTTGGGGGGAGTGTTTGAGAGAAGTTGACCAATGTGAGAGACTGATGACAAAGAGCAGAGGCTGTGAGTTTGTGTAAGTGTGTGTGTGTGTGTGTCTTATTTCCCTCCCCTGTGTATTTACTGACCACACACACACCCCTACGGTGGCCCCGTGGAGCTCAGATGAAATATGTGCTCCTCTGCTCTTACGTTTTCTGTGGAATGGCAGACATATAAACTCAACACATTCAGCTGCCATTGCATCTGTGTGTGTGTGTGTGTGTGTGTGTGTGTGTGTGAGTGGGTGGGTGTGCACATGCGTGTGCACATGCATGTGTGTGTGTCTGTCTGTCTGTTTGTGTGTGACAGCAGGTCTACGTGGAGTCTGCAGTTAAGTGAATGTTATGTCTGTATGAGCAGGGGACTATGAAAGGGAGGCAGTAAAAGAAGATGAAAAGAGAAACAAAAATTGAAGGATAGCAGAGAGTCTGTGTGTGTCTGTGTGTCTGTGTGTGTCTGTGTGTGTCTGTGTTGTAGAGAAAGAGAGGAGAAAAAATTATACAAGGGGGGAGAGAGAGAGAGAGAGAGAGAGAGAGAATGACAGAGAGAGTGGAGTGACATTGTATGTGTTTTCTTGTGTTTGTGTGTGTGTGTTTGTGTGAATTGTAGAGCCAGTGCGTAAATCTACGGATGGCGTGGTTTTAACGAGTCTCCTAACGGCCTAAACAACCCCTGCTGACATTTACAGTCCTTGCCAGGGGAGAAGGCAGGGGGTCAGAGACCTCACCCACACTCACACAAACAGAGACACACACCCACACATACACATGCTGTGGTTTTCTGTCTCTAAAAATGGCACACATATTTGCTTTCTTCTCTGGTTGAAGGGCATACTGACCACACGCACCTACACTGTCTCTCACTCACACACACACACACACACACACACACACACACTTGTCTTTTGAAAACCTCTCCTGTGCTCTATAGGTTTTTGATAGTAGCAGTGTTGTCCTGACAGCAGTGTGTGTGTGTGTCTTACAGTAAGTCCGTGCAGAGAAAACCGGCTCTTCCTACCTTATGGGAGCACTTTGGATTCATAAGGTACCCTTATGGTCAGCCAAGTGCATCTCTTGTTGGGCCACATCTCCCTCTAGTCCACCCAAGTGCACTTCTGGTGAGCCAATTGCCTCTAGTCTGTGCCAGTGACCCTGAGGTCTGTCCAAGTGGCTTACTAGTCAATGTAAGTGTCTGTCCAGTTCAACCAAGTGCCCTCTTAGGCCCCATCCACACTACTGCGTTTTTGTTTTAAAAATGACTTTTTGCTACGTTTGCACCTCCCGTCCACACTAAAATAGCTTTTAGTTTGAATACGCTGCCGACCCCGTTTTTCGTTTTAAAGCTTCAGAAGGCGTTTTAGTGAAGACGGGCAAAAACGGAGGACTTTAGAAACAATGACGCAGACGCTCACATTTGGCTCTGATGTGATTGGCCACTAGATGTGCGTTTTCAGCATAGACTATATATAAAGGTTTTCAGTGGTTTTAATATAGACTATAATATCAACTCTGATATAAAGCTAAAACGCTGTTGTGGACTGAGATAGTATTTGTTTTAATTCTCCTTTTTTAAACTAAAACAGATTAGTGTAGATGGGGCCACATGCCCATCTAGTCTGTGCAAATGGCCCTCTGGTCCGCCCAAGTGTTCCCACTGCCAACAATGTCAGTTGAAACTCTAAGTTTGTATTGCAACATCATAAAAATGTTTCCTTTTTTCGAGTTTCCTGCATTTCCTGCAAGGATTAAGTCTAGTCTCAAACTAAGGACTTATTTCAGTATGAATCTCCATTAAACGTAGTTTTAGTTGAGAACTATGCGGAAAAGCTGTCTGTTTCAGCTTAGCTGTCTTTCATAGTACTAAAAATACCTGGGCCAATTTCTGATAAGCAGATATTCTATGAATTAAAAAAAAAAATCTGCATTTTAAAAGCAGTTGAATGCTGAGATAAACAAAAGAGCACTGTGCTTGTTGTCTGAACAAACTGACCCAGCAGGAATCAGTGGTGTCAGCAGTCTAGTTGACAACTTTCTTGTGTTCCTTTTGTAAAAGTGAGGTATGACAAGACTGTGTGGGATTCACTGCTACGCTCTTTAAGGAAACCGGCTTTTGAAATATTTATTTCAGAAGTTACTGAACGGTAATATTGTTCACACATACCCAATGCGCACTGTTCCTCCTGGACACACTTTTGATGATAGGCTTTCCTGCTCTCCTGAAGTTCAATGTGTTTTAATCCTGAAGAGATACTGCAGCTCTGCCTCTCCAGCATGCATTTATAGAAAGGTTATTTTCTCTAGTATGATGGTAGTGTAATTTTCTGTGGGGCACGCATCATCACTACCCTTTAATCATCCTATTATGTAAATGAGTACTGCTCCATGTGTGGGCTTTACATGACTCCCTGAAAATTGGACCGTTTATCACAACTTAAGCGTAAAGTTTATCCAAGCAGTTTCTCTTCTTCTGCAGCAACACTTTTGCTTTGTTAGTCTCTGCATGAATGTTCATTTCCCTGGCAACATTATCAAGAAATCTTTTGGCGAATGTGGGAAGCGTGCAGGCCAAATACTGTAAGCTTTGGAGAATGACGATTCGTTGAACAATGGCTGTTCTATCCTCAGTCCATCAGGCACTTAATCCAGCAGATACTTCAGACACTTAGTTGGATGGGAATTAAACACTGAACACATCTCAGATTCCCATTTACCAATGGATCATATTGGGATTTACAGCAAAACACTGTCACCTATAAAATTTTTTATTTATTAACCTGTAGAAGGTCTTCACTCAATGGCCACATTTTTAACAACATGATACTGTAAACTATGTATTTTTAATAACACTTGAACACGCTATACTTTGTGCTTATCTGTCTAAGCACATTATGTATTAGGGAGGTCTTCATTAAGCACTTGCAGAGTTTTACTGTCTAGACACAGTATTTTTCCAAGGATAACACGCAGTTGAGCACAAGTGGAAAAAGACTGTTGCTAAGCAAAATGTTAATGAAAGTTTTTTATATCAG
This sequence comes from Micropterus dolomieu, assembly GCF_021292245.1. NCBI lineage: Eukaryota > Metazoa > Chordata > Actinopteri > Centrarchiformes > Centrarchidae > Micropterus > Micropterus dolomieu. The sequence goes on along the minus strand of NC_060160.1, from coordinate 4,700,502 downwards.
ATCACAGACAAGTGAAAATGGTCATCTTAAATCAGACTAAATTGTGAAACATGTGCCTCATATTTCAGGACCTGTGCTGGGTATCGAACCATAATACTTTATTGGTACTTACTCACATTCAGTATGTCTGATGGATTGAGTACTGTAAAGCCTAGTTCACACTACACGATTTTAAGCACCATTTGCCAGGCTGTGATCAGGGGTAAGCCAGCGATCAATCAGCTGTCGCCAGTCGTTATGTGTGAACTAGTCAGAGATAACTGTTGTTGTGATTTGGTGCTATATAAATAAAATTTAAACTAAATTGAACTGAAAAACTACTCAACAACTCATCAAAACGGCCACCCAATGCATCACTGGCACATTGCAGACGCCAGCCAGATATTTAACAAGCCAAATTAGAGTATGACTACTATTGTTTAGACAAAATGTGATATTTGAGAACATTGCATTCTTAATGGTTGATAAAGGTTAACATTGCCTTATTAAAATAAGGTTTACACATCCAGCAGATAAGAAGCAACATTATCACTCATTTGTGTCTCTGGTCAGGACACAAATGAGTGATAATTTACATCAAATCCTTTTCGCTCTGTTTTGCGTCTCCACCAGCTTAAGTATCTGGCTTAAGCTTCTAAATGCTCTGTAATGTTTGTTAGCTAGTCACTAACTTTGTCTTCTGTTTGGTGGTTGGCAAGTAGCATCCAGTGGATTTATCAGAGCTTTTTTTGTTATAAACAGCTGTCTGCTGCTGGAAATAATATGATAGTGGTTAGAATGAACCAAAAACAGCAATACTACTTACAATAAAACCAAAATAATGAGCTGAAACGCACTAAAACACTTTATTTGATTGAATATCAAAATAACTTGATTTAGATATTCACTGTCTCTCCTTCCTCTGCAGTCATAGAGTGTAAAATCCTCCCAGAAGTCATCAGACTTTCTCAGGTTTGGATTAAATTTACACCTAGGCGAGCCTTCAATGTCTATGGAAAAAATTATTAGACAGCTGTAGATCAGTAGGTCATTGCCAGCCAGCGGCCTTCGCGTAAACCTTGTCTGCAGGCCACAGCTATGTATGTATTAATACACCTCATTAATGCCCTTTGAAACCCCCTCTGCATGTCACTCGATGAATTATGGATGAAAATACAGACCTGTCTGTGTGTTCTGCTCACGCCTCACCCACCTTTTCCACAGTGGGATTTTGTTTTAGACGTTTAGTTCTCTCCCTTTTGGCACACATCCACACAGAGAGGTTATGTGACACCTACACAAACACATTTTAATCCTTAAATCTTCACAGATATCTGCCCATTTTCTCTTTGTTTATTGGGCGTTTTGTTCAAATCTGCATCAGTTTCGGGGCTTTTTGATGCCTGCTTATACTGCCTTTTTCAACCTTATGATGTCTTTGCAGCGCATGCACACACACTATGTTACACACACACCTGTTCATGTCCTCTGCTCTACCTCTGGCTGTGGTTCAGGGCGGTTTTTATCCCGTTGGCTGACAGCAGCGTTGACATACAGCAGGTTTTTAATTACAAAGCTCCCCTTAAGGAAATTGTTGAGATACTTAACAGATAGGGCCGACATGGAGGGGAACAAAGAGGCCCGTTGTGTTGTATCAGGAGAGCTGCTTTTGGAGGGCACAATGATAGGGGAGCTGGGGGTTAGTCAGCTGGAGCTGCAGTCAAAACTGACAAAATATTTCTGTGCTATGAAGTGACTGGTTGATCGTCTTGTATTGAAAGTTATGTGTCTCCTTTCATCTGCATCTCCCACTTACTTTTCACTTTCTTCCTCTCTCACTCGCAGTATTTTTTCCCACTATTTCACCCTGTCTCTCTCTCTCTTTCTCTCTCGCTCTCTTGCGCTGACACCTGTATTTATGGCCCCCATTGGGATAATTGCATCATTTTAACTGAATTGTTGTGATGGATGACAATTGCAAAATTGAGCCAACATGCACTGTCCTCATGCATGTATAAACATGTTTGCATGTATGTGTGTGAGGCTGTGTGTGTGTGTGTGTGTCCCTTCTTTGAGCCAAGCCCGTTGGAAGAGTGTATTTTGTTGCTGGCTGAGGCAAACAGATGGCAGGTTGTGTGCTGAGCTGTAAGGAGTCCAATACACACACACACACACACACACAAAGGGAGAGAGAGACAATCCAGGCTTGATCCGTCCCTCCAATCACTCAGCCCCCCTGACTCCCCCCTCTATACCCCAAATGGCTCTTCAGTCCCACACACATATGCACACACAAACAAATCTTCTACTTGTTTCTGTTTCTTTGTGCTTCTATTTGATGTTTTCCCCCTACAACTGATGTTACTTTACTTGTATTTGCTCAACTGTTGTTCCTCCTCAGACAGACATTAGCACCACATGAAAAAACACAGCCGCATTTATTTAAATGAGACCACAGAGACTTGATGCAAAGGGGGTGTCAACACAGTTAAAAAACACACAGAGCTGCTGGCAAAAAACAAACAAACATGCATCTGGCTCAACTTTTGCAACAATGCAATGCAATGCAACATCATCCGGAAAGGTGGCGTGGTTGCTGATTTCAACAACAGTTTAGCTGGCGATTGTGGTGATAAAGGTTGAAATAACCACTGTGATAACTTTACAGAGTAAAATTCTGTATCATAGTATTACAAAACTTTTTGCAGTGTTTTGGATTTTGATAAACTTCCAAACTCATAGATCTATTAATTAAACTGGACTTCATTGTCTCACCGGTACCTGAAACAACGCGCCACCACTAATGTAATTTTCAGTGTGAATACCCACTAATTGTGAAGCACTTTGAGCTACATTCTTTGTATGAATTAATATAAACAAATTCCTTCTAATTACCAATTGTCTTTCACTGTAAAGCATAGACATACATCTCCTAGCTTGCAGGCATACAGACTTATTCTATAAGTCTTTCTTTATTTCTCTTTTGCCATCATAAAAACACACATATAACATATAACCTATCCCAGCTCCCAAACATATAGACAACCATTAACTTTTACATTCAAACCTCATCAATTTAACTAAACTATGAATATATACTGCGCTGCCATAATATATTCATTTAACATAACACTGAGATATTTATCACAGCATTATATTGATATGGACATATTGTCATATTTCTTGATTTATCAATATATATATATATTATATATATAATATATATTATCAAAAGTGTTCAAAATCACATGGCAAATATGAAATGCTTAATGTATAAAGTAATCCACACCTCCCATCTCTCTCTCTCTCTCTCTCTCTCTCTCTCTCTCTCTCTCTCTCTCTCTCTCTCTCTCTCTCTCTCTCTCTCTCTCTCTCTGACCACTAACCAGAAGCAGAGCTGTCCAGTCTGGCTCTGCTGCACCCCATTTACATTTCTGTGAATGGAAACCGAGTGCCAACAGACAGTGTACAATGTTTTGTGTTTGTGTGTGTGTGTTGGGGAGGGATGGGGAGAGAGGCAGTGTGTAAGGGTATGTGTTCCCTCCTTACTTGTGTGTGTGTGTGTGTGTCGCTTTCATCTTCTTCTTCACTCTGTCTGTCTCTTCTCTCCTTCTTCTCTTTCTCTCTTTACCCTTCCCTTTATTTATCTCTCCTTCCTTGTGGTCACACTCACACATCTGCTCACTCTGCCCCTTCATCCTCCACCTCCTCCAGACCTCCTCTAATTCTTTGCGTCTGCCAGGACAAATTCAAATTAGCTTTATTGTCTTGACCATAATTAAGTACAGTACTGCCAAAGCCTTCTCTCTCTCTCAGCTGGTTGATCCATCATCTTTGCTCACCTCGTCCGCCCCTGCTTCATTCAAAAAGGGTGTCTGCTTGCACCCTCAAATACGCTTCTGTTTAAAGCCCCCCCACATCCAGGGCAGCTGACACATCTAATATTGAAACCAAACACGGCTTCCATCCCTCCCACGTCCCTCCCCCACCCCCACCTCACCCTGTCTCTCCCCTTGTGTTATTTTGCCAGGAGAGCTAAAATAATAAACCCTTGTACTGTGTGCAGAGTGTAATGGAAGGCTTTTTCTCCCTGGATAGAAGAGAAAGAGAGACTAAAAGCAGAGCTGACTCTAGTTTTGGTTTTTTAGAATAACCCAGGTCAAAACATTTTTCAAAATTCCCATGATATGTTATTTTTAAGTGTGGTGTATCTGGTAATTGACTGCATTTTTTCCTCATGTGACAATTTCCTCCTCATCGTTGGAGCAGCGTACGACGGTTTATTCTGCTGTGTATCATCACAAAGTCGGAATCAGAAAACATTTTATTATTTTTTATTGTGTAATAGCCAGGGTTTAACTTTTTATTTATCCAGGGAGGAGCTCTACTTTCGAGTGTGTGGTCTTCTTAAGCATCACTCGGTTGCAGAATTCTCAAAATGATGCCATCTGTTAACCTTTATCGACCACAATTTCTGACAAGGAGACAAGTTGCAACAACACTGATTTCTGACACCCTGCTGATACAGTGGCCTCTAACTGAGTCAGACTTCCACAACAGGGAGCAAAAATACAACTGATAAAGAAGTAATAGACAACAAAGCTAAATGCTGGCAGACAATAACTCAGGAGCAAGACTGGCTGAAATGGTTTTGCAGTGCTGGTTTCTTGTTTGTTATTCATCGTAGTCTAGATAAAAATATAAATACAGTGAAGTCTGATAAAGAACACTAACGAATCGCCCTAAACTGTGTGCAATTATGGTAATTTTACAGTGCATAAAACATGTATTGACCCTTAAAGTACAAATTAGTCTTTTAATTGATTGCCGATTAAAAGAAAATTGATTAACAGTGATTTTGATCAATAAATTCTTTAGGTTATTTAATGAGCAAAACTGTTAAGTAGTTGCTGTACATGTGAGGCATTGTAGATTTTTTCGCTCTTGTGGATCATTTTAAATGAAATAGTTGGGGTTTGGGGCTGTTGAGGTGGACAAACAATTTTTTTCTCACAATTTTCTGAAATTTATTTGACTAAATTAATAGAAAACTTATAATTGGGGCGGCTTCTCTGGATCAGTTGGGAGTCAAGTATGAGCACTTTGCTCAGTGGCATGTTGACGCTGGCTGAATAGGAAAGCTATTGAACATTTTCATGTGTGAAGCACTATACTGCTGCATTGTCCTCCATAGGAAACTCCATTGACTCTTTAATGAATGGCAAAGCAGGACTGTAGGCCACAGTGGAGAGAATCACATACGGGCGCATCACCCTGGTTACTAAAGTGTACCATCGGCATGTTGGGCTGTCTGGGTACCTCCAGAGCATGGCTAACTAGTTAGCAATGCTAGCACTGTTTCTTGAGATACATTAGCATTGCAAAATTCAGATTTTTGTAACCATTACCAGTGAAATATAAAACAAATACTCTAAAAGCAGATGTTTCATATTTTGGCTAAACAATTAATTTATTGAGTTATTTCATGTTAGCTCTGGTTTCAGATGACTGTTGTACAGTGTCCAGGCTGTGTTACTATAGATGTCTGGTATAGATGTCTCAGGACAACTGTGCTCCAGTTGTTCTTTCTTCCAAACAGAGGCTCCTCTCTGTGGCCTGTTTGTGCTGTAAGTGAAGGCAGGTCCTGGAGGGAAACAGGAGGGAGGGATGATGGGATTAGAGGCTTTCCTGCTCTCGTCCTGCTCTCATAAGCAAACAGTCTTAACACACCAGTCCTCCGTTCAAGAGTTTCACCATGTTCAGACGGAGACCCGGGGGAGTCGATATGTTGATAGCATTGTCATTTATTGCTTTCTCATTAAACTCTATTAAACTCATCAGTGAGTTTAATAGATCATCAACAAATGAGTAAGACTAAGATTAAAAAGGGAGATGATAGATGAGGGGTATGGCGGTTGGTTTCACAGTAGCAGGCCGGTACAGGACAGGAAGCAGCTCAGGAAGTGTTTGTGGGTGCTCCTGGTGATCAGAAGCACATGGCTGCTGAGAGCAACAGCAGGTTTCACGTAGAGAGGTAACAACCAGAGAGAGACGGACCCACGCAGTCCCACCACACTAATAAACAACATCATAAACAGAACAGTAAACGCTTTTATGTCCTGCTGATCCCAACCATGGGACCCCCACCCCCTGCCCTCAGCTTCCACTTTCAGACCCTCATCGGATCAAACGGTTTTACAAATTCATGCTGCAAATGTAAACTCTTGATGTACTTCTGAAATTTACACAGCATGATTTATAGGGGCTTTCTTAAATCATGACACATGGACCAAATTAAGTTTCAAGTTTCATTTTAAATCATCATCAGGATCGAATAATTTCAAAATTCTGTGGGGTAAATATTGAACTCTTGAATTGAAATTGCATTTGTAGACAGAATATAAGTATTTTTTTTAATATATTGAGTCTAAAAGTACTTGAATTAGCTTGGCGTACAAAGGACATGACCTCAGCTCCTCAATGTTAGCTACAGCCCTGCATAGGATTTACACAGAATGCGCAAAACTGCTACATGTTTGTGGTGGCAGAGAGTTTTTTACAATTGAAGACAACATATTTAAAGTTGAAGTTATGCATGACGGGTTAATTAACAATTTCCAGATGAGGTTTTAACTTTCAGTTTAAAGCTTCTCTTCTCTGAAACACAAAGCCATTACAAGAGAGTGTAAACACAATTTGGTGGGGATTTCTTATAGGATGAATACACAACACTGCTGTCTAGGTTGGCAGCGTTGCTACAGCAACACCTCAACGCAGAACAATCCAGGCTTTGGTCTTTTTATATATATATGTCTGTGTGTGTGTGTTGAAGTCAAAAAGACCAGTGTGCCTTTACATTGATACCCTCCATGACACTGAAGTCTTATGTCACCCCTCACACAGACACACTATCCCACCAGGGTAGGACGTTATTTATGGGGGCAGGTCACCTCAGCTAGAGAGTATCAAAAGTTGTGTGCCTGTGTGTGTGTGTGTGTGTGTGTGTGTGTGTGTGGATGAGGGGGGGGGGGTGCACTTGCCACACTGAAAGGTCAGGGCAAGGGTTGGGGTCAGCAGAGGTCAGAGTTTAACATTTCAATCAGACGTCTTCTAGTGCTGTGTCAGTATGTTCAGAGATGGTTTCCATCAGCTGTCTTTGGCGTTTTGGATGAGACACATTCAGACATTGCTTTGAAATTTTAGAAAAACTGCTGTTTTTAATTAATGTTGATAATTTGGGGGTTTAAAGACTGGATTTCCCCTAAAAACATTTAACCTCCAGATGTTTATCTATGATTTGTGCAACTAGTGTTTGGTATATTCCATTAGAGGTTTTTGACAAGGTTTTTTGACAGGTTTTTTCTCAAACGTAAGAGATTTTGTTATAAAATTTATATTGGCTATTCCTTTAATATCTCTGTTTTTATGATGGTACCTTGATTTTTCAGGTATGTTATTCAATAGATTAGCCAAAAAAACAGACTTAAACATCTGGTTATCGTATGTATAAACAGTTTCCCAATTGAATTTCCAGGAAATTAACTATGGATTACAATATAGTAATAAAAACATAATTTTTCTTTAGTTTTTAAATTTTCAACTGAACCTGCTGCTACCACACCATCATGAGAAGAATTCGTTAGAAAACACCAACAGATAGCATTGTGGGCATAGATTCAGTAGACTCCGTTTGTTCTTAGGTTTTTAGCTGATTCTCCATGTCTAGCACAAACTTTTGTCTTTTTTTATTTTTGTGCTCTTGCCCCAAATTCTGCTTTTTGTCTTTTTTTTTGATCACTTCCCTGATTCAGCAAGGCTCTCAGAACACAGTTGTGCTGACCGAGCATTGTTTTCCCTCCAAAGTCTGTGTGAAGTAATGTGGGTTTCCCAGAGTGACCTTAAATCAATAAACTACAGAGCTGCCTCATAAAATATCACCTCTGCTCTCTTTGTTAAGGGAAAATTATGTATATAGACAAAGTGCTGCCTAAAAAGCTTTGATGTCCAAATTCTGAGATCCAAAAAGCCGCCTTGTAATCGGATTGGTTCCTCGCTGTTTATAAGGGGAGTGTGATTATGTTGTATAGTAGCCCCACACACACTTCGCAGACATCCTGGCTTTTGTGGGGCGAGCTTCTTACACTTTTCAGTTGAATTGAAACTAGGCCAGTTCGTCTTTGGAATGACAATTACCATGGACCAAACCCAGGCCCTATTCTGAGGCTGGAGGGATGGAGGGCAGGTGGGGGTGATGATGAGGGTATGAAAGGAGCAAAGACGATTCGGCGCTGCCAAGATGCTCTGGATGTACAGTAGCTTCCGATGCTCGTTAGCACAGCCGAGCGGAGGCCCAGGCACGGGGAGTGGGGGGCAGGGAGGGAGGGTAAGGCTGGCACAGGCTGGGGCGGGATGTTTAGAGGCAACGTCTATCTTTAACTTGATTTTAGAGGCTCTTTTGATAAAGCGCGGCTCAGCTATGCGAAGAATAGAGGCAACAAGCTGGGGAAGCCCTCCCTCCCTCTCCTCTTTCCTCCTTGATCTCAGCCGAGCCATCCCTCTTTTCTCTCCATCTCCTCCTGGCAGGCTTCTCTGCAACGGTGTGAGGATGTCAGGCTGGCCCAGATTAAGGGCATTGTCCAAAGGTATTTACATCCGGCCAAACCATATTAAACAGAGATTAGGGGTTTTCACTGCACATTGCAAAAAAAGAAAAAATAGAGGGGGTAAGAAAGAAGAGGGAGGTTTTCCAGGACCAACAGGATTTACAATTGGCATAGCTGTGAAATGGAGGAAGAGAAATGTGCTCTTTATGGAGGGGAAGGGGGTGGGGGGGCCCTACAGATCCTGTTTGAAGGTCATGTGATGCTGGCTTGTCTGAGGGGGTGTTGAGTGTGCCAAACGGTTGGCAGCCGGTCCAGTTTTTCAGCATAGGAAGCAAAAGTAAAAGAATCTGTTGGCGGGACACAGCGAGCAGACGGGCTGCTGTGGAGGACATCACAGTCTGAACCAGGCTGTCTGTCTGTGTCTCTAGCTCTTCAGGAAATTTCTTAAAAAGATCATCTTTTTTTGTAATTACAATGAAGGTCTTTTTAGTTTTGCCCGTCATTCCTGTTGGTACCAGTGAGACAGTACTTTTACTAATAGAGTAGCAGTTTTACTAACGAAATCTGGGAGTGTGGAAACATTGCAAAAAACAAAGTCTGATGGGGCAAGAAACACGAGCAGTCAGACAATCTGACTTCACCAAATTTAGTTCACAATGACAACAAAAGGGAAAGGTAAAATTATTAAACAAACAGGTTCAACTTCTGTCTCCTATCTAACTTGCTATATTATCTTTCTGAGAAAAGAAGATAAGATAAACCAGAATTATCCACTAAAGTCAACATGCATTTACTCTGTGAAATACTGCACAGAGACACTTTTTGATTGACAGATATATATATGCTGTTGTCACTGCAGAATTAGAAATACACAATGACGTATGTAGTGACATACTGTACCCTTCCCAGCTTCACGTACATACACACCAATTGACCATACATGATTACAGAAATGTGGAATGTGTTTACTCTCCCTGCTCAAAAAGAAAAGGATAGTCCAGTCTTTTTCAGAAACAAACAGCTAATTACCTGCAATAAAAAAGGCCATTTGTCACTGAATTGTTTGCGGCTGCTTTGGGAGCAGCCCGCTCTGCACATGTTGGAAACATGGCCTTGTTGTATTATTAGCTCAGCAGAGTGAGGAGGAGGAAAAAAGGAAGCTTGATAAAGATGAATGTCTCCCTGGCCCATCTGGAATCTATCACTTTCAAAAGCAGTTTAAACACAGAAAAGGTATGTGTTGCTGCTTTTCTACCAGACTCAATAAAAGTACCTGTTAAGCTCCCCTAAAGAAAGAGAGTCTTGTAATCGTTCACTGTTTATGATCCTTCTTGTCGGCCTGTTTGAACTGCAGGGATGCGTCTTTATGCAAAGTACTGTGGCTGTAAAAAGAATACGTCGTTCTGAAACAGCACCGTAAATCAGTCAGGCAAGTCAGTAGGAAGTTTAAAGGATAATAAAATTGGCAAAACTTCTGAGAATATCTGGTATTATTGAAGACCCACAGGTTTAGTGTATTAGCACAGCAGAGATGAGACTCAGTATTTCTCTCCTCCAGAGCAGAAAATTAATTCATCAAACTGTCTGCACAGTGATACCACGATTTAGTTGTTTACTGACAGATGTGACATTCATAAAATATCCTACTCACTCTTTTTTTTTAAAGAGGGAAGCATATCAGGAAACATCATGCAAACACTCAAAGACAAAACAATTTTTTGAGCAACATTTCAAGGATCGAGCCTTTTTCACAGTTGTCTCATTTTAATGTGGAGATGATTTTTCTATTTTACCTGCTGTTAACTCAAGCCTTGGTGCCAAAACCTTAGACAGCCATGTCAGCTACTGTCTAAGTTAACAAAAGTTGAATATGGGCTGACAGTTCACATTGGCAGATTCTGCAATTAAAGATTTGCTCTTGAAGGAAAAAGAAAGCAAAATTGTTCAGATGTTTTTCATCTGAATGCCTATCTGCATCAAAAGAAACAATCTTAACATACATTTGACTTATTTTTACATACAAATGGAAGAGTTCATTTGTTTTGAATCTGCACCAAAAAGCATATCATTATCATTTGCTCCTTGAACATGGCTTCACTTACACCCTAAATTCACTGAAATCAGTTAACGACTCTTAGAGAAATCCTACTTTAATCCTGCTTAATAAAGCACAAAGCTTCACACTCCTGCTCCAAAATTTTCAACCTGGAATTGTATTCTTTGAGTCATTGTACATATAACAATGTGTTCAACCACACACAGAGGGTCAACCTGTGTTGTAAAGTCAAAATTTAAGTTCCTTTACTGAGCTAAACGTCATCCGTTTTCTGTCCAGTGACCTGATAAGACAGCAGCTATGGCGAGAGCTCCTTGGTCTGGTCTACACTCCTTCCTCTTCCTCCAAGATCCCTCAATCATTCCCTCAGTGTGTGTGTGTGTGTGTGTGTGTTAGAGAGGGAGAGAGGCAGGCGTGGAAAGGCTTCCCACATAAAGAGGCCTTTTTATCCCTAGGGCCGCAGCCTGCCTGTCTGCCCCTGGAGGAGTTTGTAGAGGATAAATAAACCTCTTCAGATGCTCAGAAAAGATGGAGTCTGTAAGCGGCGCATTAACGGACAGCATGCCGCAGTATCTCAAAGAGAGACTTTATATTATTCTGAAGGGCTATTTGTTATGATATTGAGCCGAGAGGATAAGAAGGGCCAGGAGGGCAGGGGCCTCTTGATTTATGTAGTGACTGTCCAGCTTGTACTGCACCACAAATGCGCACACGCACACGCACTGTTCCTCGTTTACAATCACAGATTCATACGTACACGCACACATATTAGACACATTCACATTTACACACAGAGTCAAAGAGTACATATCACACATTGCTTCCAGCTGGCCTTAGGTTCCGGCGAGAGTGCCCCCACCCCATTCAAACACACACACACACACACACACACACACATACACACACACACCAGGCAGCCGATAGATCACACATGCCACGCCGGACGTGAAAACAGCGGGAATGTCTAGATGTTGTTATGAGGCTGGACGGCACCAGAATGCAGCAGCTGAGCTTTCATTTATCTGCTTTGTGAGAATCACTTCAGGTCTGATTTATTCATGAAGTGCTTTTGCATCAAACAGGTTTGTCATGGGGCAACAAGAAAGATTTTAAAAGATGAAGCCTTTGAATTTGTACTTTTAATCACACAGAACAAAATATGTACAGGAATTTCTCTTTGCGACATCAGTACAGTCATCTTCTACTACATTCATACATATTCATGCTATATTTGCTGTATGGTTAGACCAATAATGTTGGCCAATGGCCTAATCTATTGCAGATACTTCTCTGAACACAGCCAAATCAATGAACCTTTAATGGATTCTACTTTTTGTTTGTTTGTTTGTTCAGTAGTTGTATTTTGCAAAATAGTTTCTATTGAAATAATTTTTTGTTATTTGTTTTAGGCAGAATCTGTTCAAATCATTTTCAACGAGGACAGAATTGAACATTTGAATAAAAATAATGGATTACAGAGCTTTCAGAATCATGGTGCATGTGACAACAGCAGCACATTAATGCTTTTGTTTAAGTTCTGTGTGACTTTAGTACATTTACAGGCACCCAAGAAACCAGTTTACTCAGTAAAACCAGGTAACACAGTTAATTAAACTACCTGTTTACATGCACCATAGTAACCTGGTTAATGTAAATCCATGTATACATTCAGCAGTCATGTTGATAAATGGTGTTTGAATAATGCCATATGCATGGTGTTGCAGTTTTTGCTTTGTGTTTGATCAATAAGCAAAGTTCAGTTCTGCTAACTCCATTCAATAGTTCCTGGGCAACCTTAAAATATTCCTTCAGGAGTAGAGATTTCTGCGGGGGGGGACAGGAATCACAACTGGAACAGTTCGTGCTGTCGAAATGCAGGTAAAGATCCTGAGTTCCTTTGAGAGTTTGTGGAAAACGTCCTGTGGTCAAAATATGGACATAATTCTAGTCTTCCCAGGACTCCGGTTCATTTAACCTCACTGTCAGATGCACAGAACCACAACAGACAAACTGGCCCTGTTTGATTTCAACTTACACTCATATTTTTAACTTTACTCACGTACATGAAGGTGAGTAAGTGAAGCTCTGTTTCACATTCATACACTTCCACACATTGGAGCTGCTCAGTACAGCACAGTCCTCCACAGCTGGATACACAGCAGCTGGAAATTTTTCTTTAGGAATTTAAATAGCTCACTTATAAATTGGGAATTCCCTTCTTTGCATATTTCTCTGTGACACACTTACATGACCACATTTCAAAGAACTGTCTCTCGTCAATGTGATCAAACCTGTGACTGTACATTACAGGACGTCCACTAGAAGGGTACAACAAGGCAGCTACAGTCTCTCTACTGAAGCTCAGTGGCTGGTAGATCTGTCCTGAAAGGTTGTGCAGTGGCACAAAGTGAAGCCTTTCAAACCAAATCCACTTTTATTCAAAGCAGCTTTTTTTCCACATTCGAATCTGCACTTCAAAGTGCAGGATCTGAAGCCGAAACAGATATTTTGTCATTGATGATGACCAAAGAAAGGGGGCTTTGCTCTTTTGTGTGACACCTGAGAAATGGAGTTTTTTTTTAATGTATGAGGGATATATATTGTTTTGTTTTGTTCTTCCTGTAAATTGCATTTGTTTAGCCTCTGGTAGTGTAAACATCCGAGCGGTGCACAAACGTTCCTCCTATCTATTTCCCCAGGATCAAAGCAAAAGTATTAATTTTAAACCAGGATCATACAAATACATTGCTTTGCCTTGCTATGAACAAATGCTAATTAAAATAAGGGTTAGCTGTAATGTCATATATAAATGTAGAGAATAATAACAGATTTAAGAAGGCTAATTTCGCGCCAAATATTGCACTATTGCAAATAAAATAGTTTTCATTCTAATCAAAAATGCAATTACTTTTTCATTCAAAATATACTGATTAATATTTAAAGGATCTGTCCACCCAAATGGCAAGAAAGAAAATACATTTAAAAAAATATTAAAATGGAATATCTCAAAACCTCAGCATGTAAAAATGAAACTATCTGCATTGTTAGATACCATTAGGTGTAAGTGAGAAAATCTATTTTTTAAATTTAGGTGAAGTAACCCTTTAAGAAGGAAAGAAGTGCCTTATACAAAGAAACAGTTCAAGTCAAGCCTCTATGCTGCTGCTGCTGCTCATTCAGAGCTGCCAGAGGAGGTTGTGCTCGAGTGCTCGGGCTCCATAAAGCCAAAGTGAGCTATGAGTCTCTGGAGATTATTATATCTACCCCATAAAGCCCAATTCCCCATGTTTAAGACCTGAAGATATTCTAAGACCTATTTTCTCCTTTTCTTTCACAGAGGCCATAAGTAATACACGAAGGTAGAGAGCCATTCATGCTGGGCTTGAATTTATGCTCTATGCACCGTTGCCTCAGTGTTTTTCTTTCCTGAATGGGCCTTTTTGCTTTAAAAAAAAAAAAGGTGTTGTAAATATTGTTGTCAAAGCCAGAGGCCATGCGGAGACGCCATGTTAAGCACATTACTGCTTACCTCAACATCTCCGTTATTTTAATGGGTTTAAACAATGCACAACTCATCTATTCAGTTTACTTTATTAAGACCCGTAAGACCTGCAGTATATTGAAGATAATCTTTAAGCATGTCTGAAGTATTCAAGGCTGAGATGAAACAGGAAGAAGAACATGACATTTTAAGTGGGTTGCATTTGCTCACTTTTTCTACAGTACATTTCTGAGGAAAACTATGGTTTTTACTCACTGACAGTGACTTTTTGAAAATAGTACGTAACATTTTTTTGTTCTACTTTTGACGTTTGTGGATTTATTCCCTAATACATTAACACATGTATTGATTGTTAGCCACAATGACTACTTTTTGTAATGGAGAAGTAATTTTCCATTGTGGTATTACTACTTTCACTTTAAAGATTTGAGTACTACTTCAGCCTCTGCAGATTGAGTTTGGAGGAGTGACAATATGCCTACAGACAGACATGTTTCAAAGGGAATCTGGCAGCGCTACCTTCTGATTCTCCCACATAAACAGTACCTCTGTCTGCGTTCGTTTCCTTGGCTCGCGTTTTGCCCGCACCAGCAGCCTGCCTCACATTGAAAGAGGCCATCTATAATTTAGAGCACCTATTATGTATTCCCCGTGAAGATTGTCTCGTCTGGGCTGCTCTTGATTTCAACCTTGCCTCTCAACTCCAATTTCCTAATCTCAGTTCCATGGCTGTCTGTGAGAGCGCTGCATTCACATTCGCTGCTTGTCAGCGAGCCTCTATAAGGCCGCTGCCCTTTCAGCAGGTCAACAGTGGGTGCATTCGCCATCATAAATCACACTCTTAACACACCTCATTCAGTCTTTCCCATGGGTGGGTGGGGGTGCATTTGTGTGTGCAAACAAGTGTGTGTTGTGTGCTCTGTTGCCCAAGCAGCTCACTGAAAGACCCCCACAGCGTTTTTTGTGCTACATGCTTGCATGTGTGAAAGTATGCATACTTCTGTGTGCATATAAGTGTCCTTGTGTTTGTGTACATCGTGGCGTTCACTTGAATGGTTGCCAGAGCGACCAGAGTGTGCGTGAGGCCGTCTTTTTTGTCTTTCCCTGATGGCCATGATTTGTAATTGATGTCTGGATATGAAGACACCTCTGATGGAAGGATGAGAAGAAACACAAGTATCCAGAAGTGTCCCTCCATTTCTCCTCCATTCTCAGATGAGGCCGACATCCTTAGTGAAGCTAATAAACATGTTGATTTTTCCCTGCGTCTAACCAAGCAGCCACATGGAGCTCCTGGAGTAAATGAGCTGGTGTTTGACGGGGAAGGTTCAAGAGTAGGTGGAGGTTCATTTCCACACAGCCCAGATCTGTGTACTATTTCGTGTTGGAACAAAAAGTTGCACTTTTCGAGTCGGCGATTCATTCTCCATCACTGCCTCTTTGTTTATCAAGTACCTCTTAATAATACTGTGAAAAAAGGAAGACATTGTTTATACAAAATCTTAAACCCATAATAATTAGATATCTAATATATATATGGGGGGGGGGGGGGGGTTATTCTGATTTTACACGTCGCAAACAGACAGATGTCGCCTGACCTGCCTTTTCCTTCCTCAGTATTGTCAACATTGTGTCCTGACTGTTAGCTGTTTTTTTTTACTACCAAAGTACCAGAAATCTAATTGTTGGTTTGCTTGCTGTTTAATTTATTTCAAACCAAAAGTCCAAACCACATTCAATTTACAGAGATATAGAATTATGTATCCAACCATGCAGGTGGAAAGAAGCAAGTCTTCACATTTGAGAAGCAGGACCAGAGATTTTTACTTGATAAATAATGACTAGAATTTACCAAAAAATGACTCCCATGAGTTATCTATAAATTTAAACTTTTGGTACATTTGTGTTAAAATTGAAAGATGTATACGTATATATTATGTATATATATATACATGCTGAAAACAGAACACCTTTCTCATAACCCGCTGTCTTCTTCTGTGTGCAGACTCTGTGTCCAGCGAGACAGCCTTCCTGGAGGAGTATGTTCTGGGCATGGGGGACACCCTGGAAATATCATGTGACCAGGAAGACCACCCAAAACCCATTGTCTGGTTCAAAGATGGCGCAGGGCTGGTGCCTAGCAACCGGACAAGACTGGGCCAGAGGATGCTGCGCATCATCAACGTGTCATACGAAGACTCGGGCATCTACTCATGCCGGCATAATCACAGCAACATGCTGCTCAGCAACTACACTGTCCGGGTGACAGGTGAGAACAACAGGAGGGTGATTTTAAATCCTTAGTCCTTAAAAAGATATAAACCTATGGGCATACTAATTGTTTCTAACAGAGCTCCAATGGAAACAGACAATTTCTGCCTGTCTGAGAGATACTGAGAATCAAAGTATTTCCTATCAATAAATGTTGTCGAGCAGCTACAGACATGACGGCTGTTCGTAGAAAAACTGTGAAAACTTAGCTCAGGAGAAAAGTTCTATTACTTTTTCCTCCTGCTCAGTTTCAACTACCGGTTAGCTCCCTGCCAAGCTGCACACACACACACACACACACACACACACATATTTACAGCATCACACCGGCACAGACTTTCACCGGCTAACACCCAGCCAAGTTTCACACAAATTCCCCCTCTTGATGCACAGTCAAAGGTGAAATTCATTATCGTATGAGGGGATGAGTAACGTCTTAAACAAGTGTGTGATGCAAACAGAGCTCTAATAGGAATGCAAGAGGGGAGGAGGGAGGAGGGGGAAGGGGGGGTCAGAAGGCAGCGAGCAGTAGCTTAAAAGTCTGGCGGCTTTTCCTCATAAAACTCATGGACACCAGCTGAGCCTGTTATTGACAACTAATTAGAAAGCAATTAGCTTGAAACATTTCATCATTGAAAACAGATGGGGTAGCAAGAAATGAGAGGGTTCGTTCCCTCTCAACTCACCCCCCACCTTCACACACACACACACACACACACACACACACGTGTTTGGCTGCAAGCCGTGGAGAAAATGGCCTTTTCCAGGACTGATCAGAGGTGGACAGCTTCTCTTCCTCGACCCACATACCATCTCCAGACTGAAGGAAACACACTCCCCACATTACTGATTTAAAAGGAAAGAAACATCCATCTTTCTTCGTCATGTCCAGTATTAAAATCTGAAATTTCTTGAAAAACCACACAGGAAGCAAATTCATCACAGCCCATTGTCAGACATTTTATTTTATTTTAACACTCAGTACGTGTTTAAATTACTTGTGAAGTCAGACATTTTGCACTCTGCGACGACAATATCCTGTTCTCCCCCCTAATGCCTCCCACTACTCTAAACACTGAGCCTCAGCTCCATCTAAAACACACATGGACTATTGTGTTTTTCCTCAAATATTTGAGTAAGGTGTCAGATATTTAGTAGCGGTATCAGATTTAGTACCTGGACGGCATCCAGACAGCAGAGAGCAGCCAACTCATACTGTACACACACACAGTACACATGTTGGAAGCAAGGGGCCGTAATGTGAGGGGATGAAAGAAGTTATCTGCAATATAAAATGTATGAAAATAAGTAACTTTATTTCAGAGATTTTGTCGCTCGTGCCTTTAGATATGCTAAGTATTCTTCTGTTCCCAGACTGAAATATAACATTTCAACTGCCTCAGCTATACTTTGTGTTTAGTGCTTATTAGCAAATGTTAGCATGCTAACATACTAAACAAAGATTTTCTTTGTCTTATTGTCTGAAGTGTCACTGCTTTTCTCTGGTTTCACTAGTTTCAGTAATGGCTCACATATATTCTAAGGTAAGGTTTGTTTTGACAACCCACAACAAAGGTTGGTTTCATTTCTACAGTAATAGAGTTCATATAGACTGTAAGTCAAACTAGGTTCTTTCTGCTGAGCTGCACCACAATAATAGAGTGAAGTCGTGCACAGAGGTGTCAAATTAAAACAAAAAAAAAAAAAACTGCGTAAAACCTGCTAGTAAGGAGTTTCAGGAGCAGTTTTAGCTCACCGAGGTTGTCGAGTTAACAGCTGGCTCTCATTAAACAGACCTGTGCAGCTGAACCAGAAAACTTCAAGGTTGGATTGAAAATAATTACAACGCCAAAAATGTGTGATACAGCAAATCTAAATAGTCATTATCTGAGGCTGGGAGAATAATTATACGTCATCTGACACGCTAACTGTTAGCAAGTGTTAGTGTGTGTTGCAAAGATAGAAAGAGTTGTTTTTGTATGCGTGTGTGCACACTTGAACACACACGAGCATGTCGGAGCAGTACTAATGACCCTCTCATTTGTAACGTCTGTGGAAATGTTTTGGTTGAAATATCTGAGCGAGCCTCCACGCTACAGAGAACTGTAGACTCATTCATGAGTTTCTCAATGAGCAGAGTCAGTTTTAATATGCATTCATGCATTTACTTGTGTGTGTGGATCTGTGTGAACATTTGTCTAATCATACTTGTTTGTGAACACATTTAATTTCCACTGGGAATTTAACATGCACAAAATCCTTTGTTTTTTTTCTTTCTTTATTTTCCTTTTGCACAAAATAAATTGCGGGCTACTGGCTTTCCAGATGTAATTCTCGTGTTATCTGATGGTTAACGTGGTTCAAGTAGTCTAAAGAATAAACACATTTTATTGAAATTAAATTGTCCAGGTGAATGAGTACAAATGCAAAATAAGATTTGTCCACCATTTCTTTTCTTCTAAATATAAATTCCCCTCTGTTTATGTTCTTTTTTCCTCTGAAGATTCTTTGTCGTCTGGTGATGATGAAGATTATGATGAAGATCCAGAAGATGCAGGTAATGGAAATGGTGAATTCTTAATTACTATTTTTAAACTACATTTTTTGAGTTAAACAATGTAATTTGGTGTAAGTAAGGCAATATTTTGGAGCATTTCCTGCTAAACTGACAATCTTGTTAAATTTTGTGAAAGTACATCTTTACAAAGTCAATAACCTAACATTGGCTCAAAATAGAAAAAGAGACACAAACGGGAAGGAACTAAAATCTGTAGACATTTTCAGATTTAACAATGATCTTATCCCAAACTACCAAAATGCTGTTTCACCATCCCTAACCATGGCTTCATAACTCAATCCCTACTTTGGAAGGTACCAAAAAGGTATACAAGTGGGCTGTTGTTTCCATTTGTTAATTTCATCAGTAGACATTTTCTGACAGCTCAAACTTCACAAATTGTGACGAAAAATGCAACCTCCAGCTGTTTTGTCACCTAGCAACAATATACTTAGTATTTAGATTACCAACCAACCGTTATGGCAGCATGAGCTACATCGTTAAGTTTAATGAGCAGCACCTGCCACACAGACTGATGCATGAACCTGGGAGTGGGAGTTGCTAACTGCTGTGAGTAGGTTAGAGTTAGGGTAAGTTTAGTTCCCTTTGATTGAAAAGTGAAATATTTTAAGCAGTTAAAAATATTTCATCCCTATATGGGAAATATTGATTTTAAAGGTTGTGCATACAGTAACAAAAGCTGGATATGGATCAGTTCACTCACTCGTTTTTATTAGCCTAGTCAGTATAAAGTACAAACAGTATACTCAATACATTGACAAAATATATAATACATATTTACTTGACTGTTATTTAATTAAAAAAATAACTTGAACATAGATGGATGGTTTAAATAGAATGCTGTGAAGTATTCTTTCAAACAAAACATGATACTTGCCTTCCAGCCGTTCTTACAAAGGTTGTAGGCCCTCTGAGTTTCTTTACCTTCCAGGTTTTTTAGGAATTCTGGTGCTAACCCCAGATTATTAGCAAACTAACACGATCAACAAGTGAAAAGTGCTAGCAAAGTGTGTAATGTAGTTATACTGTTGTTTTGTCAGACAGAAATGGCCTCTTCCCATTATTTATGTCAACCATTTATCTGCATTTTAGAAACTCGGGCTCATTTCACTTGTCATTGTGATAAAAGATTTTGTCAGTAGGATCCACAGGAATTGCTCAGAAAGGAGCGTTTACTGGCATTTATGGTGACTATCATTGGTTTTATGCAACTGATTGGAGTTTTACATCTGTAATTGGAATTATATGACTCTTATAACCGCTCACTGTCTTGCTGTGCTCACATTAAAGCTTCTCCCCAGAGCATTAAACTAAACGGCACCTTCGCACAGATCAAAAGCTGCTGGTTCTCCAGTGGTAACACCCCTCTCAGCGCTCTGTTGTGATGTGTGCTGTTTTGGCATTTGGAGACGTGCAGAGTTCAGGTGCAGGTGAACAAAGAACGATGAGCAAATGCTTCTGCTGGCAGCTTTACACGCTCCACACTGTCAGCTAGCATGACTCCAGAGACATAGAAAGCATCTCCACCCCTTGGCGGGCTCTCGACCAGCCAGACGCCACACTGAGCTGCCTTTGTTGTACCGTACAGAGGGAGACAGCGGAAGGAGAGGCGCAAACAGTCAGACATAGACGAAAAAAATTAGATATATGAAATGATGGAAATATTGTAAGAGATGATGGGATCCAAGTGAAGCATGGGAAACAATAGAGGGCCTGATGCAGAAACTGAGAAACCTACGGAAAGAGAGATGGATAAGTTATGTGTATACCATTGCAAATGCTTAACTTTCCACTAAATTGTATAACTGTTAGCATACTTTGACAATTCACAGTAGTTCAGAGAAGAAGGATTCGATCAGACGAGTCTACATCTTGACAGTGGACTGCAGGCGTCAGTGGAAAACAGCATAACATGCTAGCATTGTCAGACAGTGCATCATGTCTCGGACCCCAGTCCACCTTAACTGCTTGAAAAAATTGGTGCCAGAAGCAAAATATGGAACTGTTTTGGTGACAAAGTGACAGGCGGACACCCAACCCAAATCAAAGCCCCTTTGTAAATGCTGCTACAAAGCTCTGACCAAATCAAATGTCGTCACACTCAACTCAAAATAAAATACTCAGAGTGACAGTGGCTCACAATGTGGCTGCCGAAGCACCCCAGATGCTGCATGGTCATCATTAATGTTTCACCCAATCAGCACAGCAAATGGCTCCTGCCAGGATAAGGGGCCTTTGTAAAAAGAGAACAAAAAATGCCACAGAAGAGTAAATGAAATAAACACAGAATTTTAATAGGGTCGTTATGGAGGATGTCTTTTGTGGAGCTGTTGAACCGTATTGCGTTATACAGAGAGGTGTTTCTGTTATTTAGCCTACACTCATTGATACAAATATGAAATTGTTAGCAACTGCAGCCTCCAAAATTATCATGCAGTTGAATCAACACCTCTCTAAACCACATTTAACAAAAACTGATCATAATATTCATAAAGATAGGATTTAAACTGGCAACTAAGTGAACGTCTGCT
This sequence comes from Micropterus dolomieu, assembly GCF_021292245.1. Taxonomy (NCBI): domain Eukaryota; kingdom Metazoa; phylum Chordata; class Actinopteri; order Centrarchiformes; family Centrarchidae; genus Micropterus; species Micropterus dolomieu. Next base: position 4,678,982 of record NC_060160.1, on the reverse strand, counting down.
GTTAGATTGTGGCTGGTGACCTTTTGTTGTCATGCCTCTGTCTCTCCCCTCATTTATTGTCACCTCTCTAGAATCAAAATAAAAGCAAAGCAAGCTTTTAGTAAATACATCATGTTAAAACTCGTTATTCTTTCATTTTTACAACAACAAAAAAAGCTGTTGAGGTTTCGGTTGATGTTGAAATTGTTAAGGATTTGGGATGCTGCTGCTGCTTTTCCCTTTCTCTTTTTTTATGTTAAGGATTTCCTCGCTGTTAGAAGACAGGAAATAAATTTGTATTTTAATGAGTCAGTTGTTGCTGATGACAGCATGCAAGGAGAGCTTTGAGAAAGACAGACTGTCAAAATCAAGAAACCACTGCTATTAAGGCTGGTGCTTGGAAAAATAAGAGTAGGCCCATTTATAGTGTAGATCAATAATCCCCTGCTAATTTATCCTAATTATTTTCTCTGAAATAAGAATAATAAGACCAATAATAGTTGTTATTATTATAGCACTCAATCATTTAATGAACACAGGAATGTCTGTTAATATTCTTTGTCTTGGTACTATCACTTTCACCATTTAATTCCTGCATTCTGCTTACTTCGGATGATGGCGGATTAAAAGTGTAATCTAGCTTCATATTCATACAGTATCGCCTTTTTCTTTAAGGCGTTTAGCTGGTGCTCTTATCCAGAGAGATTATAGAAGAAAGCAGTTGAATAAGCTGTAGAGTAACACTGCAGAAAGCTTCATGTTGCTGTTTTTGTATTGAAAGTCACTGTGGACTTGCAATGTAAAACCCGAATGTGTTTGAATGCGCAGCTTCACTTCGTGGTGAAAGCCTGGAGTGTTTTCTAAATGGGCTGAAGTGGCAGCAGCAGCAGCTTACTGCAGACATCCTGAATGCCAGTAAATAGCCTCAGACTGCCAGACCTAATCTCTGGATGTAAGTCTACCTCATGACATACGAGGCTCCGATTTCCTGGCCAAAAGGAGAGGGATTAGCCCAGAAATGTTAAACCCCATATCGCTGCTTAATGTCCGCTAAGCCACTGCTAATTAGCCGGCTGTAGCAGGAAGGAGCCATGTGACGAGCCACACAGCCAGACGTAGAGTCCCTGTCGGTGAGCGGAAGAACATCTACATGCAGGGAGGGCAATAATAGAGATGTGGAGATGGTGAGAGAGTCAGGCCATTAATGAGGGAGAGGGGACAGAAAACATTTGCTGATTGACAGCAAGACAGAGAAAATTGCAGAGAGAAGAGAAAAGATGGCACAAAAAAAAATAAGATTTGAGGAGTTGAGTCACTCTGACTTGTCACTGTAGCTGCCAGTTGAAATGATGCTTCTGGCCACAGCTGACTGTTCTCAGAGGAGAGACAAACACACAGAAAGAAAGACGACAAGCTGCTGCAGTCATGAGCTCATTCTCCAACAACCTTCAGAACTTGCTCAGCTGTCTCCCAAGGCTTTTTTGGAAAGGCAGAGAAGGTAGACGCAGTGGAGACGACGCTGCACACAAATTATATTATCGACCAGTTTGTAAGATTGACACAAGATTTGTGCACTTAAATCTCAGGCATCTACTGTGAGTGAGCAGGTAAAGGTTTAGCAGGCCGTCACATAGAGTTATGGTATTGACCAAACTGGGGTTGACATTTGGCATTTCTATTCTGGCAGGCAGCATAAAGAAAACCACTTGGGTTGCAGAAACTGCACAAAGTCAGTTTAAATTATATCATGTAATGATGTAATGAGACACTTGAAATGAAAAAAGTGAAAAAGATTACTGGTAATGACATCGCCAAATAAGGAAAACCTCCAATGAAATCTGCTGCTAGGAAAGTCAATATTAATATCTCAGAATACGCATCAAAATATGCAAATAAAATGTTTGTTTTTCGAGTTTAAAATGCCTGAATATATCCTAAGAGGGGCATTGTCACCATTCAGAACATCATGGAGAATTCCTGTCATTTATTGTCCTTAAATTTGTTTACAGTGCAATGCATTCTTAAATCAAGGTCTTGAAATCTTTGGAAAGTAACTGTACCACGAAAAAACTGCAGTGAAAGATGAGCCACCCTCATCCCCTATGATACAGTCCTTATATTAAAATATTTAACCTGTTTTGACTTGTAATTGTCTAATAGTCTCTCCACTTTTGACCTCTCAGAATATATTTGAAAATGGCAAAACCCATTTGTAAAATACAAGTTTCAAGATCATGTGGACCTGACAGAAGAGCAAATAAAAGGTCAGAGATAGAACCATCGCCCGCCCTCACATGATGAATAAGAGTTATTTAAGGGAGCATTTTTTGCAGTGCGGAAAGCGGTGTACACATTCAGAGCCTGTGTGAAGTGAAAGGGCAATGTGTGTGTCGAGGGGAGGAATGTTAACAGAGCCTAATCTGTGCTCCTGAGCTATGCAGCCTCCTTGTTTACCCTGGCAGGAGAGCAGAGAGCCGGACGCCGGGCCACGCTACGCTGCTCCGTGGCCGCCATTCCTCCGACTCTGTTTGCCTTGAGTCCCTACAGGCCCTCTGGGGCAGCGTGCCTTCAAAGAGCCCCAGTGTAATCTGTAATGAAATCTGCCTGTGTGCTCGCAGGCGTCAGCGAGGGCAAATTATACAATTACACAATTAGACCCCCCCTCCTTCTTTTCCACAGATCGGTGTCTGAGCGCTGAAGGGCCTTGTGCTGTGGCGATCGACACCGCGGTGTGTCCTGCTCCAGCTAATTGCTGTCGCACGGAAGTTGGGCTGATAGAGAGCCACAGTCACGCTCCTCTGACCCGCAACACAGAGCCAGGAGTCAGAGGAAAAGTGAACTGAGAGCTGCAAGGGTTGTGTGCCTATGTTTTAATATGTAACACTTCTAACGGCAATGTTTAGTCCAAATACAAAGAAGATGTAATCATACTCTATTTTGTTAACAAAAAAGCACTTACACAGAGCATACCCCTGCCAAAGCTGCACAATCCTCTAAACTTGTTATTCTAATAACAAAGTATTTAGACAATTTTAATCTGCATCTGGATCTGCATCAAAATTCACACAGTGACAGATAATCACTCCTGGATACATGTGCCAGATTTTCCTTCCTTTTGAGTAAGTGCAGTAGTTCATGAGAAAATTTTGACAATTTTAAAATTAAAAGCCCTATCTTGCAAGAAAATAAATGCATTTTTCTGTAAAAATTCATCATTGACTTTTTCACCCTTCGCCTTACTTTTCATCAAATTTCATTTAAATTTCATTTTAAGGAGCCCTTCTAACTAACAGACAAACAAACCAAGTGACTGAAAATATCACCTCTTTGTCAGCATTGATAGAAAACTCTACAGATACTTATGGTGTCTTGGCAAACTTTGAAGGTGAAAGTACGAAAATCAAACCACTAATTAGGTAGCAGCAGAACTTGAATGGGTTGTAAGGATACACAGAAACCTGAAATATAGACTTTCAATTTTGTACTTGCTATCAAATCATACTCATCGTACTTTGAATATATCACTGAGTTAGGGTTACACAGTTACAGTTAACACTGGTACCTGGTAACTGTAATAGAATACTTTATCCAGTAAATATATCAATCAATCTAAATTTTTTTGAATTCAGGTCAGTTATATTTAATTGATAAAGTGCCAATTCACATCAAAAGTGAATGTGTTTGTTAGTGTGTAAATGCATAAGATGTTCTGTGCATGTGAATGGGATATATCTACCCCCCGCTGACTGACCTCTCTCTGCTGGAGTCTGTTATCAAGCGTAAACCAAACAAACAGGGCTACAGTCGTGCATTTTTAAGCTCCCAGAGAGATTCCCCTCCTCAGTTAACCTCTGCTGCTGACAGGTGGACTTGACACTGTAACTGCTGAGCTGAGAGAAGATGTTATAGTATACCAGTTTCCACTACAGTGACTGCATATCCACACAGGGCAAGGTTATCGCTTAAACCCCACAGGGACGATAACCCTGTGGGGTTTAAGGGGTATCTGCTCTGGTCCCCCCGCCTCCCTCATAGAAAATCCCACTCCCCCTCTGCTAAGGAAATACCATCCAGCCAATTAGACACGGGATGGGATTCCTGTGTGTTGCTGAGCGTACAGAGCAGGACTCCACAGTAAATCTGAATCAGAATCAGTTTTATTGCCAGTTATGTGTACACATACAAGGAATTTGACTCAGGATTGTACATTGCTCACGATGTGCTTACTTATACAATAATACAATAACACAATAATAAAATAATAATTAAATAAAATCAGACACAAACTACAGAATAGACAACACTAACATACACACTATGAACAAAACAATATAGACATATTGACAAATAGTGCAGTGATCAGAGTGCAAAGGTTGCAAGAGTAAACTATTCACATTATGTACATGTTGAAGGTGGATATGATATACAGGTACACATACACATACATGTACACATGTACACAGTGTGATGGAGCATAGTGCAAAGGATGCTGGAAAAAATAAATAAGACCTATGACCTTATGACCTGAGGTAGGTGTATTGGTATACAGTATATACAATATGACATAGTTTGAACGTAGTATGAACAACACTGAAATAGAGAATGGTGAATAAATAAATAATAAGTGGAAACCAGTAAACAGGTGGCTGATTAGAGACAGAGTTACTGGGTTATTGCACAGGAATTGTTCCTGACACTGTGAGTCAGAAATCAGCTGTTCAGAGTGATGGCTTGTGGGAAACTGCTTCTGTGTTGGTTTTGGCATACAGTGCTCTGTAGCGCCTACCAGAGGGGAGGAGCTGGAACAGTTTGTGTCCGGGGTGAGATGGATCTGCAGTGATGTTTCCTGCCCGTTTCCTGACTCTGGAAATGTATAAGTCCTGAGTGGAGGGCAGGTTGGCACCGATTATTTTTTCTGCAGTCCTGACTGTCCATTGTAGTCTGCTACTGTCCTTTTTGCTAGCAGATCCAAACCAGACAGTGATGGAGGTGCAGAGGACAGACTGGATGATGGCTGTGTAGAACTGGATCAGCAGCTCCTTAGGCAGGTTGAGCTTCCTGAGCTGACGCAGGAAGTACATCCTCTGCTGGGCCTTCTTGATGATAGTGTCAGTGTTGGGCTCCCACTTCAGGTCCTGGGATATAGTGGAACCCAGAAACCTGAAGGATTCCACAGCAGTCACAGGGCTGTTGAGTATGGTGATGGGGGGCAGAGTGGAGGAGCTCCTCCTGAAGTGCACGGTCATCTCCACAGTTTTGAGCGTGTTAAGCTCCAGGTTGTTCTGACCACACCAGAGAGCCAGCTGATCAACTTCCCGGCTGTAGGCCGACTCATCACCGTCCCGGATGAGGCCGATGACTGTTGTGTCGTCAGCGAACTTCGGGAGTTTGACAGATGGGTCCCTGGGGTGCAGTCGTTGGTGTAGAGGGAGAAGAGCAGTGGGGAGAGCACACACCCCTGGGGGGCGCCAGTGCTGATAGTCCGGGTGCTGAATGTTATGTTCAAGAACACGCTGAAGTCTATATATCAACTGTTGTGTCTGATTTGGAAGAGGCCGCAATTTTTACTTTATCTGACGGTGCAAAGTGCCTGTAGAGCCAACAAATCCCTTTTGTCACAAGACAAAAAAAATAATTCAGGTGATACCCACTCAGCTCCTTTAAAAAACAGCTGTATTATGTTGTAAAAATAAATTGCCTGGGTTGCTAGTGTGGAATAAATAAAAGAGGAACAGGGTGGTTAGCATGAGCAGCAATTGCGTCCGTCTCTGAACAGACAAAAAAAAAATCAAGCACCACTTGCAGAAACTTAATTGCCATAAAATCAGAGGAAGAAGCCGCCCGCAGTTTGATTGACAGGTGATCTTTTGCAGAAACACAGCAGTTAGCACTTAGCAGTTAAAAGTCAGTGAATAAACCAATCTTAATGTGTTTTTGGGACAAAACCATGGAGACGAGCATCCCAGCTCGTACAGAATCTACACAGGCGTCTATTTTGGGTAAAACACATCATTGTGGCTGAAGGATCATCACCAGCAAGAAGGTGTTTTCAGGCACAGATGGGTTCAGGAGCAGCAGCAGGGAGAGGAGGGGGAGGAGGAGGAGAAGGAGGACCACACATCAGGAGAGAGACTGTTTAAGAACTCAGTGTGTGTTTCTCTTTGACCGAGTGTGTGTGTGGCTGATTATGATGCCAAGAAAACAATGTGTTCAGACTCCTTGGAGGGTTGTCCCACGCTGCGCCAAGTGTCGCTCCAAATACGCCGAGACAGAGGAGACACGGAGAGAGAGAAGTAATGAAATCCAACAGATATTTCCCTTTTAAGGTGGAGGACGTTTGTGTGTGTGCGTGGTTGCACGTGGAGAGCGTTTGTCTTAGCGAGCTGGGGAGTCTCTAACTCAAGCAGGGAGCAGTGTTCAGCTGCTCCATTAGAGTTTGTAAACACACAGAGTTTATAGTCTGTTCAATAGAGTGAAGTAACATTCTGTTTGTTTGCTTTCTAAGAAGATACGTCTGTGTCTTTCATCACTGAATATCTCTCTCAGCCTGGTTGTAATTACTCTGTGAAGCCAAAGCCAAAGTTTGATGGCAAGAGCCAAAGAGATGTGTGTCAGAAATATATCAGGAGACTCCAGGCAGTATGATAAACAGACACACACATATGCGGTAGACAAGACACAATCACAGACAGGTATTATATTTTAATGTTGACATTTCTCTGATTGACATCTCACCTGAGGTGCCCACTATGTAGTGCTCGAGGGTGCGACCTGACCCACCGGAGTAGATAACATATTCACATGACCACACAAAAACACACACACAAGCGCAGACATTGAGATGGTAATTAGCTCCTCTCTCTCCTCCTGCATTTAGAAAGTAAAAGAGACATCTGATGACCGGTCAGCCACCTCCCCAGCTTTTGTCCTGGGACACACACACACACACACACACAAACTCACACAGACCTATAAAGAGAGAGAGTGAGCCATGCCTCATTGCTTTCACCCTCCACACCCACACAGCAGGAACAATAGGCCTCTCTGACTGGCTAAACTCTCTTTGTCTGCCGTCTTCTCAATACAACTCAATAAATCGCCCTGACAGGTTTCCAAACTCTCAGAATCAGACAATTCAAATGAACCCTTGCATTATTAGTGGGGGAGGAAGATGATAAGAATTGTTTGGTCCTTGTGACGCTTCACGCACATATTTTGTGTTCTTTCAACATCCGTCAAACTGTGTTTTACACTTTTTACGCATCTTGAACTTAACCATATCTCTTGGGACAGACGGGTTGGCTTGACATTGCAGAAAGATAAGTGCTGGTACTATGTTGTTTATCAGAGCGGTGAGGGAAGACCTCCAGTGAATCCACAACCTCACATCTGTTCTGGCAAAGTAGGTAACTCATCCAAGATGGACCAATTTGAAGACAGGGCAGAAGAGTAAGTTTTCCCATCTGGGCCATATTTTAGCAATTACAAAAACATGTAACAATGAATTCCTGTAGGGCTTTCCCCAGAAATTATATAATCTAAGAATACACCGGATAATAGAAAGTTAGGGTCTGATCTGAGGAAAAGAAAGTGGTAGATTTTGGCAGAGCGGGTCAGATTCTGAGAGATCTGACAACAGAACAAAAACCTTCAAGTTTCAGCTTTTGGCCTGATAATATCACAGAAATATATTCATTGAGAGGACTTTGTCCTAACTACATATTAAACACCTCTTTAATTACTGTTCCGTTTTAGTAGTCAGGATTCAGATCTGAAAGGTTTGCATCTTAACTGCTTATGAAGACTTGGACTTTCCCCTCATGGACCAAATGATTTCAGGTTTTGTCTTATCTCAACAGACTAGAGACTTGACTTGGACTTGTCTCAAATGACTTGAGACTGGACCTTTGACTACTTGTCTTGTATTAATTGAGATTTGACTTGAACTCCTTTCAAAGAACTGGAGACTTGACTTAGGATGTGTCACAAATTACTCCACACTTGACTTGTGACTTGCACCGACTTGTGATTTGACTTGTACTTTTGTCAAAATTGCTTGAGATTTGATGTTGACTCGTGTCAAATCACTCGAGACTTAGGACTTGTCATTTGATTTGACACCTTGACTTGGACGTCTTAGGTGAGTGGATACTTGAGAGTTATTTCAAATTACTTGAGAACTTTCAGCACTGCAGAATGTATGTTTGGTTTTGGAGAAGTAGTTTTCCATCACTGATGCAATGCCCTGTTTTTTGTTTTACCAACAGAAGCTCCATATTGGACTAGGCCTGACCGGATGGACAAGAAGCTCTTGGCCGTTCCAGCCGCCAATACCGTCAAGTTCCGCTGTGCTGCAGCCGGAAACCCAACGCCGACCATCCACTGGCTGAAGAACGGCAAAGAATTCAAGGGGGAGCAAAGGATGGGAGGCATCAAGGTGAGAGAACTTAATTTCAAACCTACCTAAAGGTTAGAGGACCAGGGCTATGATTTAAAGATTCAAATCTTCACACCAGCTCCAAAAATCTACCTGGAAGAGGTGGTGCTCTGCCCTCCTTGAGCTACCATCAAAGTTCCTTTTAGCAAGGCATCTCAATCCCCTGCTTGTCCAGTGGAGCTGCTGTGCATCTATCAGTAGATCAGTGTGAGTGTTGCGATGCTCCCTGGTGTGAATTTCTATAACAGGAAGAGTGTGAAGCAGAGTGCTGAAAGAACGCTCATACTCAGTGAATCTTCTCACGGTAACTAAAGGTCAGAAAACACGTCGCTTGGCTGGATGTCCCCGGCAGGACTCGGGCCACTCTCAGCCCCAGCTAAGCTGACCAAAATAAATTTACAGGGTCAAGCCGCTGTGCTGAAAACAAGAGTGGTACACAGATACATGCATGCTCGCGTGATAGCTCAATGTTGACAGTAATGCAGCGCAGCAAACAGCTGTTGTACTCAGTTTTGTCATCGGATTCACTCTAAACACTGGGCTCTCATGTGGAATGGCACTGCTTAAAGTAACAGGGCATGGTTTACTTTTGTGTTCCTTTAATGGCCCTGAGCTGTAGGATTAAAAGACAGACTCAGTGTGGTAAGAACATTGGAATTCAAACAGTCAAAATGTGTGTTTTGTTTCCAAATAAACTCAAACTTAATAACATACAAATTTAACATTTTGCCTGGAGATGGAAATTCTTGCATGATCATTCTGTCCTGTATTTTATTTTTCACTCGGCCCTCACACGTGATAAAGTGATGATGAAGGACAATTTACCTACCTTTAGCTACTATAACAATAAGTACTGATTTACATTATGAGGAAACAGTAGTGTTACTACAATAAAACCTAGCTGAGCACCCTTTCTTTTCAAACTTTAATTCCAGTGCTGCTAAATGTTCATGTAGCTCAGCTGCACTCGGAAAGAATCACACACAAAACATATATTAAGCAACAAAATGTTTCAAAACATATACAGTCCATGCTAACAGGGAAGGAAACATCTATTGTAGTGTTCACTTTTGCAACCTAAAGTAACAATTACAGGAAAATGGAAAATGCTAAAACTTAGCACAAGAAGTCATAAAGTCAGAACTAACTCAGTAATGTCTATTATAGAGTAAATATTTCCTAATATTTGCTAACATCATGTCAGCTAACATTCGCCACCATAAGCTACTGTTCATACCAGACCAAGTATGGCTGTAATAGCTTAGTTTATTTACCTGCTGAGTTGCGTATGAATTCAACTTTATATTTGTAAGAGGAAGAATGAGTTTCTTCTTTCAGAAGTTACATACTCTCAATTTAATTAAATGTCATGTTCCATAAAACTAGCAGAAACTTGACCACCTGTAATAAACATATGCCAAAAGATGGAAATTTCAAATTGTTTGTGTGACAGTGACATTGCATTTTCTAACTTCAGCAGAGTAAACATGTGTCAGGCTGGTAGTGAGAGGCAACGAGACACTTTCTCCCCAGTGAAGGTTTGGCATTTAAAGAGTTAAATGTAATGAGATCCTGCAGCTATTAACAGTTTACAGAGATCTCCAACATCTGCTCCCAGCAGACCAACAGCAGTTGTCTCGCTCCCTCTGTCCCCACTCACACACACACACACACACACACACACACACACACACACACACACACACACACACACACACACACACACACACACACACACTCACACACCTGTCAGCAGCCCTCAGGATACTCCAACTCAGACTGGAGTGGCTCTCCGACAGCAACAGCATTAAGATTTGCTGGTGATAAAGTTAAACCCTAAACTGACCAATTTGAACACTTACATTAGATAGACTAGATATTTTTTTCCATTATCCACCGAATCTCTGGCTTTTTCTCCAAATCCCTATCCCTTTACGTCATTGTTCTACAAAATGTCACCTAATCTACCATCATCATGGTAGACCGGTACAGTGCCTATAGCTCAGTCTATTTCCCTCTGCAGCACTAGCCATTTTGTACTCTCCCCTGCTCTAACACATGCTCCTATAGGATGTTAAATGCATAATGAGAGTACAGCTAACTATCCATAGTAATCCCCTACAGTTTATGTGAGGTCCTGTTGGCCTTGTACTGTGTTGAGTCAGTGTGAGCTGTGACACTATAAAGTGTCAACAAGCCATCGAGACAAATTCTTGTACATTTTCTGCTCTGTATAGCTCAGTGGGTCGAACTTGGCACCAACCTGCAGTCGGTTTAGTTCCCACTGTGGCCACCCATGCTGAAAGCATAGGCACTCATGTTGCAGTGAAGTATTTAGGATAAAAGTGTCCAACCAAACAGGACATTTTACATTTGTCGATTCTGATTCTGTCAGAGATATTTGGCAGTGACTGTTGGTTTAAACAAAAGTTTTAGCTAGCTTAAATTGCCAGCAAGCAATACAAGTGCGAATGCATCGTTTACCACACCTCCGGTGCCTTTAAGCACATGTATCAGTAATTTAGATGGAGATGTAAGATTTGAGATGGCAGTTATTGAGTCGTTGCTTTCTATGTCTTTATCAAGATGCTCCTCCCCTCCCTCTCTCCTTTCCCGGAGCTGTTTTAAAATCCAGTTAACCGATCACCATATGTCCGCTGTTGGCCTTGAATGAGGTGAACGAAGAGGTCATCCTCTTTAGAATCAGGGTGCTGGGTGACAGACAAGCCTGTGACACGGCCAGGCTTCAGGGGGGTCAGAGGTAACAGCTTCAACCCGTCCTAATGTCAAAACATCTGCTAACCCCACTACCACCCTGCAACAAATGTCCATCTTAAAACGTTTAGTGTCTTTTGGCTTTTTATCAGTACCTTTAATCACTCTATCGTAAATAACATTCTTATTCCATATTCCTCTACCCCAAAAAAATGGAGGCGAACATCTAATCTGCTCAGCAGCATCCTTCTATGAAAGAAGTATCCTGGCTACTGAAGATAAAACAGGCATTGCACATTTGCACTGAAAATAAATCACATTATCTGCAATTAAGTTGAGTGATGTGCCTAATACAATTATATTTTCACCTAATTTTTAACATGGTTATCCTCCTTTTCCTCCTGCCATACATTCATTGTTGTTGGTGTTTGTGCACTGAATTTCCCATAGATCACCTGTCAGTCAAACACTAGGAGAAGCACCATGGTGCATTGATTTCTTTTCTTGATGACTAATCTTGGCCTATTCATTCATTTTTAGAAAGATCACTGCGTTGTGGAAGTTACAGGATAAAATGCATAATCTGGTCTTCACAAGGAAAAAATAGAAGCCCAACACTTTATTTAGTATGAGTCAGTAAACTTTCATCAGTTAAGATTCAGTAGTCAAACCTTTATAAATATATATGAACAGCACCAAAGATGAGTCCAGCAATAATTTGGTAGACAACAGAAATACCTTTTTGGCAATCATACAAATTAATATTAATAAGCTTGTTCAGCTGTACATAAAACAAACATAGTGCTTGGTTTTTAAAATTTTTGCCTATATGACACAATAGAACAAGTTTGTTTACCAGTTGTCCGACACTGTCAAAATCAATATTCATCTTGAGAAGGGGTATATTCATTATTAAAAGCATTAAAAAGACAATGAAAACAAACAAATATTTATGAAGAACATAAGGTAAGAAGAAGAAGAAGATTGAATCGTCATTATGTAGACAGACACGTAAGAGACATAAAGGAGTGCATTCTGTCTCACGTGTCACAACCCTTCATCTTGCAGGGTTAGGGGTAGATGGGAGGTGGTGATGGTAGTGGGGGCACCCTGAGCCTTGACAGCCTGACAATGGCCATCTAAAGACTCTATTCCTCCAATAGGGTCCTCAAGGTGAAGCTGTCTTCTTCTCACATCTGTATTGATTTGACAGCCGTAGTTAATTCCAACTGAATGAATCGCACCCGTGTCTGATTATTAAGGTTTGGACAGGTGATGGGATGATTTTGCCACACGAGGCTGGGAGTGTCTTTGTGACTGTAACTGACTTGATAACTGATCCATGCTGATCAGGACAATGGTATCCTCTCCACTCAGCACTGTTACTAGCAAGTTTGTCATTTACTCTGAGTGTCTTCAGATATGCACTAGTGTGAGAGAATGTTTCTGACTGAGGCGGCCATTAAGGTCCATTACCCGCCTACATAAATGCCTCCCGTCTTCACATTGGAGTGGGTGAAAGTACCCTTTCTAAAGATGCACCATGTTCTCCTTTGTTCTTTAAAGCCATGCATTTTAACAAGCAGTTTCATCTTCTTTGCAGGCCTAAAATTGCATTTGTTTTTGTAAAATATGAAGAGATCTATATAGTATTATTTATATGATATATAATCCTATATGAGACTCAAATGACACTGGATAAAAGGGATTTCTTTGCAGCATTATTCAGTGAGTCATGGTAACGTTAATACCAGACTTGCATGCTATACATACTTTAATGGTAAAGACATTTAGAAGCGATACTGCAGAGCAGAATAGACTTAAGAAAATAAGGAAATAGACTTAGGGAGATTTTATCATTATGTTACTGTCATAAAAGAAAAGGAATACGAATAAAATATTAAAGTTTTATTATATATCAGATATTAGCCAGTCATTGTTGTCCAGCTCTGATGTAATGGAGTCCTTTGTCTGACCACAGAAACGTCTTATATTCAGATTTTCTTTTTTGGTTTTCTTTTGGTTCATTAGTAATGGACTTTTTAGGGCAGGAGTGTTTCCTAGATATTCTATGATTATCCAGTCCTACAGGCCTATATACGTAGATGCACACTAACATCTTCTCTGTACATTCTTTCCCAGGAGCACACACAAGGTTGTTCAGACATTCAGTTCTATTTTAGTCCATTGAAAGGCAAGACAGAGAATTAAATGGTACATTTGTTGAAGCTAAATGAAACGGTAAATAGGATGTGTGGCTCATTTGTAAAATAGAAAATGAAATTCCAGCAGGGCGACGTGCCGGAGCATTGTTCACCTTCCTAGACGACGGTGGCGCTCAGAGCCTCCTCCATTATGGAGGGACAGGGTCTGAAGGTTAAAGTTCACCTCTCTATTGAGCCATCAGATGGAGGTGGGGAGAGATGGGCGTGTTGACTGCCTATTGAGATGGCCTGAGTCTTTGACAGCCAAAGCCAATGCTGTTGTATGCTGCCACATATGGCGGAAGGGATTTAATTGTGTTCATGCTAAACCTTGGCGGCACAAGCGAGACAAAAGTTGACAATGTAATTATTGTGTTTCATTCCGTACAGGTCGCTCAGTTCTCTACAGATTTTGCAATCCCTGTTTTGACAAGCTTCCAAGGCAGGGCTCTTAAACTGGCTCCACACTGTTGCTTTTTAAGACTTTAAGTCCTTGTTTTTCCAATCCAAATAACACAGGCTGGATTGTGAGTCTGTAGGCCGTGTACGAATTTCTGTACTTTTTAATTTTAGACCTGCCATGGTCATTCACTTTTCTCCCCTATCATTTTACCCGAATATACCATGGATATCAAAATACAGATTATCCTATTTATTTGGTTTTCTGACTCATTTTTTTCTGCTTTGAACTACCATACTTTAAACTTTGCAGTCTTCTCCTCTATGTTGATACAGTGGCATGTACGGGAAACAGACCCACAAACTTTGCCAGCTTTAATAGCAAGCCCTTAGGGCCGCTTCTATCTGTTTCCGCTTTCTCTGTGGGTCAAATTAGATGGTAGCACATATCCGAGCCACTGGTCCGCTCTGACACACTCATAAATTCTAGTAACTGGCCCCGTTGGTTCTGGCAGGGCTATTTTGCGAGGTGAAGACGGAGGGTTTGTACTATAAAGGGAGCAGAGCTTCCTGTGTTTTCTCAGACAAGTGCTACACTGCAAAAAATGTTTATATATTTTTATGAGCCATTTAAGCTGGCATTCTAGTCGTGAATTCATTATTTTAAGTTATTGTAAGTCATTGTGGTATCTTCACTGTTTTCCAAAACAGGCTCTGTAAGGCAAGCAAAAATACCTCAAAATAAGACAGGTAACATTTAATTCTCTCAAGATATTTTATACACAATATGTTGAATTCAATACAAAACCCAACATACTCCCTGTTTCTTTTTCCTTTATGCAAAGACTCCTTCAGATGCGCACTTTTTGCAGTGTGAAACTCTTGTCCATTCCCATGGCTTGCGCCCTTCTGTAGGTCCACAGCCAAAGCCCTAAAAGCTTTAAAGCCTCGTATGACTCTAACGTAAGCTCCTTAATAATTTAATTCTGTTTGGAATCTGGCGTGATTGGAATGGATGGGATTATCACGTTTGGGGACTAATACTACAGGTTCAACAGGGTTAGCCAATGTAACATGGTAATAAAAGCAAGTGGAATGTATGGAGAAAATAATTAAAAGTGCCAAGGAAAAGACAGAGGGGAATTAAAGTAGAAATGTCACTTAAAGTTAATAATAAACCACAAATTAATAACTTTGAATTTTAAAATTGCCTTTTCTCTAGTAGTTATCCACACTGTAAGGAGCTGTAAGTGGGGGCAGTAAAAGTCCACATTTAAAGCAAGACTATGTAACTTTTGCTGAAAGTGGCCTCAATGTGACAGCAAAGGAATAACTATTCATCAATAATGTTATAACGTAGTGTAACAGTAGCGGAACTGAGTCAAAAGCCAAAGTGAACTGAAGTTGAAATAGATTACACAGCAATATCTACCTTAAGTTTACTAACATTAGCCAACATAAGCTACTGGTCATACCAGACTAAGAATGTGAATTAAACGTTTTTACGATTTGTAAGTGGAAAGTTGTTTTATTTCCTATTTAAAAAGTTATGTAGTCTCACTTTTAAATTACATAAAAGTAAAAAAGTATAAGACACAAAACAGAAGTACTTGGAAAAAGTACTTATTTCCTACTGTCCCTAGTTTGGGGATTTTCATGTGGTTTAAATGTCCCTCTACAGATTGTGTCAAAGATATATGTTTTATTGAGCCGAAACTAAGCTGTGATTTTGAGCGGTGAAATGCAAGATGTTTTTCTTGACAGCAGCCATGATTGCCTGAAGCTGAACATAAAATTTGAATATGCACAGGAACTACAGCTGTCAGATAAATGTGGTGGAGTAAAAAGTAGCATCCATCCAAATGAAATAATTTCAAAGTAGCAGTAGCTCAAAAGAAACATAGAACTTAAGTTCCAGAAATTATAATGAAATTAGGTCTTTTAAATGAGACGAAGACCTAAATAAGACCATAACTCTGATCACAGTCTCTTTCTGTTTCTGTTGGTGGTCTTGGCCTCTACTGAGCATCGACTTCAGCTCATATTTTACCACCTTTAAGCTTCCCTCCCTATGCGTTGCCGTTTTTTTCGTTCCCCCTCCTCTCTGCTGGGCTTGGGGCTCAACGACCACAGCAGAAGGCGTCACTCATCTGCTCATGAGAGCAGCCATTGACTTCAGTTTGACTCCTCGGCTCTGAGAGGGGTAGACGGGGTGGAGCCAGCCACTCTGAAAAACCATTTGCCAGCGTTGAGCGGGCTGCCTGGTCTATGTTACCATGCAACTGCAAAAAGCACACACAGGCATAATATTTACACTGTTACATTATTTTCCGCATGCGCCTCCAAGAGAGAGTCAAGGAGTGTATACTGTAAGACAGAGGGAAAAGAGGGAGGGGAGGAGAGTGTGATCCTCAACCTACAAATATATACGTTCTGTGAATGGTTGGCCACTTACCTAAACACGTGGGGGTTAAACGTTTGTGAAAACACTAAGCCCTCTCTGGGTCGGCACATTTTCCTACGCAGGTGATGTTAAGTGTTCCACCCTGAAAAGCCTCTTTGTTGACATCACTCACTCCTGTCTTTAGTCATTCTGACCTCTGTCGGAGGTGTTCACTCCGCGCTTGTCTCACAGCAGTAAGCACAGCAACGGCATCTGCGCCGCATGTTTCCACTTAAGCTGCGGAGGTCATCCCTCGTGGCCCATGGAGACTCTGCTTATCGAAGCGTAGCAGGTCCTCTGTTCTCGCCTCGCTGTGCTGGGCTGCTCAATCTGCCTCTGAGCAGCTTCTGAATCTGTCAAGTTAGTATCTGCTTGCTGCTGCCATCCAGCCACACCTGGTTTGAATTACTACGCAGAATTTACCCTTCGACTCTCCAGGGATAGATTGCTCTTGACTGGCACAGTGGAACCAATTTCAGAGGTGCAAAAACGCTGCCTCCTCTCACTGCAAGCAGAGAGAAGGAAATGCTTTTAAGAGACTTTGCAGAGCTGTCTCATGAAATGTTCTGTCCAGCTGTCTAATTACTGATTGAGGCTTTGTGGTATTCTGTTTTTAATTCTCTTACTATCCGTGTTTAGCAATATGTTGAGGAGAAATATTGCACCTTGAGAATTACTAATTATGTGCCATCACATTTCTTCTTTTCATGTTGTTCACTGTAAAAACTAAAAAATAATAAAATATGATCCAAAGTCTGCGCCAGACACCTAATCAGACTGCTCTCTACTCATGAATCCTTTTCATCAGTTTTACTTTGTGCTATGGTCACTCAGAACTGTTTCCCATCAAGACGTTTACACCACGTCAAAAGATTGTTTTCTGCTAATCACGTCTGTTCTGCATCAACCAGTATGTAATTAATAAAAGGAGGTTAAAGTTGTATCACCATTTTAAATATTTGTTGAAAGGGGTTGGCACCTCAGTAAACATTAGCTGAACACAGCACACTCTTGTTTACCAACCTGGCTGTTCTGTGATGTTTTAAACCAAAGGATATCAAAGGAAGGAGTGAGGAAAGACATCTCACGCTGGGAAAGATGGTTTCTCTGGACAGAGCGCTTATTTGTGAAAATAGAAGGATTTTTTGTTTATGACAGCGCCATTCGTTTCTATATCAGCTTCGGTTACTGTACAGTATTTATGTGTCTGTAAGTGTATCTTCACACCTTATTTGCAAATCATACATCTTCCAAAATGTTGTTGTATTCTTCTTGTAAAGGATGACATATAAAGTCCTGAGGCAAATTCATAAACTTAACATGATTCTGTATGTTATCATAAGTGGTAATATACCAAATAAGCACTTTTCAGGCCTTCAAATATGACACCAAACTCCCCCTGAGATTTTTTTAAATACCAGTATCCACACAAATGTAAATGTTGTAATGGCATATCCATTCTTTCCTCTTCCTTCTCGCCTCCCTCTTCCCTTCTCCCTTTCCTCCTCCCCAGTTGAGACACCAGCAATGGAGTCTGGTGATGGAGAGTGCCGTGCCGTCAGACCGCGGAAACTACACCTGTGTGGTGCAGAACAATTACGGCACCATCACCCACACCTACCAGCTGGATGTGCTAGGTAAACAACACGGAAACATTTAGTTTCACTTCTGCTTCTGTGTAAACAACGAATAAATTAACACGCACAAGTGGTTTTAAAAACCCACGAGAGTTGTTGATGGTAAAAAGATTTTTATAAGACTACTTTACGTCTACATTTCCTGCAGCACATCATTCCCATGCATGATTTGCGCCAATGTGCTTTCTGTCTCAGAGCGTTCCCCTCACAGGCCTATCCTCCAGGCAGGCCTGCCAGCCAATCAGACGGTGGTGGTGGGCAGCGACGTGGAGTTTCATTGTAAGGTGTACAGCGACGCCCAGCCGCATATCCAGTGGCTGAAACACATCGAGGTCAACGGCAGCCGCTATGGCCCCGACGGCGTCCCCTATGTCAACATCCTGAAGGTGGGTCTGGTTCAATTCTCTAATGAATCCCAGTCTCACCAGCGTATGCCTGGAGTAGATTTCAGCAGTAGATATGATAATTTCACTCATAATTAATCTCTCCTAAATGTCTTGTTTAATAGGTTTTTACAGTAGGTGAGTCTGCGGGGCCACAGGCTCTTTTCACTGCAGCATTTAATTGAAGAGCTCATTTCTCAAACACTACACCTTCAATATGCGGAAGAAAAGCTTCACCTGCACTTTCTTATGTACTGCAGCATATAGAAATTTTACATTTTACATTAACCTGATAATATCTCTAGTTTCTGCTCATGTATGTGGCACCTGCACTACAGTTTTGACTAAACTTAAAGAGATTATGGATTTTGGCACCTTATTGTATTGTTGGCCTGAACAATGGTTAATGGTGGATTAAATGAAATGAAATCATATTTAAAGGGGGATTATTGTTTTTCCTTCATGGTGTTACGATTTTCTTCTGACAATAAGATCAATAGGATATGTAATTTGTTATATACCTTATTGTGAGAAAGGAAGTACATGCATGTACATTTATTTATTATTCTTGAGGTAAATCTGCCTTGATACAGATCATATCTTTCCAGCTTTGCAAAATACTAATTTGTTTAGGTACTAAAAATTTGATTATTGCCAAAATAATCATGTTTACATTGTTTGATTCATATGTAATTGACCTCATAAAATCTACTTTTTTCCAGGCTTACTGAAAAGAAAGAGAGTAACAAGGTCTTTTTCCGTCTTGCTCCATGTTGTCTATCACCAATCTCTATTGAGCTCTCCGTGGCCCTAATGTACATTTCTTTCCTGAGCTTAACTTGAATATTTAAACAAATACTAGACGACAATAGGCATCTTCATTTTAGGGCTGTACCAAATGTATTTTTTAGATTCAAAGCTTCTAATGAGGTTTTCAAATGAAGCCTCAAATGTCTGTCGTCATACTTTATGATGTCATCCCCGTAAAAGGGTGGAATTTGTCTGTCGCTGGTTGCAAACACACATTCAAATTTGGCTCAATGAGCGTCATAAAGCGAGGACAGGAGTGTTTGCGCGAGCTGGAGTGTGAATGAAGAGAGGGCGAGAGCAAAGCAGTGAATCAGATAAATGAAATGGAAACAATCCTACTCAGCCATCACTGGAATCTAATTCTACGAAAAGTATAATACTAATAAAACAAGTGTAGCCTAATCTTTATCTGCAACTGTGCTGAAATACTGTGTTTAGAAAGAACAAATTCTAATGTTAACGTTATGAATACAGCTTTGCACTATTCGGTACAGCCCTACTTCATTTTGACTTTCTGAAAGATAAGAAAAAGGGCAGATAAAGAAAAGAAAATCCCAGAGGACAAAACAAAAACTAAAATATATGAGATACTAGCACCCTGACAAAAGCATAAATCTACCTAAAGGTCATACCTGCTACACTGGTAGTCCAACTTTGATAATGTGAATCAATGATGCATCTTGTTGCTGACTGGCACAATGTCATGTTTTGGAATGAACTCTTAAATTATACATTAAGTAACGTGCAAGGCTGTGAACGAGTGTCTACCTGACTTGCATCTCCATGTATTCCTTATGCATTAATCACTGATATTCTGGTGTGTCTGGCTCAAACTGCTCAGATGTATTTTGTGTTTAGTCCCATTCGTGTTGTTTGTCTGCAGCCTTTATGGTTATTCTGATGCTTCATGTTGTAGCTCTTTGAAAAACATTGCTCAATCACAAGCACTCCCTCATGAAATAAAGGTTAAATAAATGCAGTTGGGAAGTCGTCAGATAGTCTTAGCAGGGTGTGCTCCTGTTAAAGAGCAACTCTTGGAGGTGTCATCCCCTCCCCAGACAGTGGTGGTGTTCAAGTATAGAGTAGTAAGCATTCCTCACAAAGGAGGACAACACCCTGAACCCACTGTGAGGCATGCTTTTTTATTTGGGGTGAAGAGAGGAAGACTCCCATTGAAACACCAAGAAGGCTTTTGCTTTTTTATTTGGCCTCTCCCTTTTCTTTCTCTCTGCCTCTAGAGAGAGCGAGGGAATAAAACAAACATCTGGTTTGGACTAAGTTAACTGCCGCGGTGGCGGCAACGCAGGGAGAGAGACGGGCTCTGTTAACCGCCACTGCCGTCAGATGTGCTGCGTCGCGTGGTTTGAGGAGGAGGAGGAGGAGGAGAGAGGAAAGAGCAAAGAGGCAACCAAAAAAGCCATGGAAAAAATGAGTGGAGGAACACAAGGAAGGGCAAAGTCAGCAGGGAGAGAGAGTAAGTGTGACAGAGTGGTGGGTAAAGACAAGCGGGCGAGAGACTTAGAGAATGAGTGGGAGGGAGGTGAGAGAGGCGGGGAGACAGAAAGAATGAGAAAGAAAGAAATAAGAGATGAAATTGAAAAAAGAGAAGAGAGTGACAAAAACAAGTCCTTTTCAGACATGCAATCTGTTACCTATCTGTAACACTGCTGGCTTCATTTTCTTGAAGTGACGGAATTGGGGCTTTCAAGCTTAGGTCTATTTTATTCAGCAGTGAGTTAAAAAATAATCATATTAAGGTAAAAGAGTGTCCTCAGGCTCTCACCTTTGCAACCGGCTGCATCAATGATGAATTATTTTGCAGTGGAAGCCTTAGATAATAACCTTCGTGAGTGCTAGATATCACCCTAGCCTCTCACTAGTTTTCTAATCAATTATTAGATCGAAAGTACGATATATTTATATATATTTAACAGTTGGCATGGAAGTTAAAATGAAGGGGAAACTGATGGACTGATGATTATTCCTCTTCTGTCCCTGAGTTGCGAGAGGAAAAAAAATATTGAACACACAGTAAACATGATGTGACATAAGTGGAACCTTCTCAACTTAAAGATATAGTTTGAAATAGCTTTATTCACTTCTTGCTAAAAACTTGATGAGAATATTGATATCACTCTCATATCTGTACAGTAAATATGAAACCACAGTTAGCTTAGCTTAGCAAAAAGACTGGAAACAGCTTGCCTTGCTCTGTCTAAAGATAACAAAATATTCTTACCAGAACCTCTAAAGCTCACTAACACAATTCTGAACTGGTCATTTAAAACTGGCTCATTCACAGTATTTAATGATTAGATAAATTGCCTGAAATAGCCTTTAAACTTCTTTTTCTTTGTGCATAAGAATTGATAATTATGAGAAATGTATTACAGTGTTCTAAGAAGACAGAACAAGACACCCATTCAATCTCTCTCTGTTTATTTAACCTTCTACATGCTGTAGCCTTTACATTAAAGTGACGGCATTTGATTCAGACTTGATGGACTTGTTGGAAGTGTTACAGAAATGCTTCTAGATCCGATTGCCGTCACAACTTTTACAACCAATACGTAAAATTTCCAGCACATTTAACTAAAGAGGTGCATAACTGAAAGGGGATATAGAGTGAGAGGAAGAGAGGAGGAGGTGGTGACTGAGAAAGAGAAAAAGTAAGATAGAAAGAAGAAGGAGGAAGAGAGAGAGGAAGAAGGAGAGAAAGAGGAGGAGAAAGACAGGCCAACAGAAAGGGTGGGGGGGAGCAGGCCTGTCAGCCAAGACCGCGGCTCCACGCTCTATTTTCGACTACCACATAATTGAAACAGTATTTACTGAGATCTGCGTGTGCCTCTCTATGTCTCTCTCTATATGGCCCCACCACAGTTCATTCAGACTCCCTGCGACATTTCATGTGTGGCATATACTGTAGCAGTTAAATACAGCTGTGGGTGGGAGGAGGGTATCATACTATTTTTTTTTTTTTTTTTTGAGAAATGCCTGAATCCTCTTTTGATGCCTGGAAAAAAGAGTTAACGATGAGCGACTAGCCCCAGCATGGAGAGGGAGAGGGAGGCGTCTGGAGCCGAGCCCTGAATGTTCATTAAGCAGCCATAAAACATGATATGTTTTCTCCTTTATGTGCTTTGCCCGTTTAATTATTCATCGGCAGTTTCTCTGCTGGAGTCACAAGCAATGTGTGTGTGAGAGCACGTGTGTGTTTATGCATGCAGCGCACACACTTAGTGAATATAGACATATTGAAATTCCTTTAATCTACCAATAGACAGCTTGTGTTACTATGAAATGTATGGTGCATGTGTGTATGTGCGTGTGTTTATGTTTGTGATCTTACAGGTTTGACATTGTAATGCTTTTAATCTCACAGACAGCTTGAGACGTGTGTGTGTGTGTGTGTGTGTGTGTGTGTGTGTGTACGTGTGTGTGTGTGTGTGTGTGTGTGTGTACGTGTGTGTGTGTTTGTGTGTCTTTCTGTGTATGTATGTTTGTCCAGGTTTCAGTGTAAATTAGCAGTACTTGTAAGCGTATAGTATGTGAACGTACTCACTTACAAGTCAAAGTTCTGCATTCGTATTATACTTAATGGAATAATTTAGTATTGTATAGCAATCAAATAAAAATAACTTACTGCACTGGCAGCAAAACTTGCTTGTTTCCACCAAAAAAAGCTCATATCTATATTGTTTTCATTTGAAATTGATCAAGCATTTCTGCATTTCTGTATAGTTAGTAGCTATTGTCTATTTGTCATATATATATAAAATATATAAATATAATAATATAAACGCAACAGTAAATGCTAACTAGCAATATACTTTACATTATTTCCCTTTTGAACTGTTGAAATATAAAAGTATACAAATTAGAAATTAGAGTGTGTGTGTGTGTGTGTGTGTGTGTGTGTGTGTGTGTGTGTGTGTGTGTGTGTGTGTGTGTGTGTGTGTGTGTGTGTGTTCTGCAGGTCTACATATATGTTCTCTACATCTGTTGTTGCAGGAACTTGCTGTAAAGGCCTCACTGTGCCTCTCAATTTCCCCTTTACAGAGTGTTGTCAGTAAACACACTGAGGCCCACAGTAACTTGAATCTGTTCAACGTGACAGAGAAAGATTCTGGGAAGTATTGGTGCCGCGCCTCAAACTTTGTAGGCAAATCAGAAAACGCTTTCTGGCTTATGGTACACAAACCAGGTAAATCATAAGCGCCGAGCGACAACCGCCTTCACCACATTTTATCCTCCGCTGTGTCTCCTCCTCTCTGCTGGACTCCTATTCATTGTGGGTTTGATTGGCTCACTGGCTTGCTAATAGGACAAACACATACACACACACACACACACATGCACAAGTCCTCTGAGTTTAAATGCTCACATTCGGTTAGCTAGGAGCTATCATCCATTTTAACGCCCAGTGCCACTTTGTCTTCCGTCAATAACAAACACAATATTGCACCTTTAATTACTGCAGTAACTTCAAAAGTCTCTCCCTCGCTCTCCCCCAAACCACCTTTACACACACATATGAAACCCCCCCACCGACCAAATCGTATCACACACACACAGGCCGGTATTGATTTCCCTGGGAGTGTATTCTCCAGCTGTATTAATGTGCTTTTATTTGAAAGCACGGGCAGGAGTCTGATTCATGACTGGGTCTGGATGTCACTGTTCATTACTGAGGCCTGGGGAACAAGAGTACCCAACCCCCACAACCCACCAAGCCACATCAGACACATACTCCCCCACTGGTCATCAAACCAACCATTAATCAAAGGGGGAAAACTCCGTGTTGCTCTTTTTGAGTAATTTCAAGGTTATTTGAAATAGTGAACTAAATTTTAATGTGGAATTTGTGTGATCAGCAAACAACAATAGTAGAAGATCTGTACAAACCATAAAGAAGTCTTTGAATCTATTAACAAAAAGCAGTGGACCCAGAACAGATCCTTAAGGCACCCCTAGCCATACAAATGTAAAAATCAAATAGAGCTAAAAAAAAAAACATTCAAGAACAACATCCTAAATTCCATGCTTGAAGCTCAAATATAAGAACGGTATAACAAACTCCATTAAAGGTTATAAAAGAAAAATCATTGTCCGCATCTGATGTTGCCTGCACCCGGCACCATCATTTCTGCAGACAAGGCCTGTGGTGAAGGGATCTGCTTTGCTTTGGTGTCAGGTAAACTTTACGCTGGTTAAATTTAAACTCATGTTGTAGCAGCAACAGTGTCAAAAAGTCAGCACAAAAATGTACATCTTATCAAGTCATTTTTGACTATTACTGAGCACTAAAATTCTGGTTTCTTAAAAGAAATGATAAAAGCTGATATTGCTATAAGAAAATTTTAACCTGTTTTTAATACAGTTTCTCTTGTTTCAAGGATTTTCTACACTGAGTATCTTTAAGGAAGACAATAAAGCAGATTGCCATCCTACTATATAAACTTTAACGTTCTTGAAACACGTTTATTAGTGTTGGTTAAAGTAAACTTATTGTAATGTCAGACTTTTTCACATGTTTTAGGACATAATAACAGGTAAAACAAAAATACTTGATAAGAGGAATATTTTTTTGCAGTGGGAAACGTTTCTGGGTTGTGTGTGGTTTTAGATTGAACCAGCAAGCTTCTTTTGCAGCATGGTGAAGGTGCTGCTTGGGTGTTTTCAGGTGTTGCCGGCGGTGCAGTGAAGAAAACAGCACTGCTGACTCCTTCAAATCCTCTGTACTGTCCTTTCCTTCAGGGTGTATTTGGTGTTTCCTCTAAGAAGCTTTGGGCTCATGATATCTCTTCCCTCTCTCTTTCTTTTTCTCCCTCCTCAATCTTACCCACCCTCCCTCTCCATCCTCCACAGACGGCTGGTATTAACACTACAGATAAGGAGCTAGAGGTTCTCTTCTTGACCAATGTGTCTTTTGAGGATGCGGGCGAGTACACTTGTCTGGCAGGGAACTCTATCGGTTATGCTTACCACTCTGCCTGGCTGACAGTGCTTCCAGGTATATTCCTCTTCTCTCTGTCTCTTTGGACTCTTGACGTCTTTTTTTTCCACCTCAAATGTTATAAACTCCATGAAAATTTGATTGCTACTGTCCTGTTTTTTTTGGACAATTTCATGTTTTGTTCAGTAGCACAATGTTCGGAGTTCATTTTCAAACCTAATTATCGTACATTATCATGGATTTCTGATTGTTAGCACCTTTCAAGTGCACTGCAACTGTGTCATTGCCCCTTTAATTGGACGAACCGAACATGCAATCCAGCCTCCATTGAAAGACGCTTTGTAATCAGAGCAGATCGTCTGTTTAAATGTCTCAAGGCTACGAGGCAATTTAAAGACATTTCTGTGTTCGGCTCTCAGCACAATAATTACCTCCCTAGGAAGAAGCATATCACAGGTGTAATTACCTGCTGCAGGATAAAACTACAAGCTGATTACTTTATGATATGTTTCTGGTTTGATTTATAGATGTTACTCCATAGAAAACTGCTTTTTTCCATTTGGGTAAAAGGTGCTACTGAGCAACGCAATATTTCTTTTTAATTATTTACAAAAAAAGATGGGTCTAGGTGTGGAATAGAATAAAAAACACTATAAAAATGTTATTGTTATGTTGATATGTCATGTTTTTCATGCAATATGTGTATTTTGACTAACTTCCCATGTTTGTGACATCCTCCTCCAAAAGCAGTGAGCCCGGAGAAGGAAGACTACTACGCCGACATACTCATCTATGTTACGGGCTGTGTGCTCTTCATCCTCGCCGTGGTCATCGTTGTCCTTTGTCGCATGAGAATGACCACGCAGAAGACGCTGCCCACACCGCCTGTGCAAAAACTATCCAAGTTCCCCCTCAAGAGACAGGTAACAGAAAGTAGATACAAGATTCGTATAAACACTTTTACCTCTTTTTCTGTCTGTTTAGTTTAACGTTTATCATATTTATAATAACTTTGGTTCAACATAGGGCAGATGATGTTGAAATTATGTAGCAATATTGCATTTTTTTCTCACAAAACTGTGAAAACATCATCCGAGCCACTAGAAAAGAGAAAAACACTAAAATAAAACTACACCTGTCATCTTAGAGGGACTTTTACCATAACTATTACGCAGTTTTTTTAATTCATCAGCATTTCACCAAACTGACTTGGCTTCCTTAGGAGGTTTAGAGACATTGCAGCGGTTGAGAGTCCTTGAACTCCTGGAAAACTGTTGAATTTTCTGGGTGTAATACAGATTATTTAAAAGAAATCAAGAGATATCCAGAACTTAAACACATCCGTTGCATCAGATGCTGTTCAGTTGTTTTTAGTTTTTGAACTGTACTGAAACAGAATTTAGATTATTGTGAAAAACAACCTCAAGGAGGGAGAAACATTATTAACTCCAGGAAGCACCCTGTATTAGTAATCACTGACATGGAGAGATGGATGGAGAGTCATGGAAAAATTGTGTAATTTTTCTGCATTTGTTCCACAATGAGAAACTATTTGCAATATTTGTCTTTTCATCTTCTGTAACTTATAACTAAAGAAGAATTGCACGCAGGACAGGACTCACACAAGCTTATGAATATAAATAAATAGAGATGGTTATTATATATACGTCTATCTGTCATGAATCTCTCACTCTGTCCTGCTGTTTTGATGACGATGTGCGGACGCTGGAAGGCATCACACTGGTGACATGTGTTCACATTTATCTTGGAGCATATTCAGCTCAGGGATATTTATGCCCTCCTGTGACTGTCAGTGTTAGTTTTAGATTTCACTCTCTGTGTAACACACACTCGCCCCTCAACTGTTTGGAGAGAAACATAAAGTGGAGCAGCTGCATCGCCACAGCCTAGTCTGCAGAACTCTTCCCAACATTGTCTCTTAAGACCCCATTCAATACAAGCCTCTGTCAAGTCCAAGTCAAACCCAAGACTAAAGTTCAAACATGATAAAGAATAAAGAATTTCCCTTCGGGGATCAATAAAGTATTTCTAAAGTCTTAATTAAGACCAAAATAGTCAATTGACTAAAAGCAAGTCTCAAGGATTACAGGAATAGTTTGGCATTTTGGAAAATCTTATCTCTTATTTGCTTTGATATTTAACAGACAGATGTGAGAGTGGTATTGATCCTCTCATCTAACTCTAGGCAAGAAAGCAAATAATCCTATTTTCCAAAACATCAAACTATTCCTTTAAGTATGAGCAGCTCTAAACAATGTAGCACCAAACCGAACCACTGAATATATAGAGCATCAAAGTTTTTACAGTTTTAAATCTTTTGACTTTTGTATAACTCAAACAAAACAACTTTTTGTTGGAAAATAGAAAATTCCAAAAACACAAAAAGTTTTGGACAAATCTGCAACTTTGGTGGTCAGACATTTCTTGATTAGGTCAGAGTTGGTTATACTGTGATGTAGATCCACATCTGAGTATTCTGGTAGATTACCATTTAAATGTATCTTAAAGGTATGTTGGTCAGAAAAAGAAATACATTTAATTTACAGTCTAGGTGCCTGTGTAAGTGGTAGGAAATTATGTTTATATGGAAAGCATTGGCTTTGCAAGATTGTTCAGGGGGGTTGCACAGACAGGCAGGAAAGAAAGTTGAGTCAACATCCATCAGTGGTTCGACCAGGACAGGTCTGAGTCAAAACAGGAACGAGAATCAGACATGTCCAAGAAGTGAAAAAGGCTTTCTGAAGACCAAGCCAGAGTACCTTTCCCTTTGCAGGCTTTCCCTGTCCAGACTAATTAGTTTGCCCTCACCCTCATCTTCGCCTCTCTTCACTCCACTTTACTCTCACCAAAAGACTTCTATCTGAGCTCCTGAGCTTCTATTTATTTTCTTATTACTTCTCTGTCTTATATAGTCTTCCAAACAGGCAGTTCAGTTTGGCTCTCATTCTTTTGGTTTCTTGCAATGTTGCTGGGCCAGAATGACTTACATCTTGTGATATGTTTGAGTGCAAAGATCATCTGAATGTCTAAAATGCAGATGAGCTTGTCATTCTCCATCCTGCCCCACCCTGCTGGACTCCCACTGTGTGCAGGACACAGCCGCTGGGTGGTTGTTCTGTGCGAGCTCCAGCTTTCCAGCTTCATAATTGAAGGGTTGTGATCCTCAGAATGCGAAAAAGATGCATTTTTAGAAGAGAAAACTGTTACTTGAAAGTCACGATTCAGTTCTTGGAAAACAAACACATGCCTTTCAAAACCAAAGTCAGGATTTAGCTGGAAAGGTTGTAAAATTATGTATTTTTTTGATACGTAAAAGCAGCCTTGTTAGGTTATATCAAGTATAAACCCATCTTTTGAAAGATGCTCTAATTGTAGCCTCTAAATCTTTTCTATTCTGCTACCTTCATATACTACATGCTCTTATAAGGTAGTCCAGGGAAAGATCTTATTGCATTTTTCTGTAATCTTTGCTTAGTTTTTGTAAAGCTAATCTCCTGGTTCTCTCCTTTCTTTTTCATAACTCCGAGTAAATCTCCCATAAACCCCCTGGCATGTTCTATCAGATATTACTTTTCATGCCTCTGAAATTGTGGTTGGGGCTGGGTTTTTTTAGCTTCACAGTGTTTTTCTCATTTTCCTCCAGTCGAGAAGTTGAGGAGGGAAGTCTGGTGAGTGGACATGTTTGTTTCAAGGCACTACCTGAAGGGGTTGAGCTGGCAGACTCTGACACAAACAGATTCATCAAAAGCAGGGTCGGAGCCATTAGCTCTCAGAAGTCAGATAAATGATGGGGGACGTCGAGCCCACAGACTCGACGGCAGGACAGCCGGTCTGGAAATGGAGCTCACTGATGGATAGAGACGTCCATCCCACCTGGCCACGCGCTCGCCCACCTCTGCATCCTCCTTCATTCATCTTTGTTACTGCCTGCTTCCTCCTGTGCACAGCCACAGGCCGGCTGTTTGTAAAAGTCATTGCCGGTGTCAGAAGTCAGGCTGTTTTTCAGAGAAACTCTGAGCTGCTGAAAGAGCCCTGACACTGGTCCTGAGACGTGTTATGTTTGCAGTCTGTCGCTGCCAAAAAGCATTCCATCTTGACAAGTTATTCCATCATCTTTTTCAGTCCTAAAATGTTGTTTTTACATCAAAAAGTTCAAACCAAGGTTAACTGGTGGCAGTTCTTCTGTGAAGTTTCATACTCACAGTTTCTCTACAAATCAGAGCTTAAACGTTTTAATCATCTTACAAGGAAATATTTGTTTTAATTGCGTTTAAAATTTCTGTCGCTGGGTTATTGGCCTTGTCTTTGACATTCAAAATCAATTAGCCTTTTTTAAATAGTCTACAAGTGACTGGAAATTAATTTAGTTTCTTTAAAGCAGTTCAATTTTGACTTGAAAAAAAGGTCATTACAATCTGTGAAACTACCTATCCATCAAGATCAAGAGATATGTTCTCTGTTGGGTCAAAGGTTGTGTTAGGCTTTCACTCTTCACTCTTTGTTTATACACACATCACCTCACCCTTTTCAGAGACTATAACAGTTTGTTTTTGCACCCAAGCAGGTATCCTTGGATTCAAACTCCTCCATGAACTCCAACACCCCATTGGTCAGGATTGCGCGCCTGTCATCTAGCGATGGACCGATGCTGGCCAACGTCTCAGAACTGGAACTGCCCTCCGACCCCAAATGGGAGTTTCCTCGAACACGGTAAGAGACACACAGAAAAATTATTCATTGCTGCTGTTTAAATGCCTGTCAGAAAGAAAACATGGTGGTCTGTGGCTTTTTCATACTGCCAAACAACATATTTCAGAATTGACAGATACTGTGCTGTTGTCCTTGTACCGTTATGTGCTGTGAAAACATGTGAGCCGTCAATACATCAAGGTCACCATGACACCTTCCTCCACGCTTATTGTACTTGGCAATAAAATCGCTCTCATTCAAAACTGCAGACAGAAATATAAAAACATCCCTCAGTGCTGCTTGCAGCAAAAATCCAAACTCTGAGATTTTCTTGCTTTTGTTTCAGGCTGACTCTGGGTAAACCTCTGGGCGAGGGCTGCTTCGGTCAGGTGGTGATGGCCGAGGCCATCGGCATCGACAAGGAGAAGCCCAACAAGCCACTCACTGTTGCTGTGAAAATGTTGAAAGGTTAGTGACTGTTGTGACTGCACTTCATGAATCAATACAATGACAGTGGCAGTGATGGTATTGTGCTCTGTGATTTCCTGAAGGAAATCAGCAGCATTGTGTCTTTCTTGCTGTGTTTTCCTCATGTATTCCCTTTCCCTGCATATATAATAGTTTATCTGGTTTGTGATTTCTCATGTCTCCCATATGCTTAAAAATCTTTGTCCTCTCCTGCTTTTATTTTTGTCCTTTCTCACTTGCTATTCTTCTGATCTGACTGTTCTTTTTGTTCGTCTCAGATGACGCCACAGATAAAGATTTGTCAGACCTGGTGTCAGAGATGGAGATGATGAAGATGATTGGAAAACACAAAAACATTATCAACCTGCTCGGAGCATGCACGCAGGACGGTGAGGCCACGCTGCATTACAGAGGAGATGATAACACAATAATTAACTGTGTTCTGAAAGTGACTCTGTGCTCTCTGTTGCATGCAGGTCCTCTGTATGTCCTGGTGGAATATGCCTCTAAAGGCAACCTTAGGGAGTACCTGCGAGCGCGACGGCCCCCGGGCATGGACTACTCCTTTGACACCTGTAAAATACCCGACGAGCAGCTCACCTTCAAAGACCTGGTGTCCTGCGCCTACCAGGTCGCCCGCGGCATGGAGTACCTCGCCTCGCAGAAGGTCAGCCGCCATGCTGTGTCGCGAATAATGAAATGCAAATACTGTGTGCTGTTTGATTGAGCTGAGCGTCTGTGTGTGGATGTATCCATGTAAAGGAGGATCTGTCCCTACAGCATGTAAATATTATACTAAAGGAAATGAAAAGACAAGGAAAATCTTCCAATATAGGAATCTATTATCTAGTACTTATCTTTCTAAACTTTCTAAGATTGACAAGTGTGAACAGAAATTGACCTTTGCAGTGTTGAATATTTTTTTATTCAATTATTATTTTTTAAAGTTTACAGGAGGCAATTGGAATGGTTTAGGGTTAGGGTTAAGATTTTTGCAAAATAAAAATAACCTCACTGGGATTTGGTTTAAATCAGTTTTAAAGCTACGGTATTCTCATTTTTGTGTCAGAGCATTTGATTTTTTGATTGCTGTCGGGATAAAAAATAAACAAATATAACAAAAAATGATTCTGAAATGAATTATCAATCCTAGCTTTAAGGTTAGTTAATGGTTTATTGTTAATATGTTTCATGGTTATAGGATGAGGTTTTAGGGTTTGGGCAAAGGTCAATATTTGCCATGTAGGCACGAGTAATAAAGTCAGACAGTGATAAATGAAAGTTGTCCATGGTGTACGAGTGTACGTGTCTGTGCAATGCTTTGTCTTGATGTGTGTTTGATGTATTTGTACTTCTTCCCTCAGTGTATCCACAGAGACCTGGCAGCCAGAAACGTCCTTGTGACGGAGGACAACATTATGAAGATCGCCGATTTTGGTCTCGCCAGAGACGTGCACAATATAGACTACTACAAAAAGACCACAAACGTGAGTCTCATTCCATCAGGTTTCTTCTACATTTTTTTTTAAATGAAAGTGTCCAGTGTCATTATCAGGTCACAGAAGGAAACAGGTTGAGGGAGATACAGTTTACTGAGCTGAACTGTCCAAAGTGTTCACAAAAATTGTATTTAAGACCGGGAAAGACAGCTTACATTGTGATATTAACAATAACCAAGAATTGAGATGATATTCATGCTCATAACAAAATATCAATATGACACTGATGAATTTTTGTGGCAGTAATGAAACCTTTAGAACTATATTTGTGGAGCTTGTGGAGTGAAGATTACAGACATAACACTTTATACCTGCTAAATGAATGTGGTAGCAGTCTAGCTGAAGTTTAACAACAAGGTGACGGGACAGTTATAGCAGGACGAGACACAACTCTGTTGTTTAGGTCCATATTTCGCTGTCTGCTCTGTACAGAATGGTTCTGCTGACCGAAGCGGTTCTGTTGTGCCTCTATTGTTGCAGGGTCGTCTGCCCGTGAAATGGATGGCTCCGGAGGCTCTGTTCGACCGGGTCTACACGCACCAGAGCGATGTGTAAGTTTGCACAAACTAACCGTCGTATGCCAACAGCCCACTCATGTGGTGCTGCTGTACACTGAAGGAATCCGGGTGTTGAAATATCGTGACTGAGCGTATTAGCATCAAACGCAGCATGCGTGTGAATATGGAATCATAGCATTCCCTTTCCAAATATTTCCCCGCTCGCTGTCATCTGTGTTCACTTGATAATCCTGAGCTTCTTGCATATCAGCGGCTCCACATTCCTCGCTGCGTTTGTTCTTTAATCTCCAAACACGACATCAGAGAGAGACAGAAACACAACGGAGCTCCAACATCTTACAGTTGTTTTATCAGTGCAAATCCAACCTGCCCCATAACAGAAGGAGATAAGAGGGTCAGTGGATTTATCACAAGGTGTTCCCTCGGGGCATTTTTCCAATTTAGCAATTCAAAGGAATCGGGTCTATAGAGACAAATGCACCCTGTGCGACCCCTGATTGCTCCTGTTTTGGCTGCGATCAGGAGAATAAAGGCAAGTTAGGCGAGGAGGTCACAAAGTCAATCTGTCTTGCGGTTGCTGAACACCCCCCAAACTGCTCCTCATCCTCCCACCGGTTGCAGCCAGACGCTGTGTCCCCAGTACAGCCATCCAAGCCAAACACGGGCCCCTGTCAACACTGGCTCGCCATGTGATTACACTAGACTGGGAACGGTCCGAGAGGAGAATCAGCCTGCTCTGTTATTTCAGCAGGTCTGGATTACAGAGTCAATCCTCCGGCCAAACCTCCTCCTCCCTTTATACAGTAGTCGCTCTGCAGCCAGTTTACTCTCACAGACCCCAGGGGACTTTGACTTTTGACCTGTGATGATTTTCACTGAAATATGTTTCGCTAAAATAGATGGGGGACAATTAAAACACATTAAAACAAATCTGTCACACTCACAGTCAAACAGCATGCAAACAGCAAGAAAAGGAATATGAGGAATCTTTTGCCTGCAGCAGCTCACATGGCACAACTGGCAGTGAGAACACTCAGTGAGGCATTTTTGTAGGATGTCGTGTCACACATTTTTTGTACAGAAAAACAGTGTGCCTAAAAGTAATTTGCTTCATCACATTGCGATTCCAAGTGACAGTTTCTAACAAACTTAGACCTGAATTCACTTTTTAAAATACCAGAGTTATTTAGTGTCAATATAGACCTTTTAATTCTTCAGCCATTGGGGTTTTACATCTGCCAAAATCTTGGAGGTGAGGATTTTATTTTGAACAGCTTCAGAGGTGACAGTCTGTACAAGCTGCAGAACAAAGAGAACACACCTCACTGCACCTTCAGGGCGACGTATCAACCCATTAAAAGCAGCAAATGTGGATAGGGTGCTGAAGCCCAGCTGTCATATTAAATATGCAGCATATATGAGCTTTTGGTGTTCACATAAATAATTTAAAAGATAGAAAGCGTACCAATAAGTCAATAAATTGATCACTGTACAGTCGAACAATAGACTTAGAGCAAAACTTACCAGCATCAATCAGCAAGATTAACTATAGATAGGGTAGGGCAGTATGGATAAGATCTATAAGATTGTGATTTAAATACCTAAAAACCCTGGTTTGCTTTTACATAGATGAAAAAATCCCGCTGTTTTTTGTAGCATTCCCCACATATATTAAAGGACTGACTTCCTATCATGATTTCACCAAATCCTATTACAACCTATTCCTAACTGAGCTGAAACGTGTTACAAAGCATCTTCTGACATAAGATCTACAGTGTCTTGGTTGACAGTCTTGGTTTTTATACAAAAACCTGTGGTTAAGTGGTTATAAAAAAAACAGGACTGAGACTACAGATGGAGGCTGCTCCTTGGATGCGTCATTAGTTGCAGTAACAGACTAAATGATGTTGGTGTGGTGTTGTACTTCCATGTGAGTGAAGAACTCCAGTTATTGTTGTAGAATTGAGGTAGTTTTAAAGATTGAAAACTCCATCAACATTTTCAGTATTGACCACAACTTTATTGATAAAACTTGTTATAAAACAACAAAGTTGCTGTATTGTTACTTTTCACCATCAAAATTACTCCAGCCACTTTGCTAGTATAGCTAAGGTTCTGCAAGGCAGACTTTTCATGGGATAGGCTGATGGACAAATAAAGCAGATAGCATTGGATAATGAGTAGTAATAATATATTTTGGCTGAGCCAGAAATCTATGTGCAAAAGGAAAGCACAAGAAACTGTCTTTGTGTCCAAATTTGATCTTAGAGTGTTTTAGTCTTTGTCTTTGATATTGTTGTAGATGCAGTTTTAGATGCAGCTTTCCCACATTGACAGGAATAAATACTAAACCCTTTTGGGATTTTTTTTTTTGTCTTGAAACAGGTCACATTTTAACGTAATAAATAATGCTACAAGACAACCCATCGGGAGCTTTCTATTGGCCTTCAATAAACCAATATTGATTCAAATTCTACCTAAAAGGAACGTCTCTCCCATACATATACATCTTACAGAATCAATCATCACAGTGATGTTAGCAGTTCAGGTTTTATTGCTAAAGGTGCCAATGAAAAATAAGGTGTTAGCATCTTGATTACCTCCCATTAGCCACCTAATAGCTTGTGAAAATTCATGCCAGACGACAAGCAGTGAATATAAACAGCCTGAATCTGTGGCTGCCGATTCCTGTAGTCGTCCCTGAGATCGTCCTGAACCCGTCCCGACCCTAAAGACCTAATTTGTTCACGTCCAGAACACAATGATAATGACTTAGTAAGAGTTCAGTTGTCTGGCTGATTACTCTCAACTACAGCTCTGTCTACTGTTTCTGTATCCCCTATTTTACCTTTGAATATAGATGTCTCTCTTTCACCATAGTCCTCAGTCTCCTTTCACTCTCTGTGTTTGCATGGGGGACTAGCCGTCTCGGCCAGTATCGGCTGTTTTCAACCCTCTGGACTCGAGCGTGGATAATTAGATTAAGCCCGCTGAGAACCACAGTGGGAGGAGGGGTCTGATTCTGATTCACTGGACGAACAGCCAAACAATAGTACACTGGGTTAATAGACCACCATTATCTGATTATCTTCCCTCATTTAGCCCTTTAGGAATAATACAGCAGTAAACTCGAGCTGCTGCCACAGACACAGAAAGAAAAAGAGAGGACAGATCAGGTTAGACATATAAAGAGTTCCTAGAACAGGCAGCAGCTGGACTGTAACTGTAGATACAGATTAATAAATTTTTCCATTCATGTTTTGTGCTCACTCGCTTTGTATTTTTGGAAACAGTATGGTAGTCAAGATACATTATGAGCCACGTCCAAATGTGGATGCATTTAAAATAGTTGTTTATGTGTCAAAAGAAAGTTTCACATTGGAGACTAGATGTAGCTCACATAAGTCCAGTTTCAAAGGATCTGACAGGGATAATTTTTGAAACTGAAACACAACCAAGATACAAAAATGCTAATATGTTGCTGATTTTGATCTGACTTTTTTCGTTTGTGTTGAGTTGGTTTTGTAGTTTATCTGTGCAAATTAGCCCTTAAAGGATGCGGCATGGATAAAGCAAAATCGGTCTTCCATTTCTTTCTAATAAGTTTTCGCTTTCTGGCTTGAGGGACGAGTTGTTGATTTTTACAAATATTGACTGACCGTCCCTGACAATGAGACTGTCAAATTGATTCTTAAATTGGGTGCGGTAAACATTATTGAAGATCAATATTTCCCCAACCAAGATTCATTGGGGTTTTTTGCACCTTGACTGCTTCAGGTCATGAGTGCCTTTTGACCTCTAATCTGTATTCAATGTGTGTTGGGTGTGTGTGTGTGTGTTCAGATGGTCCTATGGGGTGTTGTTGTGGGAGATCTTCACCCTGGGGGGCTCACCGTACCCAGGGATCCCAGTAGAAGAACTCTTTAAGCTGCTGAAGGAGGGACATCGGATGGACAAACCTGCCAACTGCACCCATGAACTGTAGGTGTTTGAATGACTTATAGTTCAGTTTGATCACCTTGTTTACAGGAGGCAGATTAACCTTACCTGGGTAGGAAAAAACACAATAATTATTATTATTATTATTATATTATTATTTTGGTTTATACCTGCTCTAGTTGGAAAGATGATAAACCACTTTCATTTCCGCTTAATTCGTTAAAAGCTTCACATAGTAACCGCTTTCTAAAAAACCTCCAAATCATAAAATCAGATTTTATTCTGTACTCATATTCAGTGTTCTCTCTTGACAATGAGCACAAAGGTTTAGTGAATAAAATAAATAAGTTTATCAGTGTTAATTTTGAACATTCAAAAACTGGTGAAAAGCTAATCTAAAAGTCTTGAAACAGCTTGATTGAAACTGTAAACACTTAGTTTAGCCATTAATACAACTTTGAGAGATGTATTGACGCAATCAACAACTCAGTTGGGTTTTTTCCTCATCTCTGTGGTTGTCGCATGACGACTTCCTTTACTGTAAACTGTGGTGAAATGCGTCTACTTGCAGCAAATCTTTAAAAAGATTCCTTTGCTTTAACCTTAATTACAGACCATGACAATCCAGCTGCAGATCAAGTAGACCAATATGATTCACTGGAAACAGTCTAAGATCTGAGAATATTTGTATTAAATACATATTAAATTTTAATGGATGAGATGCAGAGTAACTGATGCTTGATGTGGGTATTTCAGGTATATGATCATGAGGGAGTGCTGGCATGCAGTGCCGTCACAGAGACCAACCTTCAGACAGCTGGTAGAAGATCACGACCGGGTTTTATCAATGACCTCCACCGATGTAAGTCTACCTGCACAGCTGCTGCTCATGAGCACAAAACTTTCACCTTTTCACGCCAGTAATGTTTCACTTCATAAAGCTATAACTAGAAAACACATTTCTTAAAGTTAAAGCATTTAAAGTCACAGAGTTAGTTTATTATCTTTTCTTTATCAATTCCTTCTGATTTTATTGCACTGCTAAAAAGTGGGCATGGCATAGCGAGTGGCCTTTACCTTTATTGTTTGATCAGGAGTCTGAGGACGAGGGAAAAATAAGTAAACTAGAGCACAACCACATTCTTTGGAATAGTCAAATTCAACTACAACCCACAAGCTAACTAAACTGTAAAGTAAAATATGGTTTCATAGGATGGGCGGAGATAGCTAGTCGCCCGATATCATATTTGATCGGAAACATTTACATAATACGCTTCCAAGTTCAAGATGAGTTATCAGGAAAAAAATTATGTTTTACAGGAACAGAAAAGAGAGTTTTGATATAAAATCATGTTTATATCATATGTTTATCTTATAACAAGAACAATGAACACGGGGATGCAGGGTTATAACTTGGAAAATGTATTTTCTACCTAAAATATTTCACTGTGTCTTTAAAATGTTAGGTTGTTTGTGTTCAATGAAATTGTACAAGTTAAAGTCAAACAGAACAATAGAAAATAATGTGCAAGTCTTAATAATATTCAATATTCACAGTGTTAAAGAAATGTGTAATGGTCTGTAGAACTTAACATGCTAAAAAAAACGATATAATTCGTCATTTGATTATTTGACCAGAGAAGGGATTTGTCTTTGACACCACGGTCTAAACTTTGACCTCTCCCCTGACAGGAGTACCTGGACCTGGCGGTGCCCTTCGAGCAGTACTCGCCCACCTGTCAGGACTCCAACAGCACCTGCTCCTCAGGAGACGACTCAGTTTTTGCCCACGACCCGTTGCCTGACGAGCCCTGTCTTCCCAAACAGCTTCCCAGTAACGGGGTGATTAGGACATAAAACCTGAGCTGGGAGGTGGGGGGGGGGGTTGGACTTTAACCTCCTCTCACAGTTTGTGACTAACAAACACCTCTCAGTGACTCACGCTCCTCAAGATATGGAAATGAAAACTCTGCATGCAATACTTCCACAGTGCTTCAGCTCTTCGATTGGTCTTAAACTCTTTGTCGAAAATCCTCTGAGTTTCTTTCCTCCCCCTCCTCCTCCTCCCCAAGACACTCTTGAAACATTGAAGGATTATTTTTCACCATGTTTGTGTTCTTCTTTTCAGAAATGAAATTATATTTTTGTACTCGGGCCAGTCTTTTGTTACAGACAATCTGTGGGTTGAAACCATTCCGTGCCTACTGGGATAAAAAAAAACCTCCAGAGACTAAAAAAGAGAGACAAAAAGGATATAAGAGGAGGGAATGAAGGGCATTGGTCAGTGACTGGCTGGTGATCTACTAGGCGAGGATCTCAGATTTTTTTTCCTGTCCTCTGCGTGGAGACCTCAGATCACGAGTTCGCGATCTTAAAGAAAATCCGTTGACAAGAAACCAGCAAAGCCAGAATCGACTCGATGATGGTACTCGTTCTTCAGAAGACACTCAATAACTTGTCTCAGCTTTTACAGAAGACGTTCAACAACAGAGAGGATTACATGAGCATATAAATGTTTTTTTCTCATGGATTTGTACGCCATCGTCACATTTAAGTATCCCGAAAAACAGTTTTGTGATAATCATGGAACAAATTCCTCACCAAAAGTGAGGCAAAGTTTCAGGGCCCTTCAGTAGTTAGTAAAGTAAGGTTCAGAGTTTTTTTTTATGTATCTAGAAAATGATTTATTGTAAATATATAAATGCAAATATGTATCATATTGCTGTTCACAGCCATGTACTTAAAAGACAAAAAATTACATTTTTTAAAGTATTGTTTTAGGATGGAAGAATTGCAATCTAGAAGACACTGTCATGAAAGTGTAAATCATTTAATCATTGATACAGAAAAGGTTTATTTGAATAATTAACGTGTATATTTGTAAAGATATTTATAGACTTAACATGTGGTTCTTAAGTTCGAAAGGTCTAGTTTAGGATTTTAGTACTGTACGCAAAGATTTTTATTTCAATTTTTTTTGTAACTTATTTTACAACAGAACTGCAACGTTATTTTTCACAACTGGCAGGCTCCTCTGGTTTTTGATCCATCTTTTTTTGTTTACAGTTTTAAAAAAAAAAGAATGTATGACAGACACGAAGATGATTTTTGAGAGCGAGTGTGATTCAACCGCCAGAGCCGGACTCAAGAACTGAAGGCTCCTGCCGAAAAGAGCTGGATGTTTCCGCTGATTTCAAATTCAGGTTTGAAAAGTTGACGTTTGCAATATCAAAGCAACGATTAACTCTTGCTGGGCAAGAAATAGCAGCGCTTCGAGATATGTACCAGAGAGGCCTTTTAGTATGACTGAAGTACTTAAAGACATATTGAACAACAACTAGCTGTGAATCATAAAAAGCCTTCAGAAAACCTCAGCAGCCTGTTTAAGGAACAATCCTCCTACTGATACTGTTTCACTGTTCAATCAGTAATGTGCAATCCATTCCAGGATGGATTGGTAGCTTGTTTGCTACCTAGTGTAAAAATAACAAATCCCACAATGCAATGCTTCCCCTTTACTCTTGAGATGTCTAAATAAGAGTTTATGCAAAACCGCACCTGTCAGCAGCAATGCTAGATGATTGAATAACAAAACCATCAGATATGAGAATAGTCAATCTGTGGACAAGTGAGCAATTTCAGACACTACTTAAGTGATGAACTACATTTCTTTTCAGCATTTATCAAAGACTGTACTTGAACTTGTGGCATTCAGAAAAATGTGAAAACATGCAAGCTAGCTCTCGCTCCTTAATTCTGAGCCCTAACAACAAATCTGACATTTAGCAATGGCAAAACGACCCAGCAATTCAAAGTATTAGGTAATTTTTGAACAGTGTAAATACAGTTATAGGTGGATTTTTTCTTGTAAAGGTCTCTCTGAAGGCTTCAAACTCTTATATTATAACAGAAAGGTCACAGGGCCGGTGCTTACAAGCTGCATGCAGTGTCAAAGTGCGTTTGAGCAAGACACTCAGCACCTATGTGCACACTCATGGATACAAACATGCAGAAATGTAAAGCTGTTATGTTCTTTTGTGCTTGAGTGTTACTAAAAAGCCTGGCCAGACGCTTGAGTTTTTATCGCTGCTCTATAGTATTAATACTGAAATGAAGGCATGCTGTGTGACAAACAGATCACACAGCAAAAAAGAAAAATATATACAGTAAATATGTTGGTTTGTTAAAGAAGACTCTGAAGTCTGTGGCTGATCCTTCTTCAAGCTTAGTTTGCTTAAAAAAGTGCCAAATTAGTCTTAAAAGTCTATCTCTTCAGATCTCTGAACCAAATACTGCACTGTCGAATGTAGGCGGGTGGAGGTTACATGTGCAGGGAAGGATCATGGGATTGCCAAATGGATATCTCCCTTTTTTTATGCAGTAGTCTCTCTAGCTGACCCCAAAAAAGCGCAAGGGTTGAAATGTTTACAGAGTCTGTTTTTAGCGAAGTCACAAAAGGGAAAACAGCATTCGAGTGGCAATGAAGGGTTCAGAAACATGATTCACTCGCTGCTAAATGGAAACAGTGGTAACGATTTACTGTGCAAGGGCCTTGTTCCAGTGTGTGAACTGAATTTAAGTAGATACATTTTTGTAATTACCCAACAAGACCATGTGAGTACTTAATGAAATCTCTCCCAATTTAAAGTACTTAAAATAGTGAATTTTTATATTTAATTCTATTACTGCACTGGGAGATTTCTATGTTTTTAGCACCAAATTATGTACTTTTTCATTGGTTTATGCACAGAAACAAGGCATTTGTAAAGTGGAAGGTTGCACACTATTGTTTTTTCTGTTTTCAGTACGGTTTTGCAGTTTTGGCCCAAATCTATGAAGTGCCTGGAATAATTTAGTAAACAAAAAGGAGATTAATTGAATCATTCTGATCATGTTTTGAATGTATAATAGCAAAAAAAAAACATAACTGAAATAAAAAAGCAGTTCTTACTAGAAGCAGGCTATGTAAATATTAGCCTCAACATTGTCTTTATTTTTCTTTTATTTGAACAAGACAAAAAGGAACTTGTGTAAAGATTGGATGGATCTAATGAAACGGATGGTGTTTTCTTTTATTTATTCTTCCATGCTGGGTAAAAGCTTTCCCTATGGTGAGAGTGTTTTTATTCATATCGATCTGCTTTTCAGTGTTGTTTCTCATTAAAGAGCCAGAAGATGATGATACTGATGATGATGATGATGTAGTCATTTTACTATATAGGCTACTGATGCCCCCCATCAGGCTTTGCTCCTGGTTTAATTTAGCCTTTCCCTTCCTTTTTTCTGTATCCTTGTCAAGCAAGCATGGTTTTACTGTGATGCTGACAGCACCTGTTTTTCTGTAGGATTTTTAAAAGTATGTGTTGTTTTTAACATGTGTCTTGTTTAAGGCAACAAAAGTAAAGTTACTGCATGTTCCAAAATGCTGAGATCCATAATACACATATAAATAAATAAATAATTAGGCTACCATAAATCTCCTTAGGAGTTATAGAAAAGGACACTCCTCATATCTTTTTCGATTCAACACGCTTTCTTGCATTTTAGAGTACTACCGTGATAGATTTCTGTACATCCATGGGTACATTGCAAACAAGAACTGTTGATAGCTAATTCTATTCCTTTTAAAAGTGTTAATTTGTAAATAAATAACAATAAAAAAACTTAAAGCTTCTGGGTGGGCGTTTCCCATTTGTGGGCCACCGTTGCTATTAAACTCGCTGTCAATTACCGTACGCGCCATTGTCCTGTATCCTTCAAGCGTTAATGCAAGACAAAGCAAGCCCACATCCTGCTGGTTATACTGTATATCATTAGTTATTTAAGACGTGTCCCTTTACAACGTTAAACACTGGGAGGACCCATTACGCTATGCTGTTAATTTTGTTTTTCATTCACAAAGTGGAAGATAGCAAGTACGGCTAACTTGCCTCCATTTGGAAAGTAGAAGCTAATTAGCCTAGCTTGCTAACACTAATCCTGATTCCCTCTAGACGTTACTTTTGGTTCATGTTATTTCAACACCTCATCAAAACTGGAGATAAATACATTTAATTGGACAACAACGAGACAGGATACAGGAGTTACATTTGAGAAAATGTGATAGTTATAATAATGTGTCCTTTTAATTTTGATGCTGCTTGACCACTACAAACAAAATCAAATATCTTAAGTATCAGTGGGCAGTTTTGATGTCCCATAATGGTTTAAATTCAGTTTTTTTATCGTGACACGAATAACAAAATTCTAACTTCAAATTTAACAGTGTTTGTATCAGCAAATATATATTCAGTTCTATTGCAACAATATCAGTATTAGCCTCGAAAAACATGCGTTGTTCAACAGACAGATGTTAAAAACAATTTAAAAAACAACATTATTTTAAGAGTGAACATGTTTCCTTTACTATTGAATGAACACCACGGCCACAGCAGGGAGAGACTCTTACTGTATGTACAGTCACACATCTGCCTTTAACCACCTGTCGTCTCCACTCTGACTGACTTATTTATTCTCTTTCTGTTCAACAAAAAGTGAAATCAGGATTGAAGATGAAACTGGAAGGAAAGAGGTATACCTTGACTGAGGTGTCGGAGATACACCTTTCCTTCCAGAGATATCAAAACGATACATTTTTCGCATGTTGTTTATTTTATTTTCCAAGTTGGAATGGACATTTTTCACACAGCTCTCCTCTGTTTTTCATCCCATTTTTTATTTCATCATGCAGCTCTAACCTGACAATGTTAGTCCAGATTAATTTATAGTTTGAAATATGCTTTTACGTTGCTGATGTACATGAGTAGAGTTTTATGTAGCTATGTGAGCTATTTTGTAAGAATGTTAGAGAGGAAATGATTTTCATATACATTTTATTTTATTTCCGTTACGTCACATTTAATTTTGCATTCCACATCAAGTTTATTTTACAACTAGTGAGACAAAATCATGTTTGTCCTTTGATTTTTTTTTCCAATCCCATATAATTTATTTCGCCTCCCTCTGTATTCATGTTTCTAACATAGAAAGGTGGAACTAACTATTTGGCATTATGTGATTTTTTTTTTTTTGTTATTTTTAAATCATAGCGTGTTTGTTGCAATGTACCTGTTTTGAACATGATGAATCCTCTGTAACATTCCACCACAACAGCCCCTCTGGGTAAACATCTCCCACTGGGAAAAAACAACTATTTCACAACTCTCTCTTTCTCTTTCTAAGTCTCTCTCTCTCTCTCCCTCTCTCTCTCTCTCTCTCTCTCTCTCTCTCTCTCTCTCTCTCTCTCTCTCCGTGCCTGACAAACTATGCTGTCAAAAAAGGTTTTCAATAAACATGTTATAATAGCGTTTGCTGTCACCGGTGTGTCTGTCACTGAGAGCATATATTTGGAAAAACAAACAGGTCCTGTGGTAAAAACAAGTCAAACAAAAACCCGAACAGACGTTTTGATTCATGGTGAACAAATCAGAAGTTTAGAAGTTTATCTTAATGAAAGGAAACCAAAATACCATAGAATACACACAACAGTGGATTTGTTTGCATAATAGCCTGAGTTTGTTTTGTCTGAACTCTTTTGTTTGTACAGTCGCAGATATCAGGGTTTGTTTTCCTTCAACACAAACTAACCCAACAGTCAGTTAAACTAAATACAAGAAACCTTTGGACATGGCACACATTGTAACTAGACTAAGAGTCTATACTAGAGGCTCTGTGAGACTGGCACAGCAGCATTTTGAGCTAAATGCTCAACTCTGCATGCTAACATACTGATGTTATGCAGGTATAAGGTTTACCAT
Organism: Micropterus dolomieu; assembly: GCF_021292245.1. Classification (NCBI taxonomy): domain Eukaryota; kingdom Metazoa; phylum Chordata; class Actinopteri; order Centrarchiformes; family Centrarchidae; genus Micropterus; species Micropterus dolomieu. Next base: position 4,635,089 of record NC_060160.1, on the reverse strand, counting down.
GTTCACCATCTAAATTTAGCTTGCTTGCATGCTAATTTACTAATTAGCACTAAAATATAGCTGAGGCTGATGGGAATGTCAGTGTTCCTGGTATTTAGTCATAAACAAAAGTTTTAGACAAATTACAATTTTGACTAGAGTTAGTTATAATTGACGTGAAATTGTGTAAATGTCATAAATTTCAACCTTATGGTGAAGCTAGAGTTAAAGTCGGGGGATCACCAAAGTTGCTGGCCTGCAACTTTAGTATTTCTTGGTAAACCATGACCATGGGTTCTTGAAGTCATCTGGAGGCTGCCATGCAACCTGCGAGACTCCCAGAAATCACTACAGGCCAGGTGTAGATATACAGCATGTAACTTCCGTGAAACCACCGCCATGTCATTTTTACACTTTCTTGTACACGCGTTGTGAACTTTAGAGTTACTGGTATATTTTAGAGCCAGGCTAGCTGATGCACCTGCATCCAGTCTTTATGCTAAACTAAGCTAATTTTGGCTCTGTTTTGCACACATAATAGTGGTATAAATCTTTGAATCTGGAACACACTCCATACATCAGACTAACTCCAGGCTAGAAAGCGAATACATTCATTTCCCCAAGTGTCAATAGATTGCTAAATGTTTAAGCATGTATGTGTGTGTGTAACAGAAGCCAGCGAGGCTGTACAGTGAGTAAACCTCAATCCCCGACATCTTAAGAGATGCGCTGGCGATCGATGCTAGTACTTACAGGTTTTAGCCTCCTCGTTAGGGCATCCACCTTCCATACTCAAGGTCGCCAGTTCAAGTCTAGACCGTGCAGTAGTACAACCTTGGGGAGGGCCGTTACACTGTTGCCGTGACCCGGGGGTGAGTGTAACGGAAGCCAGCGAGGATGTACAGTGAGTAAACCTCACTTCCCAACATCTTAAGAGATGTGTTGGTGATCAATGCTAGGACCATGCAGTACGTACTCGTTTTATGTGCATATGCATACAAAACACCAGTATGCAGGCCATCTGCATGTAGCCTATGTGGTTAAAGACTATTGCAACACATGTAAATGCATCATATAATCGTATCTTTCCGTAACCTGATTTCTTCATCTGATTTGATTACTTGTTTGCATGTGAAGACTCTAATTCGAGGGTTGTTTTATAGCTGTTGATTTCAAGATAGTATTGACCTGTAAGATATATATTTTAAATGTAAAATGTATCCAAAAAAATTTAATTATATAAATATATACACAAAGGATGCAAGGAGTGAAAAGTAAACCAGATGTAGACATCAGTGAACCATCTATAACTCTAAATTAAAGCAGTATTCTCCTTTAAATTGCAGCAGGAAATGCAGGCAGCACAGATTTCTGTCCCCAGTTCCTGTTGATTCTGTGACACAGTGAACAAATTAGCCTCTCATAGCATCTTAACTGCTCTTTAATCATGGAAAGTCTTTGCCCCTCTGTCTTTGTTTGCTGAGTACAGTTCCACGCCCTCCCTCGCCGCCTTGCTGGCTGCAGCCAAGTAAACGGCTGGTAGGAGGGGAAGCAGCGGGCAGGCAGGCAGGGGAGGACGGGGAGCTTTTGGGGAGTACTAAAGCCACTCGGCCCGGGTGGGAGGGCAAAGCTGGACAGTGACAGAGGGAGAGAGAGGGGTCTATGTATTCAGGCTTTTGGCCCTCAGCCCGTCTCAAGTGCGTCCTGAGGGGAACATCCTGCCCCTCCTTGGAACTTCCTCGGCAGGCTGAAGTGGCCCATTCACGGAGGTCTTGTGAGGGGGGTTTGTTTTCGCTGCTAAATGGATGTTTCTGTTTCAGATGTGTTTGCGCTAGTGGACGCTTTCCATTCCTCTCTCTCTCCCTCTTCTCCTCCTCCTTCCCATTCCCTCTTTCTATCCTCCTTTCTCTACATTCCTCCTCCTCGCTCCCCTCACTGCTAACCATTGGCTGTCAGTCATCAAACCCACTCACTACTAGAGGAGGAGGAGCCGGGAGAGTTGGAGGTGTGGCTGTGCAGGAGCTATAAAGTGATGGGTACTACTGTTAAAGTCAAGTAGATCTGTGCTCGTGCACAGTAATACAGGACACGGCTACTATATGATACGCCTTCAAAAGTTCGCAGTTTAGATTTAGGCACCAAAACTAATTGGTCAGCTTTGGGAAAAGATCATGGTTTTGGGTTAAAAAAAAGCACATTAATCCAGGAAGTTACCTCCGGACGTGTGTCATGTAGTGAAGTGGGTGTAGTGGTGTAGTCTGCGGATAGACCCTTCTCATTAAAGTTGAAGGGATATATCGAGTTTCAGGGATATTTTCCTGTTGGTTGAATCGGTGATGGTAGTTTCATTTATTATCCTTTACATAAGTCTCTTCTTTCTAAGTACCGTATACTACAGACAGAAAGACACGTGAAGAAAACCCCGTCCACTGAGTAACAGATGCTAGTTACACTGGTTATGAAAGGGTCAAGTCATTGTAATGTGACATTAACATGCAAATGAATTCTGAAAGCTCTGACAACTAAAATTCAACAAAGATTTCTCTGGAACAAGTATTATTTATTTACTGTCTTTCCAAAGATAAGAAAGGTATGCTGTGATCCTAAATTGAAGAAGAAAGGGAAAACAGTGAGCAGAAAGTGACCCAGAGTCCAGGAGGAAAAATTTCTAGAAGATTCTCATGACTCCAAACAGGCCTAGCTGAGAGGCCTCACCCGTGTTGAAAAGCTCAGCCATTTTTATCACCGTCTTGCTTCATGTGCTGCCAAGAAGAACTTTAATTGTTTCCCATTCAGGCAAAGCCACAAAGCATCAAGTTTTCCAGTATACACAAACTATCGTCCTTTTTTTTTATACAACTGCAAATAATTGCACTTTTCAGCCTAAGCTTTGAAAAGTCAGTCTTATGTGTTATGCACAGTTTGAAGTTATTTTAAGTAAGTCAACAGTTGGAGGAAAATCAAAGATGGCGGCTGGCCGGACTGTTTGTCTAATCAAGAGGTTTGAGTGTCTAAGGTTGCACAGCCATTGTACTAATGGCGTAGTAATATTGTGAGTGTGTGGGTGGGTATTACTAATGTTGTGGGGACATAAATCTGTTTCAGTGGTCACATTGTGAGGACTTCCGTCCTTATGGGGACAAAATCCACATAATGTAAATCATTAAAGCTTAGGGTGAAGATTTTGTTTAAAGTTAGGTTAGGTTTAGGTTTGGGCCAAGGTTAGGATTAGGATTTGGCAAGTAGTGGTTTTGGTTAGGTTAAGAGTAGGAGTAAGTCTCCAGAGAATGAATGTCCTCTGAAGCGTGTGTGTGTGTGTGTGTGTGTGTGTGTGTGTGTGTGTGTGTGTGTGTGTGTGTTTGTTTCAATGTGTGTAGATCTGTGTGGGTCAGAGGATTTGAGCTGCATCTATTTGTGTGTGAGATTGTGTATAAGCGTGAGAGTATGTTTGTTCGTGTGTGTGTGTGTGTACTAAGTTCCTGAAACTGGACCTCGGTATGTTGTCACTGTAAGTGTGCCAAATCAGCGATTAACTGCACTCCCCCTGAGACATGCATGTAGCCGAGTGACGTTCAGGAACAGGTGTGTGTAAAACAATCCGGTTTTCAGCGCTCCTTGGAGAACTCCAGTCCCACTGAGCAGCAGGAATAGACCTGATGATAGTTCAGGGACCAACATAGGTTTGTTTGCTGCTTAGGTTGTGGATGCCCCTCTGGCAGTGGAGATCTTCTCGGGTGTCAGTCGGAGAAGCAACAATTGGTTGTCAATATTATCTATTTTAGTACTTTCTTTTTTAAAAACATAACAGAAATAAACAAGAAGGTAGGTATGGGTAACATTCTGCTTGATGTTTTGCAAATAAATTTAGTTTGGTTAAAGGTTTATTCAAATTAAAATAGTCTTATTGTACAGCTGAATGGAATTTCTAAGGACTATAAGAAAAGAAAAACAAAGAGCGCCACCTAAAGAACCTCAAACTGTATCAACAGGAAATCCATTTATGGAGAAATTACTTTATAGTTCCACCCATACTGCTGGATTGACAGATGCAGGGACACTATTTTACTGAGGGTTCAAGTCAGATCACTGGAGACAAAAGAGGACATTTTAATATTTATTAAAGTTTTTCGTAACAATGGCAACAGATCACAGATTTGTCACTGGTCTTCACCAGGACATGAGCTGTACATCTTTAAGATTAAGTGTGTGTGCATTGACCTCAAGATTTAGACCTAATTTAAAAAATCTGTAATGCAAAAATCCAGGTTTATAAACAGAGAATATACAGTATATTTATGATTAATCAGCAGTATTGTTTTGATACCATTTTTTGCTATCAAAGTTGGAAAACTTATATAATAAGCCTACTCTCCTGCTTTGTGTTAACAGCAGCTTACTACTGTAACTGATTTCACAACGTATTTCTGGACACAGAAGCAGTAGCACATAAAGCTTTGACAATGCAACCAAAGCAACGCACTGTCATACTGCTGGACACAACTTCACGACATGAAGCGTCTGGACCCTGACTGTAAAACTCTCTTTCACACCACCGTATTGTGCAGACAAGCTCTTTCCTGTTTTAAATCTGGATCCAGCAAAACTATTCTTGGGAAACAGGAGGACAAGGATTCAATAAGTCAATATTCAGTTCAATTTTATTTACATAGCGCCATTTCATAACAAAAGTTAACTCACTGCACTTTTCATATCCAGTAGGTCTAAACCATGCTCTTTGTAAGAGGCCACGGAAAACTCCCTTTTAGGAAGGAGAAACATGTAGACAGGGGTAGACAGAGCGAGCGCGAGCAAGAGAGAAATGAATAATGGTACTGATAATTATAGTAATATTAATGATAATAATAATAGGACTAATGATAATAATTGTAGCAGTAGGTGTTGAGCATGAACATGGAGGCAGCAGGTGGCTCGCAACTACAAATCCAGACCCCGCATCTCCAATATGACATTTGCCAATTTGTATTGATAGATTTTTATATTTATATGGCAAAATATTTAATAAAAGAATTCTGCGTTTTTAAAGCAAGGACACCCACCACACCGATAATCATCAATGGTGGAGCAATTCTGACTATTAAACTATGTTTTGTTGTGATTAGTGAAGAACCGATTGACCAATCTACAATGCATTAAGTGATTTTTGACTACCAGGAGGCATAAAGACTCCAAAACAAACCTCGATTTGAGCATGTACAGTAGTTGAACTACCAAGAGGTTGTGGACTCCGTCAATCATGAAAAAGAATAGTAATTAAAATGTCAAAAATTTCCTGAGATAGGCTCGAAACAAACTAGTTAATACAGATGTTAGACAACATCTGAAAGTGAAAGTGTTTCAAAGGCAAGGCTGCCATAAAAGAGAAGGACAAGTGCGCTAATCATTTAAATGAGACTGGACACACTTTCAGAAATCGGTCCTTGAAGTGACGAAAGTAGTTACGTCAAGAAAAAAAAAAAAAAAAAAATCTTCACATTATGAAGCTTGAACCAAGAAATTTTTTTGTGTGAAAAACATCTTAAACAATTATCAAAATTGTTTCCAATTAAATCTTTGTCAATCAACAAATGTGCTAGCTGTACTTGTATAAACTACTGGATAGTTTAATTTCTAACAAAACATATTTTTTAAACTTTTTTGTGTGTAAAAATTTTCATTTGTAAAGTAAGTAGTAACTGAAGCTGTCAGATAAATGTAGTGACATAAAAAGTACAATATTTCCCTGTAAGATGTAGTGGAGCAGAAGAAGAAAGTGGCATGGAAAGAAAATACTCAAGTACAAAAACCTCTATTTTGTACTTAGATACTGCCCACCACTGGCTTCAAGCAAATCACTTTATCTGAAGCATAGTAGCAAACCTTATCCTTCAGTCAACCGATGGTGCTTTAAAAAAGCCCGATGAATTATTAGAAGAGCCCTGTTTGACCTCAGTCTATGCTGCAGTAGGGTAGCTGCTCCCTTTCTCTCCTTGGAGAGATTAGGAATACCATCGGCGGCCAGGACTCCCTCTGACATTCCCATTTATGGAACATCTGTTCCATCTCTCTGGCCTTGTCTCTAATTGCTGGATTAGAGGGTGACGGGATGGCCCTGGTTGTTGAGAGTTGTCTCTGAGCTGTTTTGACATGTTCACCCATGATGTGCGATCATGAGGGAAAAATGTTGTTTTAGGTCATGATATCTCAGTGTTCAATAGCCTCTCTGAGACTGTCTTCATTGATTTACAGATCAAAAGGTCATGCAAACGAATCATAATTCCTTGTGTGCAGCGTGCCTTACGATTACATGACATTTCCATCTATAGTATTGCTTCAACATTTACTTTTTTCAAAAAAATATCATTTATATGACATGTCTGCTATCTAGAGGACTGATTTCAAATAAGCTCAACAGTAGAATGAGGCTTTAAGTTTTGGTCATGGCAGTGTTGCAGCACAGCAACAGACCCAAAGAATATTCACCTGACTGTGGGATAATTATGTGTGATGCAGTGTGTCTTATCAAATAGTTGATGTGCGAGACTGGGGTTGAGAGAAAACATGCCATTTGACGTATAATTATATGAACACATTAATATTACTACAAAACATAGTATGGGCTGTTACAGAACTATAGATAAAATCTCTTATTTTCTTTTTTTTTTCCTTCTTGGTGCTGCAGCTACCCACTGGCTCCATGGGAAATTACTGGGTAATGAGAATCTGGTTCCTTTCTGCACCGACACGAACTAACTTCACATAGATACTTCCTAGCTGCTAATTAAGGCATACATTGTTTGTTATGTTCATATATTCTTTAGCACTGTCGTTTGCTAATAAAATTGATTTTCAGTTTCTCCCCCCCCCCCCCCCCCCCCCCCCCCCCCCCATTTTGTCATTAGCCAGTATCCTTTTATTACTATTTACATTCAAAACTCAAGTTTGACACTAAATCTTATGATTAAAAGCTGAGGACATTAATTTAAGGAGGACAAATCAACTGCCCTGACACATTTGAAGACACTCTCTCATCTCGTCTAGTGAGAACAGTGCACAAATTGACACTTTTACAGTCATGACTTGGAAAAACAGCATGTTAAAAGATGTTTTTTGGCTTCATGTTGCCATTGTATAGCATGTGTGATGTAGGAAGGTGTAAGTGATTGGGTCGAGTATCATAGACTAATGGTTGATTGGGTTTAGGTTGAGGTTAGTTGCAAATTTCTTTGAGAATGTGCACCACTAATGCACAATATTAACTGAAATATTAAGGTTGTTAACGTCGGTCCTGCATTATAACCTATACCTTGACTTCCTGTCTTGTAGGGGGGACTGTGTCAACATTTCGGTAGTGCATATCCCTAAAAAAATGTGTTTAAATAAATTGCGACAAGCAGGAGATTATTGTGGGCTAATTTTAGCCCCTAAGTGCCCTGCTGAATTATCAGTCCATGCTGCTAAAATAACCTTTATAGCTGACCATGTTATCTGGATTAGCTTGTTAGTCTGGCTGACCTAAATTCAAACTAGCTACTGGTCTAGAGTTAGCTTCACTTCAACAAAGCAATGGTTCTAACTCAATCAGATTATTTCTGTAAACTTTAACATTTGTCATTTATCTTCAGTTCTACCTTCAGGTAAATTAACCGTTGTGTCTGTGTGTATCGCAGTGACCAGTGTGGCAATAATCAAATAAATCACTACCTTAAAACAGTGTTGGAGTGATGGTGTCCCAACATGAGGCACTGGAACACAAACAGACTGCAAAACCTGAAAAACAAAATCCCAACAACAAACCTAGTGCACTCACAAGTTGATTGGCAGATAAGAAAGAAACATTTAAGCTGCTCTTTAACTGGAAAAGAATGTGATTTTGTCTTGTAGCAATGCTTCACAAATGGAGCGAGACTCAAAGGCATCATTGTTTAGTTTATTTGCCATGAAATTAGACGTCATTAAGGCTGGGGAAAATGGTTCCACATGCTAAAACTGTCTTCCATCTCAAGTTCAAGGTAAACAAAAAGAAAGACAGCTCTGTCTCTCTCGTGCCTCTACTCTTTTATTTTTATAACCTTAAGGTAGCAGCAGGACACCCCACTGAGAGTACAATTCTCCCTCTCTCCAGACATCTGACCTAGGAAATAGCATCAATGACAAACTTAACAACATACACCACCAACAATACATCTCTTTCTCTCGTTTAACATTTTAGTTTGACCTTGCAGTGTTCACACAGCAACACACACACAGAAACGCTCAAACAAAGCTCGAACGCCAGAAATGAACATGATTGATGACTATGAGGTAACACAATGCTACCGATGTGGAATTTAATGTGGGCCTGCAAAACTTAGCTGCTACCGTCAAGACAGTCTCATGCAGTCCATGTACACAGGGCAGGGCACACCGCAATGGCTCAAAGGTGTGAATAGGAAGTTCCTGGCCACCTCAGACGGCAAAGGAGTATATTTTCACACACACACACAAAATTAACTCATCAGGTTAAATTGCAGGACCCTGGCATTGTTGGTTGTCATGTGCAACACTTTTTTGACACAAAATTAAAAGGCAAAGCTGGAAAAATAGGTATCACAGTTTCAGTGATAGTGAGAGTGAACAGCACCAGAATCAGGTTTAATGTGACCTAATGGTAACTTTGACTTACCAAGAGTATTTTCGTTTTCATTATGCTTAACTCATGTTTGTTTTTGTTTAGTTTTTTCTTTTCCTGGTGGAAATGGGGTGCCATAGTGAGTCATATGACTCAGTATGGGATATATGAGTCTTATGCATCACAAATATTAAACCTCAGTGATTATTTGACCACATGTTATTTATATCTGTTCAGTCAAATCAGATTGGAACTTTTTGAGATATCAGCCTGCAAACGGATCAAAAAGGATAATGAACATAATAAATGTATATAATAATAAACAGAAAGGAATGAAAACATCACCCCCTGTAGTTACCACTGTGCTGCCATCAGCCAGCATCCTGTAAGCATGATGAAACACACTTATTTATGCTGCAAAATAACGGCACAGCTCATGTATTTTTCAACAGCCAACTTGTCCAGCTGTTGCAACTTTGCAAGTCAGCCGTTTGCATCTCTTCTTTTAGTTCTTGAATTTAGAAACTTTACTCTGGTGTACTCCACTCACATGAAGCAGAAGCCCAGATTGATCAGGTCACTGTTTATATGCACATTCAAGGTATTTATATTATGATTTTATGCAGAGCAAAATGATAAGCTGAACAGCAGTGGAGGAAGTACATTTACCCAAATACTGTACTAAGTACAATTTTGAGGTACTGTTTTATGCTACTTTATACTTCAACTCGACTACATTTTGGAAGCCAGTATTGTACTTTTTACTCCACTACATTATTTGACATTAGTTGCTAGTTACATTACAGGTTCAGATTATCCATACAAAATATAAATGAACTAATAAATGATGTGTTATTATGGATTAAGCTACCCGGCTGTGTACAAAGTAGCTGAACAGCTGCAACATCAGTGATGCTTTCACATTAATGCATATAGACATACTAGAATATCAGAAGATATTATTCCGAAATGGCACATTGTTGATTAATGCAGAACACTTATGTTCGTGGAGCACAGCAGCCGCCCATCCAGGGAGCACTAGTGAGGAAAATTACATAATCTATCTTAGTTTCAGTCTTATTAGTAATTCCCTCGAAAGATGACTTCACCTGCCATCCTAGAGGAAAAAATTGCAAACAGCATCATGATACAATTGCTAGAGCCTTTTGAAAGTGGCCATTCAGGACCAAAATACATAATAAATATCTTAGCAGCACCTGAAACACACAACACTCAATAGAAACGCATCCAGGACTACCCATAATACAGCATATGCTTGTACAGCAAGAAAATACAAGTACAGAGCCACCCTGCTACTGGCCATACTTAAAGTATTATTCAGGTTAAGCTGCCAGACCTTTAAATAAACCTTTGAAACTGTGGGACTGAGTTTCCTTCTTGTCAAAAAAAGTTAATAGAATATTCCTGTCTGCTCCAAGTCTGCTCCATAATATATGAAAGGGTTTGGCTCCCAGCTCCCTCAGGGACTGAGGCTTCCTCTAATGGCCTACAGGGAAAATAAATGAGGATTCCCATAGCAGCAGTGATTGTAGGTACTGCTCGCTTGCCATGCCATTTTATTGACATCTAAATCGAGCTACAACCCATAATTAAATTATGAGCTTAGCAAGGTTATTTAGAGTTATGACATTTATATGCATTAATCAAAACCAGGCTGCCTCTATGAATGTAAATTAAATATCCATCGTAAAAATTTTCTCAGCATCTTAATGTTTTGTTTATCATTTAAAGCAGGGATCTGTCTGCTTTAGAAATAAATTGTTTTTAGGTATTATTTACTGAGGTTACTAAGGTTTTTCACTTTTCTAAAAGTTGCTAACGCTCGAGTAACCAGGTTAAGAAGTGAACACTCTGCGCATGTAAATATAGCTGCTGTCTCCTGTGCTGTCAGTGTGTGATGGATGAGCTGCGAGGGAGATTAAACGCTCCTCAGTGTGCAGTGACAGATGAGTCCAGCGGCTCTGTGCTCCACGCCGCATTTCTATCTTTTTCCAAACAACATGAGGCCCTTTGCCAAGAGCCGGACTACAAAGCCCCTTCAGGTCTCCATTGTTCTCTGCCATCAATATGGAGGTACAGTGTTGGAAAGCACTGCTTGCAGTGTTAGGGGGGTTTAATTAAAATTATGGTGAAATGTAGTGAGTGCCTTTATAGTATCAAAATGATTTAAAGGTAATACACTGTATTTTAGTGTGTTACAGTCATGTTTAGAACAGTAGGTGAGGTAAAAAATAAAACGTTTAAGGGCATTATTTCAGGATGGGGAAAATAAAAGCGACATAAAAATATGCAATGAAAATATAAAATGTACCTGAAAAGGAAACAAAATTTTTCTCTAAATTATTCGCATGCACTGACTGAAGGTTTGTTTAAAATTGTTTCTACCACTAATCATATATCTGACTACATATGGATACTCATATACTACATATGGATACTCGCAGAGGCATTGATTTAGCTTAATAGTATGGTTTATACATACAATGGATACATACACATAATCGGAGTTGTAATGTGTTTATATATAGTGATTATACTGTGGTATGTTTTTGGTAAGTTTCGAATACTTTCCATCTTTATTTCTCCCCTACATAACCTCAGTCAGAGACTGCAGGTGTCTTCATTGTGAGTGGTTGGTGGGTTGTATTCATTCAAAGACCTGCAGTGGTATTGTGATCAGAGCGTATTTTGGGAAGCTTCATATATTTTCCATTCTTCTTGTTTTCCTGCATTATTATATGTCAAAGAAGAGTGAAATAAATCCAATTTCTATTCTTTACATATTGTAACATCAGGTGTCACATCCTAGAGTTATAGCTGAGTGTTTTATAGTGATTACAGTGCATTAAGTATTCTAGAGTGATATTACTCTTGTCCTTTCAACATGACAAGCAAGCCACAGAACGGATTATTTTCCATTCAATGTCTGAGGCTGCATCTGTGGTTTATTGCCTGGCCTATATGGTGTAAATACTGTCTAGTGTTACATGCGCTCATATATTTGAGCTGTGTTTTCCTACATCACAGCAGAACCAAATAAAAGCATATAAATGTCATACATCTTTTTTTGTAAACAACAGGCTGCACAACTGTGGTGTATATAATATATACATATATACAGTACATATATACATAATTATTACATTGATGCATACATTGCTGTTGCTGTTGAATGTGTTTTTTGTCTGACCCACATATGCCCTAAATACATTGCAGTTATATACATATATATATACACACTCAGACAGTGGGTTGGAGTGTATGAGCAGAGGCAGAGGAGAAGCTGATCCATGATAACCACCAGTAACTGTATTCCAGTCTAAGACTGCAACTGGTGGGAGGAAGTAACTGCCACACCAAGGTCTACGTATCCTTGAGCAAGCCACAGTGGCTGACCCCGAATTCTGACCCCTCTAAATAAACTGATATGTGTAAAGACTAAGTGTACCCAGGGAGTAATATATCAAAAGTTTCCAATGACTTGTTCATGTTGGTAGTAAAGTTCTCTTCTCCCTTCACAGCTGCATGGTAAAGTCGAGCAAGAAAGGCACAGAGGTCTCATTCGTTGCCCATTTTTCCTCAACAAGCAGCTTCTTTAGCTCTTGTTGAAAGAAACCACAGGCTGTGGTTTTTAGTATAATTACATACTGTAGCGTGTACATTGTATAATTATAGTATCACATGCACCCATACATTTGCAGTGTGTTTTTCTACATCAGGCCAAAGAAGTGCCAAATAAAATCCCAGAAAGTTCCCACTCTCTTCTTTAGAGAAGAGGACACAACTGTGGCCCTGAGCATAGTTCCTATACGGGTAACTACAGTATGATACTGTCTTTGAATGGCATTTAAAGAACAAAGTAATGTCACATAAATCTCACATTTCTGACTTTTCTCTCTGCAACTGATTAGTGTAATCATAGATCCATGCATCCATCCATCTGTTGATCCTATTCAGGGTCACTGAGGGCTGAAGCCATAAAGTACTGCATTCAATGTGTAATTATAGAACAGTGTAGTCAGAAAGTAGTGGAGCAGTTATGCTTTGCTTTGTTTTAACAGAGGACTGACATTAAAGTACAGACTTTCAGATTTATTTTAAGTGTGTCCACATCTAAATTGGGTGAAAACTATGAGACACGTAGCTCTTTTTATACACTACATGGCACAGAGTGTTTTATAATTTACTTCCATTTCTAAACTGTCTATAGTTGATTGTTCTGTTTGTCTTTAAACGTTATTTTTGCTCCTTTATATGTTTTTTTATGCATTCAGCCTTCTTGCATACTAAATTTGAAGTCAGAAGAGAAGGAATGTCAGCGTTTCATGGCACATTATATCAAAATATCACTGTAATACATTTAGAATTTATTGTTCTGGATCGTCGCCCCACACACTCAAAAATGAAGCCAAACACAGAAATATTGTTGCTTCCACTCGTCAGCCAGTGACTGTCAGACAATCCATACCAGCCAGAGGGTTTGTTGTGCTGGGACACTGAGCTTAGCCAGCCAACTAAACAGCCCACACACAACTGCACATCCTCCACCAGCAACATCACCGCTGGCCCTGGACAGGCTTTTGGGCTGGAAGCAGGCAGTCCGGCAGCTTCGGGGCGGGCCGGGTCAAAGGAGCGCGACGGGAGGACGGCCAGCTCTGGCGGCTGCTATCCCTCTCCAAGACAACTGTTGACGGGTCACAGAGGCCCAACTGGGCCGGGGCCGGGCACGCTCAATAGCTCCCATTGACAAGGCACTTCCTGGAGGCAGCAGTGCACAGAGAAATAAGTAGAGAAGAAGAAGACGTTTCAAGAAAAGGAGAGGAAGAGAAGATGAAGGACGGAAAGAGTGTGGAGCGAGGGGGAGGAGAGAGATGAGAGGGATGTCAAAAAAGAGAAAAGGAGGAAAGCTGGAGGAGCGAAGAGAAGAAAAGGGACAAGATGAGTTCAGATGTAAGACAAAAAGGATAAGGAAGACAAGGAGAAGAGAGGAGTAGAGGTGATAAGGAGAAAACGGAGAGGTGAAAAGACAAAATAGAGTGAGATATGGAGGCAAAAGGAGACAAAAAGATCAGACAGGAGAAGGAATAAACAAAGGAAGGAAGGAGGTAACAATAATAGCAGCTCTGTGAAACTGTACTTTGTCCCTGGGGTGTTTTGAGCTAGGTGCTAACATCAGCATCCTAACATGTTCACAGTGAAAATGCTGACATCCTGATGTTTAGCAAGCAAATTTCACATTCTTAGTTTAACATGTTAATATACTTACGTTTGCTAATTAGCGCTAACACAAAGTGTTGAACAAACAAGATTTCTTTTCACCTGATGATGGCGCTAGATGAAACGTTAGAGGATCACCAAAGTTGTCACCATTCATCCTGAGGGGAACATGTATTTCTTTGCAATGCATTCAAGAGTTATTATTATTATTATTTCACTCTTCAACCTTCCAGTTGTCCACAAACCATGCATGTTCATGAAGGTTGTGCTATCTTGTAGATGTTTTGTTTGACCTGCTGCTGGATCTGATATTTACTGAAGGAGAAGTCAGACATCTAAGTCATTAGGATTCATCCTCTGGACACCCTGAATGTCTGTACAAGATTTTATAGAAATCCATCCAATAGTTGTTGAGAAATTTCAGTCTGGACCAAAGTTGTGGACCCACTAATCAACTCTACCAACCCTAGATTCACACTGGTCGGCTAAAAATGGGCAAACGAGGAAGAAAAGTAGAAAGAGGACAAGAAAGACTGAGATGACAGAAGTAAGGATTGGAAAGGAAAAGGAGTTTAAGATGAAAGCAGACTGGGGGAAAGGAGATGAAAAGAAAAGGAACTAATAAGAATAAAAATGATGAAGAGAGGTTGGAAGATTTGGGGAATTCAGTGTAGAACACACACACACACACACACACTCTTGACCCCCACAGAATGCCCAAAGGTTTCTCCCTTAATTCCTAATTACCCCTTTCTCCCTCCCATTTACTTCTTCTCCTGCTTGTTGGCGTACTGCTCCTTTTCCTTCCCCCTTTGTTCTGTCAACTGTGAACAATTATCGCATCTGGAGCATTCTTCCTGACGTCCTCGCTCCTGTATCAGCAAACATTCACCACCTGCTCAACCTTTCATCTGACCACAGACATCCAACGGTCATCATTAGCTTAACTGATGCAGAAAATTTGTAGGTAACAATGTGGAAAATATACATACAAATACTTGTTTGTTTTCCTGGTTTTGTTTATCACCGGCTGATATGACAAAAGAGTGAACACCAAATGTTGAACTGCTGTTTTTCTTTGTTTCATTGTGCTGTAATTTGTTTCTCCTACAAAATGTGTTTACCTGGGCAATTAATTTTTTATTTGAAATTCATGTCTGGCTATAAAAACAGTAAAATGATCATGTGGTAAGGATGAAAAAAACTGGAGGTTGAAAGAAAGTTACCCGGCAAAAACATTTCAAAACCAGCAGGAATGAGGTTACAAATGTGAGTCTAGGCTCCCTGCAAAATACAGACATTAGTAACAAAGACACTTACAAGTATAAGATACGAGCTACAAGACATGTTGACGGTGATTTGAAAGCTTCTGTAACAATCGCTGGAGGCTTCTAACCGTAACTATGTTCTGCATGGTGTTGTTTTATACTTGAATGTGTGCTTTATAGGAAATGTGGAAACTAAAGACTAAACTAAGTTCGAAATAAAAATAAGAACTGGTAGTCAACATGACAACACCTGTCCCTTAAGGCCCTTCACACCAGCATTTATATTGTAAAACTGAGCACCACATTGGTTTAATCCGTCATGATGACGAGAGGAATCAGCACCAAGCTGCAGTAGCAACCCTTGACATGTGAATTTATGCTGCTAAACAAGTGCAAACTGTCAAACAGCCTTGTGCTCTGATGGTATGATCAAGTCCAAAATGGGGGAAACTATCATTTTAACAAATTCTAAAATCATACACCACTTCTCTGACTACCCTGTCTCCTAAAATAAATACGTTCACATGCAGCTAATTTGCAGTAGCAAATATGTTTTGTGGGAAATGTAATGCCAGCTGAATTCAATGTTTTTTCAATATACCCTAACATACCTCGGGGAAATAGGAACTGACTCAAAGCACAAGACACAATATTTGTTACACTTCTTGGATTCGAAAATGTTGCCAGTGAACATAATCCAGACTGTAATTAAGTTTCCGCCAAAACATATTTGGTAAAGCAAATGAGTAGTATAGAAGCATATTTTGTGAGAGATAAGAATGTCTCTTAGCAACTCTACTTGAATGATTGGATGTTGTAACTGACTTCTTCATTTTGCCTTTAGTTTGTGAGGAACAGCAACAAATGTTAATATCTTAAGTGCTAACATCTATAATTGCAATGACTTTCACTTTGCCACTTTTTGGTGTTACCAGGAGTGGCTGCCCCAGCTGTTCATAAGTTCATATTTATTGGTGCTATTTATATATAAGTGATCACTAAATTAAAATGAGCTGCACAAATAGTTATGTGAAGATTACTTGTTACACATATTATCTGCCAGGTGGAAATGTTTCATACTGTTAGTTGACTCTATTAGCTAACTAGCAGGATGCTAATATGACCCGTTTAGATTGAGGATAAAAGAGGTGACATTGTTGACATATCTGACCTGACTCTTGACCAAAATCATGGTTCAATTACGGGGTGAATTGGGGGGTCTGACACCCCAAAGGAGGCAAAAACAACAGTTCAGGGCGTCTTTCTTTCCTGTTATTGAAAGTATTACAACGAATTCCCATATTCATGCCTCAAGAATCTTGAAATATAATTTCAGACACCCCTAAGATGGACCGTACCATTTCCTAACCTTTATGTTAGTTGAATGTCTTGTCTGCCTGCATCACGGCAGCTGCTCATTGAAGTCCAGTGCATCACACAGCGAGCTAATAGAGATACTGTAGATTAATGTAAGCTATCAAGCTTGTTTAATGCACTTAACTTTCCTACCTTCAGAGTTTCAATATTAGCATTTTTTAAAATAAAAATCAGCTCTCTCGTGTGAGCTAGCGGTCATTTCCAGTTCCAATTGTTAGCTAACACCGGTGCTTAGGCATGAGTAGTGAAAGTGAGGATTAGTTACCGAGATACATTTTGACATCAATGTAGAGTTTATTATTTAATTTCACAACAATCATGCAATTTGTTTTCACACTGGAGTTTTACCTGGCCAGGTAATTGACAAATGTTCAAATCCAGGCGCGTTTCAAAAGTTTGTCTAGTACTTTATTGAATTACATTTCAACACTTTTGTGGTGCCACAAAAAGAGTACAATGAAACTTAAAACTTGAAATGATAAGAATTAGGAATTAAAGATGATGCAGACTGTATTTTATGAAAGTTTAGTTCTGGTATAGTATTGTGTGGGTCTGTGTTTGAACGGAAATGATGGTCTTCTGTTGCCCTGACTACAAATGTTGTGGTATGGTATGGGGCACCCATGAACTGGTGTAATGAATTTGATTTATCATCATACAGACTGCAGACATTACATTAAACAAGCAAGGAGACTGTAAGCATTGTAAGACTTTAGTTCTCTGAAGCACGAGCCTGCGATGTACAGGGTTTCCTTTACCACCTGGAAAATGAGCAACTTAAAGCTTATCTGCCGTACAACATTATGCTGAGCAGAACATCATATAGTCTCTGAACAAGAAAGAAACAAGAAATGTATGTGAAATGTTAGTGGATTTTTTAAAAGGCAGATGTTTACAAAGGTTATTATAAGGAGCCTTTGGCAAGTTTCCTGCTCCTGCACACCTGCCTCTCATCAGCTGATCATCCCTTTGACCGGCCACCTACTCAGCTGTTCCTCGTTGGCTCATCAGGCTAAGTGCATAAAGGCCACTCTTTCCACTGAGCTTTGTCAGATTGCTTTCACCATCACTACTTACTTTGCGTGTTAGCCAAATGGCAGTCTGTTGATTAACCTGAATGTTTAAATTGAGTTAAAGTGCTTTATATCTTTAGCTGCTATGTCAATTTGGGCTTCCTATCATAGGAAGTAGTAGTCTATCATAACAGGCTTGCTGAAGTAACAAAAAAGTGCAACATACATGGACAAAAACTTTTAAATTTGAAGGTCTAAGAATAATGACATTAAAGTATTATCTGCCAGTCTTAACTGACATGTGATGTCCAAGATAAGCAGCACAAAATCCACAGTAATCAGCTCTTAGGAGAAAAAAAATGGTTTATAAATGTTTAATGATTCTACACAGCTGCAGTAATTTAGTTTTAGAGTAGGGTCTTTAATCTTTTTAAGCTGGTGTCACTTTAAGTCCAAACGTGACTTTAGCCTTGAAGCTTAGAATCAAAACAGTAAAAATACGACTTTGGTCAAAACCTTCTAAATATTCTGGATTCTTTTCTGTATAGAGTTATGCAAACTTGTTAAATCATGAATTAGGTGCTGAAAAGTCACAGCCTGAGTGTTACTCCATTTAATCGCTCATAGGGTGAAATGAAGCAGGGGTTGTGGGTGTTTTTCAGTAGGTGCCTACTCTAGTGAAAGACCTGCTCCATATCTTCCCCACTGTTTAGACTGAATTGCTTTTAGAATAATTCCATGCCTGATTTCTTATGGCTGTTAGCGCCTTGCTGTTCATCTCTATAGAGAGAGAGAGAGCGCGAGCCTGTCCGCACCACAGCAGCTAACACCGCTCACTGTCTCAGGGTGGTAAAACGAAACCCATCCCCGAGGTAATTAAACCACCTCATTGCTAATCAGAACACCAGGTTAGCATTTTAGGGTGTGTGCAAGAGGCGGGGGCAGACTGAGATTAAAATGGAGGAGAGGTGATGGGAGCTGTTGCCTAGCAACCGGCATATCAGACAGGTGCTTGACGGAGATGGGATGTTGAGTTTATCCAATAGTTTTGCTCCACCCCCCTCCCCCCTTCTGTTTTTGCTTCCTTTGCTGTTCACCAGTTGTAAAGGCTTATTCTTAAATAGAGCTGTCTTTGTCTCCAAGTCAAGGACCACAGGAGGATTTCAGTGGAGGAATTAACACCTAAATACCACTTAGAACAGGGCTATAGTGGACTGTAGAAAACATAGTGTACCATACCCCCCATTTTTTCTTACTAAAATTATGATGATTATAGCATGCTGATTTTAATTAAAATCCTGGAACAACGGCTTGTTCAAAAGCATTATTTCATTATGGTAAACGTGTACTCTGATCTTGAGACTATCCCGGTAAAACAAATTTGTGTGTAGCCTATTTATAAATATTGGTACAGTGGGTGCAGACTAATAGGTCAGAACTTGGTTATCTAACATGCCTTTTGTGGTGTTAGTCTACTGGGCAGCATCTACTCTCTGTATGAATGGTAAAATTGTGCAATAGATCTCATTGTTAGGCTCTGGCTGGCTTCATCTCATATCCATTACTCAGTTTTCTATCATTCTCCTTTCGATAACATTCACACCTGCATACAATGAGTTCATGCTTACACTGCACACTTTGAGGTGTGTCGAAAGGTGACCGCCTCAGATCAGCAAGTTTCATTCAACCTCCTCTTACATGCAGCAATCCCCATTCCCCTCATATGCTGATCCTCTTCCTTTATCAGCAAAAGTATAAGTGCTCAAGTAAGACCACCAGAATAGCCATAACACTTTAATATTTCCTCCGCGATTAACAAAAGTGTGCTTTAAAATGTAAAGCTGCCATTAGCCACTACCGGCAGATTTTAAGGCTCCCCCTTTTGATGCAAAAACAGGGAATAATGAGACGATGGAGTCTTAATCACCCTCTTTCGAACTATCAATCCCACCCACAGAAATGGAAGAGAGGTTTTGGGGGTTGTTGGAGCAGACAGGCATTATCAGAGGTGGAGGGCTTTACAGGTGAATAGGTAGGAAGGGTACGGATTAAAAAACGCAGGAGAGGAGAAAAGCCTGGAGGTCAACTTGTCTGCCAAGACACTGCCTTTCATGCTCACTCGGCCTCCCTTTCATCTGCCGCTCCTGCCTGAGGAAAAAGCGGGTGAGCAGGGGGTTGGATCTCGAGGGTGAGGCAGGAGGAGTGACACAATGCATGCAGGGAGAGAAAGGCAGGGTGGTAGTAAATCAATGCTAATCTTTCTGATCTGCTGATTAACATTTATTACACATTGCATCACATTCAAAGGAATTTTGGTAGTTAAAAAAAAATGTAGCAGCAGACAAAGTGTTGAAGAATATGTTGAGAGCCAGTAACCTCACACAGAATGAAAACTGACCCTCACATCACCCTGAGAACTCAGAAAAGGGCTCCTTTCATTACAGCTGTACAGTAGCTGCTGGCGCTGTTGTACGCATTTCTGCTGTGATGTCAAGGCTTTGGTGAGTGGTTGGAGTTGGGGGTGTGGGGGTAGACGACAAGGGGCACAGCTGGGCAGCTGCTGGGGAGAGCCAAGAGGTCCCACAGGTCCTTTTTAAATAGGCCTTTTCATACAACACCCACTCAAAGTACTCCAAGTAACAAAGAGGACGGAGAGTAGTCGACCAAAGAGGGAGGACGAGTGCACCATAAACAAATCTCAGTTTATCGAGGCCGATCTTGTTTGTTTATGAACCACGGATGTAAATTGCAGTTCCCTCTGTTGTGGGGAAAAGTTCACCATTGGTCTCTGTTACATGGTGGTTGTTTCATGCTGTCAACATTGTTGTAGTTTTTAAAGTTTAGTTTAAGATTTGACAAACAACCATGACTCCTATGTTTTTACAAAATTGAACCCTTAAATATACTGTAAACTAGAGACTTCAAGATCTAAAGCCCCACTGATGATCAATACAGGCTTCCATGTTTATTATATCCCACAATATATAAAGACGTTGACAGAACAAACAGCTGACGCATGTAGGGGCAAATTTGTAAAATCTGACCTTAGGGTGAGGGTTGTGAAATGCCATTGGGTCATCGGAATACAAACAGGTTCTCCCCTTGCTAGCATGAAATGTGTAACTTTCATGGCAAGCTGCCAACTGGATTCATTTCCAAAGTACCCTGAATACTGAAGCGCCAAACTTGTCATCAAACTTTAAAAATAAAAAAAACCTGGTTTCCAATCCTAAAATTTCTCTCAACCTCATATTTAACCAAATAAGCAACAATCTAAGTTAAAACTAGAACAAAACCTTAGTTAAGACTGCAGTGCTGAAAGATTAATCTAATCTGCGTCTTCAGGAAAGGGCAAGTATTCGATCAGATGTGGTTGTCAATGGCATTTTCTTGGAAACACCAGCAAACAACTGTCAAATTCTTATGTGGTTCCAGTGTGATGGAAGAAAGATGTCCATTTCCCATGGTGAGCGAAACCATCAACCACTCAGAGCTTAGTAGGTAGGATTAAGAGTGGGGATGTCACTCATGAGCTGGACACTGCTGTAAGTCCACATACAGAAATACACATACAGCTCTTGCATCAACATTTCTTAGATCAATGTGAAGGTATTAAATACTTAGCGGCTACCCATGCATATATTGAGAACTAGAATAGAAGATGGTGCCTATTCATCTGAAATAAAAATTGCTCACCCAGTACATAATACAAAAACACTCTAGCTTCCAGGTTTGCTTGCACAGTGTCCCTGTCTAGGTTCTGGGAAGGTTTTACAAATATAAAACCTTCATCGGGGGGAAAAAAAATCCCAATACAAAGTTTTATAATTGATCTCTTTTTTTTTTTTTTTTAACAATTGGAGGTGTTCTGTCAGCAGTTATGCAGATGTTTCTTTACTTCACTGCAAGCAAATCCACTAATCATGGTGATCCCATTTTTGAAACATAGATTAGATAAATGCTGGTCTGACCAGTAGTGTGTTAACCTTTTGGTTTCTGTATGTTTATTTAGGACCCGTTGTTTACAGTAAGAAAAATTAACAATAGGTTTGCAGGGCTTTTATGGTGGCATAAGATGAACAGTGAGATGGTCAAAATATTTGGAAATCGTTCAGCCATCAGAACATCAGGAATTATGGATATTTACTGTTTCATGGCCCAGAGTGAGCTTTGGTCAGGGGGGCCTGGAATTAAAAAACACAACAATGTGCATAGGCAAAATCACAACTGCAATCAAACAACAGCTGTGTAAGCAGTTGTGTAAGTCCAAATTCCTAATGTGAAACATGTAAAAGACAGTAGGGGGTTGGAAACAACCCCGCAAGAACATGAGCCTGTCCACGTGCAGGAGATGAGGAGGTGAAATCGAGGGAAGAGGAAGGAAAAAGGAAGCAGAGATTATGTTTATGAAGCACCCTCATTATGTAACCTTATAGGACCACGTTACAATCACGGCCACTCCAGGAATTTCTCATGGGTTCACATGGAGTAAAATGGCGTCCGTTGTTTTTCTGGCTTGGCAGCTGTCGCCCCGCTCGGCCCTGTGGTCGCTGAGGATTGTGGCCCCTGATGAGGCACGACATTGTTGAAGGAGCATAAGTGCAGCAAAATGCAATACCCCAAGAATGTAAACCCCCAACCCCCACCCCCCTGAATGCTGTTCTTACAATTATCACACTGCTATGTCCATCACATCATTTGTACTGGGGGTTTTCTTCAAGATGTAACTGTACAGAGAGCCAATTAAGGCCTTTTTTTTTAAATAAATTTCATTAAAAGCTGACTGGAGTATTTTCAGGATATGTTCTCCTATTGATCAAGTGTTTAATCTCAGTGAGAATTATTTCTTTCTCCTCTTTTTGGGGGGGGATATCCTGAATGCATGGGCCCATTTTTTTTATTTTATTTTATTTTGGAGGAGCAATGCAACATGTTTGAACTTTCCATTGTTTAAAAAGCACATTAACTCCTCTGTCCTTGAGTATAATTTTAGGTAGTTGCACTTTTCAGTTTATATTTCATGGGTTAAATCCACAAGTATACTAGCCTTTCTTGCATTTGTACTTTTTTTTTTTTTTTTTTTTTTTTTTTTTTTTTTTTTTTTTTTTTTTTCACACAAATCCAGAATTTTAAAATGCCCTTTTTGCATAGCTTTCAGGAGATGTGATACTTAATTCATCATGTGTATATAATCTTGCAGAGATTTCTGCTTCTATTTTTGTCTTTTTTTGAAGATCTGAAAGGCAAGGGACCAAATTTTGCCTCTCAGAAGTCACGCAGCATGTTGGATCTCTCCACAATGGCATGTAACTACATATGCCCAACTGTCCTCTAAACAGTTTATTTATTTTGATGTACTTCACCATTGTTATTAGTTTACTTACACAATTTCTGTTTTTTGCTTTTTTGGGGAGGAGTGGCAGTAAACACGGTTTTCTAAAAATCTAGAAACTGTCACCGCTAAAAGTACAGAAATTAAGAAATCTCCACCAGATTGTAAACTTAAGCAAATATCCTTAAATAATAGGCCAGTTTGTGGAGAAAAGAAATATGCAGAGATTTCAGATTGTGCAGATATGTAATGTAAACATCATTACTGATTAGCCTAATAACTGCTACAGCTGTTATGTGTTTACTTGTTGTTTCAGTTATATGCACAGGCACGACAAAAGTGGAAGGGGGCCCACTGAGGTTGTATATGTGCGGGGGCCCAGATTTTACCACTGCGGAGGAGTCCTGTTTAATCTGTCCACTTGTGAAAAGTAACATTTACTCAACTGTCATTTTTAAGTACATAATTTTAAAGTAATTGTACTGTAGATTGTTTTGCTTTTTTTCTTTTATAGATTTATTCCAAACTTTCCTGGCCTTTCTTGCTTTTGTGTATTTTTTTTTAATACATGGGGTTTTCAGGACATGCTAATTCAACAAGCCTTGGAGAGATTAATGAAAAGAAGGACTGACATATTTAAACTTGCAAACCTGCCACACAGAAAGCTTGGATCTCAAATTTAGCACAAACAAACATTCAGGAACACTGTATTGCACACATCACTCTGTTTAACATATACACAGCAAGGCTTTTATCCCTGTGGTTTGCAACCAAAGTTGCAATGGAGCAACTTTTCATGTTCTAATGTGAAAACCATATTATTCTGTAAGCAAATCAACAGTAAAAACCCCTTAACTGTGGCTTGCTACGTCATTAATTTCCCCATTGACTGTATAAGCAAAGGCAAACTTATAATTTAGCCATGAGTGATCCATGAGTCAATGCAGAGCATGTTAATGGGTGAAGTATTGAGGCCTCGCTGCAAATGTTTACTCTGCCTGTTCATTATCACGCCATACTCTTAACCACCTAATTTGTCCATCGTGACTTCTCTAAATGCCATTTGGAGACAGGGTATTTTGTTTATTCTGTCTCCAATGAATGGAAGGCTTCATGAATATACTGTAATAATGATTTTGAGGATCCTGAATGCAAAGGACCATTTTAGATGCTTCTCGAGAAGCTATGAACCATGTTTAATCTGTCCAGTAAAGTACCAATACTCAAGTACTGTGTCCTGTGTTGTTCTTGTAGACATTAACATTCATTGTTACTCATCAAAACACATCCTTTGCGCGTTTATCCTTGAGCGCTAACAAAATGTGCTGAATGCGTTTTTTCTTGCAGTGTTCTTCTTCATTGCCTTTCCTGGAACATTGCAGCATATCTTTGAGTGTTATTGTCATAATACACCGTCCTGTTAAGTGGAATAGTGAAACCACTGTGCATTACATCACCCACATACTCGTGCAAACTTGCATGAGAAAAAAAAACAATACGGAGACACACAATGTTCCACAGCATAACCAGTAGTCAAAACTCCACATGGTACTTTTTTTTTTTTTTTTTTTTTTTTTTTTGTTTGTTTTTTTAACTAACCAACCGTATACATAGATACAATTATCCCCATCACCTTAATCAGTGGCAACATTAATGTATAAAGCTGGAAGTAGCCTTCACAAATTCTTCGCAGAGAAGCAGACACTCATATCTCCCTTGTCTCAATGAACACGTGTGGAACAGCAAGCTGATTGGTTGGTTCAACTGCTTTTTTGAGAGGTGGGTTTGAACACCAAGAAAACGTAAATGTTATACAAGTTGTACAAGGAACAGCGCAGAGAAGCATGTTTCAGCCTTACTAAGAATCTACTAAAATCCCTACTCTACTTTTGAATCTACTTTTTTAGGTACCCTGTGGAGTTTTTGACCACTTGTAGAGCTACGGAGCACTGTTTGTACAAGTGGAGTTTTGAGGAACACAATAGCACAACATGGATATAGTGAGGTTTTGTTATGAGGAAACTGACAGCTCAGAAGTGGCTTATCCTGCAGGAGAAGTTTGTTGGAGCGTCCTTTTTAACCTACAGAACATTGGCATTTGATACTACTACACCAAAAAAATGATTTTTAGTGAAAGCTCCGAGCACTTCTACCTCCACTGGCTCTGTGGGATATCAAATGAGACCCTGAAACACTGGACATGAGATCTGACTATATCCCAAACCCCCACCCCTCCAAAAAGTGGCAGCTAATCCTGCCCCTGCAGCCCCGTGTCAGCTGTCTGCACCCCCTTCCAGCTGTCTCCCTAATGATATACCTAATGAGACATCTGGGGGGTCTGTCTCTCACACTGGGACAGTATGAGCTAACCAGAGGGGGAGTGCCTGGGAGTGCTGAAGGGGGAACACATCAACTTTCCCACGTGTCCCAGTATAGCACTGTGACTAAATCCTCGTTGTTCTTTCATGAAATTTCATCAACTGCTCCTTGAGGTTTTTGACCTGTAGTAGCACAAATCCAGAGAGAGAGAAAACCGAGCGTGACGTGAAGCCAGAGTGCCGAGGTTATCCGTGAAATCAACCAATATTTGAGATTCATAAGTGCCCATGCACTTGAAAGGATAAGCCTGAGTCAATCAATCGCATCTCTCCCAGCAGTTCTGCATAATGTCATGGCAAATAAGTTAAGCCTCTGGCTTTTATTCTTATTTCAGCTGAAATCTTTTGAGACTCACATGTGCCCTTGTGAGTATTTTCAGTCAAGTGTACCAAGAGAATAAATCTACTGTAGTGGACAGCTCACTTACATTAGATGGTTTAAATGCTGTCAATGCTTCAACAGAATTCTTATTTCATTGGCCTAATAAATATTTTACATTGGTAGGTAAATGGTTTTTCTTTGTCATTCCAGTTTATAAATTGTACACTTTAGTGTACACAAAAGTGTTTTGTTTGCGTTGCAACTTTAAGAAAAGTGCTATACAAATAAAGTTATTAGATTATATAAAGAGCTAATGTGCCTTTTTACATTTACAGTGCTGTGACCAAAAGGATTTTCAACTAAATGAATGTCTGTCTATATTCCTTTAGTGTCACTCATATTGCAGTTATGGAGTTCATTTACAGGGAAACATTTCAAATCCTTATTTATGAAGAGAAGAGCTTCAGCATGACCAGAATACATATGGGTAGTAAAATTATTTATAAATTTAAGTTTTTGTTTCATCCCTCCAACCTTTTGTGGAACTGCATTCCTAAACTTATTTTGGAAAATCATAAACAACAGTCACAAACATTTTAACAAAGGCAAGGCTGCTAAAATCAAAAGTTACAGGAAGAAATATTTTGACTAAAGCCAAAAATATACAGTATATTGTTTCAAATTAGCACAGCTGGTCTGGCAGCTCTCCACAGGTTTACTGCATTTGGATTCACACATCAGTTTGAAAATGCTCCACTCAGCAGGTTTGCACAATTCCACTCAGGTTAGCTGGTATCTGCCAGTCCAGGTGTTTCTAACCTTCACTCATCCGGTAGAAGATCCCAGAGCAAGGCCCAATCCCAATGTCTACACTCTCAGACTTTGAGGTGCGTTCCCTGTAAGTCTGGGGAACTAGTCTTGGTCTCGGTTTGGGCGGTCTTGAACATTGGTACTACCCACATTTTATGTAGACTACACCTACATCATGTTCACTAAGTTAAATCTCACATTTAATATTTTCTGTGTTGCAGATACTTTGCCACTGGGGACTAATTTAGGACCATCGCAAACGGCTTCCGCGTTGGGATCCTCTCCATTGTCTCCAGCATTGTCCCCGATGTCGCCGCTGCTATCTGGGACTGCCTTGTGGAGCAGTTCATGGCTGTGCCCACCACAAAGGAGTGGAGGTCAAAAGCACAGGGCTTTGAAGAGGTGTGGAACTTTCCTCTCTGCTGTGAGGTCCTGGATGGCAAGCATGATGTTCTCAAAGCCCCTGCTGATTCAGGATCCCAGTTCTTCAACTACAAGGGAACCTTCTCATTAGTTCTTCTTACAGTTGTGGATGCCCGCTATCGTTTCCGCTGGTTGACGTCAGTGGCTATGAAAGAACAAGTGACGTGGGATTCTGGCCAGCTCAGTGTTTGGTAAAGCTCTTCAAACACACCTTCCCACTGCCTGCTGACTTGCCACTACCAGGAGCTGAACACAGAGGACCCGAGCCACATGTCTTTGTTGCTGACAAGGCCTTTCCACTCCTGAAGAACCTCATGAGCCCATTCCCTGGGCCCTGTATGGTTTTTAACTACCGTCTGTCCCGAGCTCGGCTGGTTGTGGAGAATGCCTTTCGGATCCTCTCCTCAGTGGAGGATGAACAGGCGTGCCATTGAGGTCCAGCCAGAAGTTGCAGAGGGGTGTGTGTGTGTGTGTGTGTGTGTGTGTGTGTGTGTGTGTGTGTGGGCCACCTGTGTCTGTTCTCTATAACTTCCTGCGGAGGACTACCCAGGCCACTGCAGTGAGGGCTAGTGTCCCTGTGGTTGAGGTGGAGACGCAGCCAGGTCTGGGAAGAATTGCTGCCAACAACTCAGCAAGAGAGGCTATCAGGATTAGGGAGGCCTTCACATCCTACTTCTCTGCAGAGGGAAAAGTTGAATGGTAAAACAACGTGTAGTATAAGCAATCCCAAAACATTACAAACGAGGGGTTTATTCAACGGTTTATTTTAGTTTTTGCTTGATTCTGTTTCGACCAACAGTAATGCACTGATTACTGACAAATGCAGATTGACATGTACCTCTC
This sequence comes from Micropterus dolomieu, assembly GCF_021292245.1. Classification (NCBI taxonomy): domain Eukaryota; kingdom Metazoa; phylum Chordata; class Actinopteri; order Centrarchiformes; family Centrarchidae; genus Micropterus; species Micropterus dolomieu. Next base: position 4,607,498 of record NC_060160.1, on the reverse strand, counting down.
CTCCACTCAGTAGGGCAAGCGCTTGCAGGACTTCAGACAAAAATATAAAATAAAAAGTGTGCAACGTGTTTCAGTGTGAATCTGGGCCCTTACAGGCTCTTACACTCAATCACTTACCAGGTGACGTCAGTTAAGTCTGTGTGGGTTTAGGGTTTAGGGGGGACATTGGGATTGGGCCCAAACCACTCTTTCACATTCATGTCACATAATCCATAAGTAATACATATACTTATACTTCTGCTGCTTAGTAAGCATCAATTTTGTTCATCTGCATGTCGCACAACTCCTTGGAGGTTGTAGAATAATATTGGGATTACATTCATCTGTTTTTTAAATTGTGTTAAAATCAATCGCAGAACATGGTCACAGAGCAGCACTACTTCTGCAGCTTTAAGGTCAAGAAAGACGGCCTTGTGTTGAGATAGTTTGTTTAGAAAATATTTTTATTATTACCCCTGCTCTTTGTAAATTCTTATTTACTACACACTATACTAACTATATGATGGAACTTTCTTGGTTACAAACATTTCTTTTGTAACCACCATGTGCATTTTAGGCACTTCAACAGTAGTTGCATTAGAAAACATTATTTAAAACTCATAGATGTATTAATTCAACTGGACTTCCTGGTTCATATTTAATATTCTCACTGTACCTTCAGCAAAACACCACACCTATGTAAACCCTTAACTGAATGTGACCATTGCTGTATCCCATTCCATAACTGCCTCATCCAAGACTTGAATCCAAGCTTTATCCTTTTTTATGGCTGTTGTATGAGCCTGTCTTTCTAATTTACACATCATTTTCTAGTATGTGAGAGAGAAACAACGGTTTTTAATGTAATCCATTTGAAAGTTTTTCAATAGGGCTGACTCTGATGCAGCTCAGGGAATATTTCCTTCAGGCATAGCAGAAGGCTTCACAATGTCTTGTGTCGTGTTCAAAAATAAAACAATTGTCGTTTGTGTTCCACATGTTTTTTTTAAACTTATATTTAAGTGCCTGTCTGCCTCTGGTTATGAAAAGAAGATTCATCCCTGTAGAATATAACTCTATCACAAAGCCTGTCCACAGACAATAAAACACATTACTGTGAGGAGAATGGGCTGCCGCTAACTTCGACCCTGGGGAAGCTCCTGAGACAGTTTGATGGCGGGAAATGATAGTGAGGTGGTTAAATGGACTCTCAACTGTCTACATGTGAGGTGTGCAGTGAGTCGCGCCATTTGTTCTCTTGCTGAAGTCTCACTTTGACCTGCAAGCTAGCGATTTTGACTGAATTTTTCATATACGGCATAATGTACACATAAATCAACTGGTCAGAAATTTAGAATCTGTGGAAAGCGCAGCTTTGTTTTTTGTCTTTTGCTGCACTCTTCACATGTGAATAGTGACTGCACAAAATCTATACTGTGGTCTTCTGCTGTCTTTCCATCAGGTGAGGTTGTTTTGGCTGTGTAATGAAAACAAATGGTGATGTAGCCGTGCTGCAGTGACTCGGCACACAGCCTCATCCATCCCCATCTGAATGAGATCTATTTGCCATCACAGACAGAGGACGCAGAGCTCCCTCAGCCCTATCGTTGCAGTGACACCTCCAGACTTGGCACTGTTTCCTAAATGTGTTTAATTCAACTGATCTGAGAACTTTACACTAAATCCCTGTCCTCATGGTAGAACCAGAATTTAAATCAATCTACATGACTTACATGCAAATACAAGCTGAGCCAGGTTGAGGGAGAAAATATGAGATCTTTATCTGAAAATATGTCTTTGAGTGAATGAACTGCTGCTTTTTTATTTTCTGGTGTGGACAGAAAAACAAACTCTTGTCAGCACTGATCACCTCTTCAAATGTTTCAAATTATCTATATTTTAATGCAGCTGTAATGCCACCACATACAACATTTTTGTTGCAAGTACAACTGTGAACAGCCGTGATTCACATCCCATCTCCTACCAAAGTTGGCTGCTTTTTACCTAACCTTCCCCAGCACAACCGTAGTTACTCCAGAGGAATGCAACCTCTGACATATATAGCAATTGTAAGTCGCTTTGGATAAAAGCTAAATGAATAAATGTAATTGATTTTAGTTGAGTGTCAACGGGTTGAATTCAGTTGAGTTGGGAGTCTTTTAAGCAGAGTGGAGAGCCGCTTCTGGGACATGCTGCAGCCAAGCGACAACCTCCTGCTCGCACAAGTGAAGCCAATTAGGAAGTAAACCTGCATTCTTTCTAACGGCCAGCAGGGGGCAACTCCTGTGGTTGCAAAAAGAAGTTGGTTCTATTAGAAATAATAGTCAATACTTCTCACCTAATTTATTACCTCGGTAAATACTTTCCTAATTGGTTTATGATCTCAATTGTTAGTTTCAAGTCTTCTTCAACACAACATGATCATTTTGCACATTATGGTCCAATTTAGAGGAAGATAAACGATAAAGCAGGGTATGCTTTAGGGCGGGGCTACTTTGTGATTGACAAGTCGCTACTATTGTAATCAGGCTAGCGTGACTGGTATCCGCTGCTCTGTTTACATTTAAACAGCACGGTTGAAAAAGCTTATTAGGAGTCATTTTTCTGGTAATTAAGTTTGTTTTAAGCCTGATTTTAGCTAACCAAAAATTAGATGCACCTATCTAACCAAGCCTGCCTGCACCACCGTCTTGTCCAACTATGGTGACGTCTGTTGTCTGCGGCAGTGAAACTGCAAAACTCGAGGTTTCAAAACAGCAGTCCACAAACCAGTGGGTGACGTCATGATGACTTGCGTCCACTTCTTTTATACAGTCTATGTCTGCAGCGCATCTGCTGGGATCACAAACATTGTCTAGAAAGACCACAAACCTGCACTTGCTTCACATCCGTAATGTGTTTGAATTGTTTCAAGTTGAGCAAACTATTCAAGCAAATATTGGGGTGTTATGCATATGCTTTATAAATGTACAGCTGGAGGGAAATAACAGAACTGGAGTTTCAGGTGAGCTAAACACACACAGACATGGTCGTTGCTTTCCTTTCTAGCTAGCTTAACATCTGTACAGTCAGTACATTGGCTCTTTGGGGAGAATAAGTGGTCATATTCGTGCAGCTGACCTAAGTTTAAAAACTCCCTTGCCTTTCTGTCTGTACACACTTTTAAGCACTGAAATGAAAGCAGCCTCAGGCAACCTTTTCTTTTGGTGTCATCCAACAAAAAAAAATGGCAACTCACTAAAAATGTGAACCTGGGCTGCATTTAAAAAAGCACTGCTAACACGCCAACTGTGGCAACATTTCACCAAGGATATACACTCACAAATTGCTGATAAATTTGCACATTCCCAGGATTTTCATATACTCATACATGTGTCGCAAGTATGCCGTTGTTTTGATTAATTAAACTAATGATCAAGAGGAAATGATCTCTTGTTGCAAATCATGGCTTGCATGATACAATGGTGAAATAGGTCCCTGGACAGTAAATTGCACACAGCATGTTCATGTTTACCAACAGTTGTATTAATACTTTTAAAGCATAATGCAGGTTTCTTTGTAAAAAAAAAAAAAAAAAAACTGCTTCACCTACAAAGTGAAGCCATCATGGCATCATTCCAGAGCATACAACATAACATCAGAGAAGTTTACTAATGAAGTTCAATCACTCCAACGTTGATTTGATATTGTGGAGGAATGAGGTTACCCGCACACAGAGTGTTCTTCTGACTCCATTACAGCCTGAGGAGAAGTATAAATTGGTTCATTTGCAGCCTATACTCAGGACTTTTGCCTGCTGGGGCCTTAAAATGACCAATCAACTGACTAACGGGGGTCGCCCATGCAAAACCACACAAAACATCAAGAGAAAAACTAAAGACTGACTACAGAGAAGGGAAGTAATAAGATATTCTGGACACAATATAACCCTAGCTGGAGGACAGTGACATGCATCTAAAGCACAAGTGCTATGTTAGAGACAAGCAACATGAAAAAACTACAGTAGCATACTGTCATACTCCACATGCTACATACTAACTATATGGTGCTTTATTTACATTACAATTACATTGGGAAACACATTACATGATGAATTAAGCTGTCTTGATGATAATTTTAGTCACGCTAAAGGCCTGACCCTGTGGATGGCAATATTGGTCCCTCACTTTGGTCTAGACTGAAATGTCTTAACAATTAGTCAATATGTTGCCAAGAATTTTGCTTAAAAAATCCATAGTCCCTAGAGGATGAATCCTAATGAGTTTCCTCTACTTTTCCTCTAGTGCAACAATGCGGTTAACATTCATGGTCTTGTGTGAAAAATGTGTCAGCAACCACTGGATGCATTGCCAACTTTTCCCCTGTAAATAAATTCAACCCAATGTGTATTGGTGATGTATATAGCATCACCAATACACAGCATTTTAGTTGTAATTGTTATAGTCTTGCTTTGTTTTATGTTTTGTGCTTAATATTTTTCAACCTGGGCAACACTTACAACTTTGTATATTACATTTCATACACAAAATGTAATTAGACAAAAAAATACACAGACATAGATGGAAGATGCACAGTTTTAAATTTTCTCCCTTTATCTATTTTTGAAATGGTAATAATAAACTATAAAGTGGATTCTTTTGTTCTCCTCCAAGTTAGAGGCAGTAAACAAAGAACAGTGCTGCTGCTGGTGTTGGTAGGTGGGCAATGAGAGCTGGCTCAGGACTGCATCAGTCACTGTAAAGGCTTCTCTCTTCCCCTCAGCAGCAGCAGCAGCAACCTGGCAGACTTCCCGTTTGTGTGTGTGTGTGTGTCTCAACGCCCTTCAAACACACTGGACTTGGCCCTATAAATGAAAATGCAGTTACAGAGGAGGGAGCTCCACCTGTCTTCCCCACCCCCGCCAGAATGCATCTGCGGGTGTGTTGGTGGAGGGGGTGAAGGTAAGAGATGGGATGGGGGGAGTCTCCTTCTAAACAAGGTGAGCCGTCCTTCCAGAGTCTTAAATTGGAGACTGAATTGGTGGCTGATGGGAGCATGTGGAGGGGTGGTTGGAGGGTTGAGGATGCCAGAGAAGCCCCCCAAAGCTACCGCCGTCCCCCTTTGCTGTTAAGATGCTCCACTCTAGAGGGGTGGCATCCTCACGCCATGTTTCTACTCACCTTACCAAACTGTGTGTGAGGGAGTGGGGTTATGGGGAGGGGGGCTTCCACCTCTATCCCACCCCTCCCTCCCAAATTCAGCACTCAGAGGGTCCCGTCTGTTTGAATGCCAAGTTGGCAGCAGGTCGTCCAGCCGGAGCTCTGCCAGGCCCTTAACCGTCCAAAACACAGTGAAATTTTAAAGTGTCTGTGTGTCCTTTGGTCACCTGCCTGCAGAGGGGGGGCACTGAGTAGCTTCTGCAAAAGGTGTGGTGCAACAGTTTGGTTATGAACCAATATTTATAAGTATTTATGTGGTGACACGTTTGCTTAGTGGAATTTTGTTTTGTTTTTTCCAAAATGTGTGTCCAAAATTCCAAGCACATTAAAAAGAACTTAATAGGGGGGGGTGTGCAAAGGAAAGATCATGTCCCATCCCATCCATCCTGACCCTAAAGCATGAGAATTTAACATGGGGTTCATATCCCATGACCTGCCAATCAACACACAAATATCATCTATCAAGTTTAGTTTGTTGTTGGCATTTTAGTCATGTGATCACAGGTTCATGGTCTCTGGTGTTCAGAGACAGCAGAGAGAACACATTTTGTAGTGTCTACACAGTCTCTTGTCATTGCACACACCACTTATTCTTCTCTGGATGGTTCTTGCCTTTTCAAACATTTGAGGTATTGGAAACACCAAGTAAGAGGACGTTTTTTTGCCAGACAGCCATTTCCAAGATCAACTATTAGCTAACCCTCAAGCTCCTTTTTGTTTTAGCTGACTAAACTTAACCAAAGCTTTACCATAGAGATGGCAATTTAGAAAAAAGGAAATAATTCAAATCAAAAATCATTCATTGTTGTTTTTAGTATTCGGTTTTTGTGCACAAATAAAAAAACAAGGAGACACTGATGAAGTTAAATCAAGTGTGTGTTCCCATTATGTTGTGTACTTTTTGCACCCAGGTCCTCTTTCCACATATTTTTGAAGTTTGTTGGGTCTTCTTTTGAAATTAGCTATTTATTCTAAAAGTGATAACTAATGCTAAAAAATAACTGAGGGAACAACTTCAGTTGTTGGACTTGGTTTGTTTTTGAAAATACTGAAAGGCACCATTGTGCAAAGCTTATCCTTTTGCAAAAGGGGTGTGATTTATGGTTACCTCTGCCAAAAAGGTTTAATTTTTCACCCCTATTAGTGTGCTTGCCTGCAGACTGTTCCGATACCTGATAACACACTACTACAACATTTGATGGACAGACTTGGACCAAAGAACAGTTTTTGTTGCTGATCAGGAATTTCCAAGGGATGATGATCGTTTTTCAGCCATAACCATGCAATTATTGGAAATAAAGGCTTGATTCCAAATCCAGCGGGAGCTGAGATGCCTTTGGCCATGACAGGAAGTTAAGTATTTATTTAGCATTAGTAGTTTGAGTTCTCTAGTTATTTCTGGTGGCAAGTGCTACATTTGTGGATTTAAACTCCAGTGTCTCTATCACTGGATTTTAGGCCCTGATGTCTCTGTAAGTTGTTGCACAGAGATATCGAAAAGTGGCTGATGGTGTACCACTAGCTGTTCAGCGGCATATGCTGATCCCAAGAGTGGTTTGCCACTCGTGTTCCAACAGCACATGCCGTTTTCTAATGGCAGGTGCCGCTTGAAAGTGGTAGGTCACTGTCCCACCAGTACCGCCCCCGATTCATATGCAAATGTAAAGCCAATTAGCAAGTTTCCAACAAGTACTGCCTTAAATGTATTTCAAAAGCATCACACATATCCCAACAGAACAGACGAAAGATACAAATACTACAAATCCCTTTATATATAGTGCTATGTTGTGCTACATTGTTAATGAAAATTTACATAAAATATAGATTTACAACAGGACTTGTTGTAAATTCGGTGTTCCGGTGGAACATACATGCATGCATACATACATACATCCATCCATCCATCCATCTCTAGGGGATCGACACATGCCGCTGAACCACTAGTGGCATCCCATCAGCCACTTTTCAAAGTCTATTAAAAGCAACCACTCATCAAGGTCAATTTGTTTATTTTGTATTTAAACTACTATGAGTACTTCTTCGTCAAGGTTGAGTACACTAATTATAGTAAATCTTTCTTGTCTCACTTTCACACCATTTTTTTTATGTCTTGTGCATTTTTGATCACAAGCTTTAGAGAAAATATGTCTATTTCACCATCAAAGCAATTTCACATTCTTCTGCATCCCACTGTTACTTCATATAACTTTTCACTCTTGCTTTTCTCCCTCCTGTCTCTAATTTCAAAGCAAACATTTTAAGATGGGGACGGTCTCTCTTCTTTCGTCTGTCGTCATCGCCAAAGTCGAGCACATCAATCACACATTTGTTTTCCATTTAACAGAGACGCTTTTAAGAAAGATGGAAATATCCTCTTGGCAGCGCGTCGGTGCGCTCTTCCTCTTTCAAGTTGTCTGTTTTAGCTGGTTTTATTTCTCCCCCTCCCACAGCAGAGCTCTCACCACATCTGTGGTTTAAGGAGGGAGACAAGGAGGGAGGGAGGATGTGAGTCTGTGGTGTAAGAGAGAGTTAAACTTTCTGTGCTGTTGAGAATGCAACTTGATTCCTCCAGCTCTGTTTGAAACTTCATTAATTGTCCCCTGATTACCTTGAGAGAGGTCTTCAAGATGCACGCCAGTGTGTCCTGTACGGCGCTAAGCAAGCTCTCTAAAAGATGATGAAACTACATTAGCATAGAGGAAAATATAGAGAATCTTGTCACACTGGGAAACAGCTGGAGGGGGCCCAAATGTGGTGGTAAGGGCAATATGGTGAGTTGTGGCACATTTCCTGGCCTGCAGGATGCCACTTCAAAGCACCAGGATAGTGGTTTTTCACGATTTAGCTCATTATCACGTAACCTACCAAGGATTTTTACATTTATTTCCTACCTGTTGGCGGCCACTAGCAGAGATGGAGACCCGAGAATTGAACTTGAGGCAGATTTACGTCACAAAAATGTGTTTTTGAAACTCAACTTTGACCTCTAAGATTGGATTTTCTTCCCATTTGACTGCCCCGAGACTCTAGATGGACTTGAGACTCTGGAAAAAGCAAACACTTAAAAGCAAATACTTCTTCAGCTGAAACTTCAAAAAGGAGGGCACTTCAAATACCTTTTTGATGCTGAGCCGTCCTGGCTCATTTCATTTCAGTGAACTATGAAATCCAACTGGCTGTGACTTCCAACTCTGCTGAGGAACTCCTTCACACTAAACATTAGTTTCCCTCATTTTTAAGTTACATGGTCATTGCTGGCTAATGCAAATATGCAAAACCACTGTTTCGAATTTTTATTCCATATTCGTGCATTCAGGAAACTGACAAAATACATATGATTTATGCTGCTTTTGGGGGAGCCACTCATTATAAATTGCCTTGAAAAATGTATCATAACAAACTCTGGGTGCATCAAGGAGCGTAAAGTAATAAACACATTGCACATGGTGAGTGGGGGAGTCAAATCCAACTTAGGAGCCCGAAAACACTTCCAACCCTGCTGTCCAGAGTGGAGGAATGTGTGTTTATTAAACAAACATAACGCTGGTTTCAGAACAGGATATGAATTATTTCACTTTACCTGCGTTGGCCGCTACTGGCTGACCTAAGAGGTTATTTATAAACCCAGACTTTTCTTTTCTATTTGTTCAGAATGTATAACTGCACAGGGGGAGAAAACGTCTCATTCTGTGCGGTGGTGTGAATTAGCCATAATGGTGATAAAATGCTGATGATGGCCTTTTAAAAAGCCCTCAGTGAGAGAGCTGCCAATTAGAGGGAGGATGGTGATTAAATGGGAACAATAAAGCTTTATCTGCTACGCCACACACACACACACTGACACACACCAGGCACCTGTACACACACACCAACATTCAGAGAATTATATACACAACATCACTTATACACAACCCTGCATCATTTACTTACTTTAACATTAACTAACACACATGTATGTGCACGCAGACAGAGACAATCACACATACACCTCACACAGACACACACACACCGATGTTTGATCTTCTATACTACTGAGGGCTGTCATTTATCTCAAAGTTAGAACCGGACAAAACGTCCAAAGGACCTTCCTATCTTCACAAATATGCCCTCATTTTAAAAAAAACAAATGCCATCAATTTAACAAATTTCCTTGCTTTTAGCCATGTGAGCAGCGTGGCTCCACAGACGGCAACATTGGCTCATCTACTAGTGTTGTAGTACTCGAGACCGGCCTTAAGGCAACTTTTTGATGGTCTTGGCCTCGTCTCAAACTCAACCACATTTGTACTTGGTCTTATCTTGGTCTCGATAATTGAGGACTTGGGATTTTATTTCAAGACCAGTCAAGACCATAACTTTGGTAATATCAATAAATTGCTTTTGTATTGTCTGATTTATTTGTTAACATTGTAACTTTCATTGTATGTAAAACGTATTGATTCAAATGAAGCCAATAACCCTGAATAAATTGTGTTGTTACCGTTAACTGTCACCCCTCCCTGCGATAGTAAGCATGGAAAGGTAGTGTTGAATAAAGATGCTTACATTGATTACAGGTGTTTTAATGGGAATGTGTATCTTTCAGATCAATCTGAGAAGCACCTATGTTCTCGTTCCACATTTTATTGTGTGTCATGTAATGTGGGTAACTGGTCTTGGTCTTGACTCGGTCTCGCCCTCCCTCGGTCTTGGTCTTGACTTGGTCTCAGCCCCTAAAAGTCTTGGTCTTGTCTTAGTCTCGATAAACTCTGGTCTTGGTCTTGACTTGGTCTCTGTTAGAGTGGTCTTGACTACAACACTACCATCCACCATCATGTAAAAATGTCAGATTTAGTCAAAGGTCCTTGGGCAGGTTGATGTAAAGTGTGTGTGTGTGTGTGTGTATACTAACAACAATAATAACAACAGAGTGAAAAAACCTTGAATTTTCCCTTGTGGGTTTAATAAAATAAAGTATCTTCTTCACTCACACCCAAAAATAGAAATATTACTTCCCCATGTGGAGATGCACATGTTTGTCTAAAAGTTGTGGTCTACAAAATTGGAAGGGCTAAAGCTAAAATTGGTCCTCACAAAAATAGAAAAACACATATTATTCTCAGTGCCCATTACAATACAATACCTCACACACAGCAGTTTTTCCTGTCAGTGAAGCAGCAGTCGGGGGTTTGCTTTGTTTCTCTGGTGTTGAACTTGGTGATGCCACCAAACACCAGGACCCACTGGAACTCTTAATGAGTCTCTGAGGAAAACGGCCAGGAAACCCCATTTAAAAACCATCATTTCATCCCCGCTGCTCGCCCACTTCCCTTCCAGACATGCCAACACTGCAACGTGCATCAGGCCTTACCACCTGCCAGACAATGCTGCAGTCCCCCTCCCTCCATCTCTCTGCGCAAAACTGAACCTGAACAGCCGGCCGAAGCTTGGCCTCCAGTCACCTGAAAACATCATCTGCATTTATATTGAAAACTGACTCATTATTAGTCCAGCGGTTCGGGGCATTTCATTAAGGGGATTTGCATGCGGGAGAGTCGGTAAAGGCTCTCCATAAACATGTTGCAGTTGTCGTGACTCATGATAAACAGAGGAAGTCATTTTTTATTTATGTTGATGTCCATGGATTTTAATATAATTTTTTTTTTTCATAAAGGCGGTGAGATTTGAGCGTGCAGAGAATAGAGAGTCACATATATTCGCCTTATGTGTCTTGGATGCAGCCTACATGGCAGTTTTGAAAATGTATTGAATCACTAAGAGGTTAACAAAACACCTAAGCTAATCAAAGGCTGCGTCTGAAATCACTGCCTTGAAATCGCCCTAAAAAATCAATTATGGCTGGTTTAAGGAAAATAAAAAAATAATGTCAGTGATAAATAGATAAATGATTAATTATATCAATTATAGTTGATAAATTAAGTATCCAGTCCTCTGGCTGCTGGTGACTAGTCATCCTGAACGCAGTCTACAGACCATTTTATGAATCATCATGTGCCTTTTTAGATGAGCTTGTGTCCAAACAAAGGAGCTCTTACTCCTTAGAAGTTAGGTTTTCAGATTTGCAAGTAAATAACCCACAAGAGCAACCTGTCATTTCCTTTAATAACAGCCTGTATATCCTTTCATGAGAGAGTGCATTGAAGATCTGTCAAAGGGTAAAACCTTTTGAACAAGCGTTTGTCCATTTTCCTGCATTAGAATCCAAACAAGAAACCTTCATGTTCTGCAAATCTGGATCTTGTATTTTAATCACTATGTTCAGCACAATCTGATGTATTTTATTTATTTTTTGGATGGCCACTACTGCTGTGTAAATCAAATTTTAATTTGATTTTAATGGTTAGGGTGTCATGTTAAGCTCCATATTGGTTACATACATGGCATTTATTAGGAACAGCAGTCTCTTTGGTGAAGAAGACTATGGTTGCAGTGGTTTGAGCAGTTCCCAGTAAGTATCTCCATGTAACTCATGCAGCGCAAAGAAACACCACCACTGTGAGAAGTTTGGGAAGTTTTATTACTTCTTTAAAACTTGTGTGTGTGACGTTCATCATCTCTCACTAATACTGAATCCTGTGAGTGACCACAGAGGCTGGGTGGCCTCCGGTGACGAGCCAGGCTGTTTGTGGACGCCAGAGTGAAGGTTAACTCAGCGCCAGATAGCAGAGGTCACCGGCAGCCCTGGAGACTGAGATGGATGTGTGTTTGGTCTGGAAGGGAGACCTGCCTGGAGACGCTCTCTCTCCAACAGAGAGGCCTCAGTGTAGCTCGCCCACTAACTCACACAGACAAACTCCTGTACAGTATACATGGACCAGAGGTGTAAAATAACATATCTTTACTCGAGTACTGTGCTTACAGGTCATTTTGCAGTGCTGGTATTATCCTTCTTCTGAGACCTCATGCCTCCACATCAAAACTGTACAGTAGTAATACACTACATGGCCAATAGTATATGGACACCCGTCCATTACACCCATATGTGGTTAATGAACATGTCATCTCAAAACTATGAGCATTAGTCTTCTGCTATAACAGCCTCCGCTCTTCTGGTTTCAGACACAAGAGAATTAATGAGGTCCAACAGTAAAGTTGGATGATTAGGTCTGGCTCACAATGTTCCAGTTCATTACAGGAGCTGAATGGGGTTGAGATCAGGGCTCTGTGCAGACTAGTCAAATTCTCCCACAGCAAACTTGGAAATCCACTTCTTCATGGCGCTGACTGTGTGCAGATGCGACACTGTCATGTTGAAACAGGAAAGGGCAAAACACAAACTGATGCCACAAAGTTGAGAACATTATCGCCTGAATTACTGTGTTCATTTACTGTCACAACAATGTGATTTCCCTTAATTGGAAATGAAAGCACACGTACATTTGGTCATATAGTGACATTTTTAATCTGCATCTGGATCCAAATCTACATCTACAAATGAAAATACCAATTTATTTATGGACAAGGATGTATGTGCAGGATATTAGTTTTTCATTCAAGTGCAGTAGCTCATTAGAAAATAGTATCAATGTTAAAATAAAACGCTGCCATCTTCAGGTTTTAGATTCGGCTTGAGATAAGCACAAAAACTCTTTAGCAAATCCATAAAACAGCCATCTGAGACATTTTAGGTTTGTGTCATGTAGAAGCATGGTGTGTCATTATATATCCATTGACTGTTTAGTTTTCCAATATTGAAGCATTAACACAAAAACAAGGACCACTCTCCACAATTAGTTTAATTTCACACACCTGGGACAATTTCGGTGCAACTACTTCACTTTTTTGTAAATCAAAGTAAAATTTCAATATCGAGACTTTTTACCATGTGTTTTATTTAAGAAAAGGATCTTTACAGATCAGGTAAAGTACTTCATCCATACAGCTATCTTTCGTTCTCTTTTTGTGAAGGTTATTAATCCTGAATCATTGTGACATTTTTAAATAAGTAGAACAATGTGCTTTTAATTTACCAATAACTGACAAGTTAACTCGCCATTAAGGAGATCCAGTTTAAATTCAGCTCAGTTGGATGAAGCCTTTTTAAAACACATTTTATGGTTTGTTTTCCCTGCTGAGATGCCAGGTTGGCTTGAGTTTCCTTACAAGGAAACATAAAACCAGAAAGATTACACAATCACAGGGACGTGTTTGAAAGTCAATTTGTTTTTCTTTTCTCTGTCATTGCCAACTTACCTAACAAGGTTAAACCCCTCCCATCGGACCTGAAGCTCCAAAGGTGTGAAGGTTGACTTTGGTCTGCCCATTCATCACTCAGAACAAGAAGTCACAGTCTACCAGTGAGAGCGGTTATTTATCTACACTATCAAAACCCTGTCACACACTGTCATCTAGTGGCCAGGCTGCAAACACCACTAAACTAAATGATGTGAATTGTACTTCTTTTGAGCAGCCTCTGAGCAAGGCACTCTTCTCCTATGGAGCTGCCCAATTAATGTCCATACAATTAGTTTAAGGAGGTTTGAAAGCTGATATTTTGAATCTGAAATTGCTTATTAGTTATTTATTTTATTGCCTAAATGTTTTTTTCATAGTTCCTTTCAACAGAACTTTTATCGTTTTGTGGGATCATTTTTATGTTGTCTGAGTTTCTATTTATGGTTTTATTATAGTCAATTGTACGTTTACTTTAACTTACATCTTTTTGTTTTGTATTAAGCGTTGATTGAGTACTGCACCTTAAAGTCTTGAGCCATTTCAATTTTATTTATTCTTAACTTAGAAGTATGAAACTACTACTAAAAGTATAAAATGCTATTCTAGTGAAATTCAAAATAATTTGAGTCTTTCACTAGATGTTTTCAATAGACAGGAACTTTCTACAATTAATACTGCTTTTCAACGAGGAATTAATTCACTTAACAGCATTATTAAAGAACTTAGATATACTGGAAACAAAAGCTACAATTAGCAGTGATTACAGAGAAGAGAAGGACCTAATGTTTTATAAAGATGAACACAAGCCCAAAGCATCAGTATAGGTTTAATTTAAAATGGGTTATTTTCTATTACAGATAAATAGCTACTGGAAAAGACAGAACCACAGAAGCTGTGTTGAGAGATTTATTGCAGTTTGTTTCAAGCGATATGAGTAACAGCGTGATCACAGCAGCTTCTGAACAATCCAGATGTCTCCGATGTGTTCAGTTCTCCTTTGTTTAAGAGCAGAGCAGATTTACATCAGACTAGTAAGCAGAGCAGACAGACAGCACTGTGCGGTTTAAACCGCAGAAGACAACAGTGTGGTTGCAGTTTTCACCCTAAGACGGGGGCATTTTCTTGTTCATAAACCTCTAGGTCTTTGTGAAGATTTCATTGATGCTCCAGAATACTTTTATACTACTTCTACTTCAACCACAATGTCTTTCAAGTCGTGTGAAATTTCCAAACGTCACGGTTCTTACACTCTTATCCTTTACCAGCTTTCTAAAGTAGTGCATAAACATTCAGCTGTCGTGACTAATGGAAGAACAGTGGTGACCATAAATCTTTAACATCGCTTTGAGCTACAATCACAGAAGACCTGAACTGATGAAGCCTGAAGCAATGTAATAACTACAGGATAATGTAGCAACATGAAAAGGTAATAAAACCTTCAGTTGAAAACAATTCAGATGCTATAACATCATGTCACTGGTGTAACTTATTATTTCACAAATGATGATTTGAAAATAATGATGATTAAATGTACATTCTTTACACCTTTTACATTATTAATGAGTATTATTATTGCAGTATTGCAAAGGCCTTAAGATGTAATGAAGGGGGGATTTCTTAAATTAACATATATTGTTTTGTTTCCAACTATTGCAGGACCACAGTAACATCACCTGATTGGTGTTACATTATCAGTTAGCAACAATTAGTGTTTGTGTGTTGTAATTTAAACTAAAACTGGCCTGATTCGTGCAGCCTCTTTAAATTCAGTTTATCTGCAGATGTTTCTACAGCAGAGCTCTGCAGTGTCCTTTAGCTCTACAGAGTCTATTTGGGTTCATGGTTTTGTTCTTATGGCCTGCAAACTCCGCCTTCAGTAAAAGCATTTCAAGCTGTAGCAGGCAGGGAAATAAGCTATAAACCCAGACAAAGTCAAAAACTAACTGGTGAACATAGTGAATTCATCGAGAGACTTGAAACACAACTCCAAATGCATGCTAGTGTTGCTCTCTGCTGGATGTGCAAATAGGCAACTGTTTGTTTCACAATAACAAATTTTATACGTCGATTTTTATGTCGGTGTTACAGCTTGTTCTGCTGCCCCCATGTAGCCAAAAAAATTAACGCAGCTAAAACTAAAAATACAGTCTGACAACTGACTAAAATTGTAAATGGAAAAAGTACATGGAACACATTAAATTTATATAAAAGTTTTCTTGAATGTACAACATTAGAGTTACTGAAGGCAGCCAAATGAGCGACACTGTTTAGAGTTGTAAGGCTTTTTGTTTGGCTCTGCACGCTGCAATTTTTAAACCCAAAGTTCACCCACAGATGAACAGTCTGTTGTTCTAATTGAAAGTCAAAAGGTCAGAGGGAAAGTGTAAAAACTATTTAATTAAATGCTTTACAGATAAACTTATCTTGACACTGCAGCTTTCACCCTCCTATTTCTTCCCCTTTATCTCATTTTTTTTCTATTCAAAATAAATACTATGTTCCATTTGATTCTTTTTAAATGTTGTTCTAATGCATTTCCTTGCCTTTATATAAAACATAGCCTCTGTGTATGAACAGTGACATATAAATAAGACTGCCTTGCCGTCTCCCAGACTTTTTGACTGCACCCAGTGTAAAAAAGGGGGGAAAAAAGCCTCAAATGGAAAATGTTAATTGTTTGTTCAAAAGCTTTGTTTCCAAGAAAGTTGAGTTGCAAGACAACTGTGTCCTAATTATTTCAAGAAATGATACGTTTGTATTTTAGCCCACATTGTTTTATAACTGGCCTCAGTCTACACAGCTGTAAAATAACTTCAAAGTTCGCCTGACAAACATAATGTTGATGACCAACTGAGTAGGAGACGATAGAGTAATTTCATGGTACTAAACCATTGTACCCTCATTTTTGTTATGAAATTGTAACTTCTAAAATTACATTTTGCTCTCAGAACACACACAAAAAAAAGTTTCATTCTTGCTTTGGAGGAAATGAGAAATTTACATAAAAGTTCACTGAGACCACAATTTCCTTTTAGGACCCAAAACAAGATGTTAACAATTAATGTGTTTACAACAACAAAAGACTCCAAGAACAACTTGTTTTAGGCAGAGTAACCATAACTGGGAACAAAAACAGGGACGGATGTGGAGCCAGAATACAATGATCCCCAGGCACTGATGTTACAGAAAACAATAAAGGAAACACTGGACTTCCAGAGGAAACCCAGAGAAGAAGAACAATGTCACAGTACATGCGCATGAAGCACCTGTGATGAGATAACATTTCAGCTGAATGAACATCAGCGTGTGTTCAAACAAGTCACTCTTCACTTCTTCTTCTTGAGATTTAACAGTACATGAAGAAGCAGTGCGTGCCCCAAGGTTTTTTTTTTTAATCCTCAGTCTCTTGAGTGAAGCAGGCCGGTGCAGTCAGTTTACGTATTTGAGAAAAAACTTTACAAGATCAACACAGCAGATGTGAGGAGAGAGTCTCCGCACTGAAATATAATCAGTGGATAGTGTTTCTCAGCAGCAGCAGGGATCCAACAGAGCAGGAAAATACAGATTCAGGTATTATAGCCAAGGTTACACTGATGAACATTTGGATCTGTAAACTGACATGCAACCCAATAAATGGTAAACTCTTCTTCAGCATGCAGTCAGCGTTGGTACTTATTGCTGCGCAAGGAAACATTCAGTGAGCTCCTTAACATATTTACATTTACAGAGATTGCACTTTAAAAGAAGGCCTTCAGACAGTGTATACAGCAGTTAGGACCATTATAATGATCCTTCTGCTGTTTCAAGTGTCCACTTTAGGGACCTAAGACCCATATTTCACCTTCTTCATCCTCTTGTTATTGAAAAAAGCACATAATCTGGATTGAGAATCACTTAAATAGTTTAGTCGGAGTGAGTTAAATTTTGTCACTCTCATGAAGGCTGTACCCATCTGCGACTGTGTTTACGTGCACATTAGTACCCCAAGTTATAACTGGGTTTTTGGAGTATCTGGGTTATGTGTTGCACATCTTATCCAGGAAAGAATTATACTTAAAATAAATGCTCTAAGGAGTTAATTTAAGAGTCAAAAAGCCTATTATTATTTGGATTTTTAGGAAAGGTACTTTGTTTTAAGTAAAAACGTTTAATATCTCCAGTAGAAATTAACAAGAATGTATGTATTCATGATATATATAAAAAAAATAAAAAAAAACAGGGAAGGAAAAAGTAGGAAATGAAAAGGTTCTTGTGGCATAACATCAAATTTGTGTTTCAACATTATCAGCTTACAAGAAAACAGCAGCTGCAGTGTGTAACTGATTACTCTGAAAAATGCTTTTTACTTCAGTTTGAGTATTGTTTAACATGACCAATAATATACTGTAGAGGAATGCTAAAAACTGTCTCACATCTGGAGATCTCCTACATTAAAGAGCATTTTTAGGTCAATAAAAACGTGACAAAAACCTTTTTAGTCTAAAACTAAAGGCTTTTTACTTTCTTATCTAAATTTGACTTGAATTCGAGTTTAATAACAGGCCCAGCTTTCTGATCATTGTGTGATGTGTGCAGGTGCGTACTCAACTCTAGTTGGTCAGTAAAATAAAAAAAAAATATAATGATAATGAGGCTCTGCACACTGAAATTAAGGTTAATTCTGGGCACTGGCAAAGCAGAAGATAAACTACACTGTCACTTATTTTCCATTACTGCGATCAGATATAGAAGCCCGATCCAGCAGATTGGAGAGTGCGGCCAGAGTTAACTGGCATGAGGTAACTATCGAGCAGGATGTGGAGGAGTCAACAACAAACCACCACCAACGCAGATGATCAGAAACCTAGATAACACTCGACTGTTCTTATCCCTGCTGACAAGAAACAGGTTTATGTTCCATGTAAACATCGTATCCTGAATATGATCCAAACCACGATAACACCCAAAACCGGATTACTAGTGCGCATGTACAATGAGGTCAAGTGTTCTGGATTTACTTTGTAGCAATTTCAGCAACTTGAAGTTTCACACTGAACGTCTCTGCAAAAGTTCACGGACAACATAAAGTATTGTTTTCCCTACAATGTCCACTCGTAGAGACTAAAACATTTTTATGGGTATGTTTAGGCACTCGCAGAACATGGTTAAGGTTAGGGAAGGATTGTGTTCTTAGTTTAATATTGAAAAAATTGTCAGGGAGATTCTGGGACAAAAAGCCCCTCAGACTCATGACCTCAGTCTTCCTAAAATTCTCATAACATCCTTTATGCACTTTTTCCAAATCGGATATATAACCTACATGTGAAAACAAGGAATACATTTCTAAATAACTACAAAAACATCCTCCATCATCTTATATACAATAATACCTCTATACTTTGTATTTACAGACCACACACTGTGCAAACATTGTGCATTTCTGAAATCCACTTTCAGCCAAATAATGCCATTAGCCTAGCTTGTCTGTGCAGTCAAGTACTTCTAAACCTTTGTGCCCAAATTCCTATAAATATACTAATAATCTATAAATCCAAAAACTATTCGCTAGAGTGGCAGAACAATTCAGTTTCAGGGTAAAGATTTGATATTCAGTGCAAATATTAATTTCCAACCTTTTGAAATTAAAAACAAATGAACCAACCACATTTTATCTCACACAGAAACAAACAAAAACTGAAGGCAGCTGACATCTGGCATCACACACTGATGTATGACATTTTCAGTCTCAACACTAAAAGGGATTCAGCACTTTTAGTCTGCGTGAACCCGATCACAAACTGCACACACAGAACTGTCAACATTGTCTCTTGGTGTTTTTGAAGGCACTCAGATCCTCTAAGGCCTTTCTTTTCTTCCTCTGTAATCAACACCTTCTCATCAGAATACCCTCCCTCATAAACTCCCTGAAGCAGACAGCTCACACTTTAAGATCAACGTGTCTCATCGTTTAGATGGCTGCAGGTCTGAAACGCCGTCACTGTCGGCTCGTTACCGAGACACTTCACCGTCCTGACAGAGAAGCCCAGACAAACCCATGAACGGATTTAGGTGCAAAAATACTTTGATTCTCTGCAGAGACATGATGAAGGATGGAAACAGGGAGCAGGAGCAAAGTGTGAAAACATTTAACTGTCTCATTCGGTGTAAGGGGCAGGGTGTCTGCAGCTTTCACCAAGTTCAGGTCTACATATTTAGACCCCTGTTGGCTGTTTAAAATTTTTCCACAAAATTCTATGTGACTAAGCTAAATTGTATTTGATTAAAACGACTAATTTTCAAGGTTATTTTTATTTTCTTTTTAAGGCTGTTCTAAGAAATGTATCAACATTGGTGACGGTAAAATGGCTGTGAGATTAAATTTTAACATCTAGTTTTGTGAATCCAGCTCTTTCTGGACAAAGTACTCAAGAAATAGTTTGGATTTTACTCTTAATTTCACTTTGTGAGTGAAATGACCATATCAGAAGTCCATATATATATGCAAATCTACTGTTCACAGATTCTGACTTAAAAAAAAAAAACATCAGCCATATCCTGGACACCACATCTGTGGATCATTCATGTGGGAATTTCTTTTGCACCATAAACACAAACTCGCTTTTAAAGGCATAATGATAAACAGATATAAGATAGTTGTGCTGTAATGTTTACATAAATCTTAGTGCAGCCTTAAAGATTATATTTAAGATCTTGATATTATTATACACAAACACTCGGGGTTGAATAAAAAATTCTCTAACCCTGAAAAATAATTTCTTCAATATTAACAAGCAAAATAATCTGTAAACATTTCAGCATTCACAGAATCTTTTCATGGATTTTTAGATAGCCATGAAATCACATTTGTTTTCAGCTTGATGGCATGATAGATAAAACTACACTTGGAAACTGGGAAGAGATTTAAGCTCCTCAAGATCAGTGCACATAACGGTAAAAAAAACAAAAAACAAAAACAGATCTTTTATGTCTTTTACGCATTTGTGTATCCTGCTTTTTCTGTCAAAATAACCAGATACACACTGATGTTAAAACTGTCACTGGAAAAATATGTCTGGTTGCATTCCAGTGGCCGAGGCGGGTGGCTCTGTGGGGAGTGGCAGCGAGTGTGAGGAGGGTGGTTAGGAATCAGGAATGAGGGTTTGGGACGAGAAATGTGGGGGAAAAAATGGCTGCAAGGATGAAACACACCTAAAATGGCAGTGTGGAAGTGATGAGTGACGTATGAGGAGGGATCGAAAAACAGGAAAGAAACAAAGTCAAACAAAAAAGGATCATCCATCATTTATTCAACACTTATGATTCATCTTGTAAATGTTGTTTTGTTACATGAACACTTGATTTGTGTTTTAAAAAAAGAAAACTGATGCTTTTCGTACAATTGAGATTTCGGTTAAACTAAAATCAAACCCAGTACCCGGTCACTTTCTGAAGAACATTTCTGCATTTTGATGAATAAAAAACTTTGGAAATTACTAATACTAAATACTAATAGTAATAATAATATAAATAACTTGACCATATTCTCAAATTGAAACCTCCAGTAGGTTATATTTTATATTGAGTAAAAGACTAATATTTAAAGTTGCAGCCCGGTGATAAAATATACTGCAATATGTCACCTCGATTTATTTTTTTTTTTAATAATTTCTGTCTCTGCTGTTAGATTTTTTTTTAAAACCTATTTGTTTTTCTTTCTAGAGTATATTTTAAATCTTAGTTTGGGGTTTAATACCGTGTAAACTGAAAGTGACGGCCCAACACGAGGCTTTTAAACATTTCCAAGCTGAAAATGAATCTTTACTGTGTGTTCAGACAGAAGGCATTTGATTCGCACTGGCCGAAGCAATTCGCATCAAATGTCCATTTCCACTTGAGCGAAGCTAGCTAGCTTACAGTTGGTGCAGTACATTTGCTGTTTGAGGCGAATAAACACAACAGGTCCAGCGGTCATATTTGCACGAAAGACATGACATGCCACCTTTAGAACAACAAGTTTCCTTTTGTAAAAACACGGTGGCTGCATTGTTATTTAAAATGCAATTAAATGTATTTTTCTACACCTATTTCATTTTCAGTTTCCAGACCTGTGTATGAACGTGAGCGAGGTCTGAGCTTTAAAGGTCATGTAGAAGCAAACGTCTTGTTTCCTTGACTTTAGAAACACTGCTGAGCCTGCTTTCAGTCTCCAGCTGCCTTTTTCTCTACAACTCAACAGCTCTCCCTACATCCACCTCAAGAGAAAATATATTAATATGTTGATACATTTTTATATATATTCTACATAAAGGGCTAGTGCAAAATACTTAAAAGGGTAAAAAGTCGGTCCTCAGAAAGTCCATTCAATAATCAACTACAAGCAACTCCCAAATAAGCAGAAAAACAGCCTGATCTCAGAAGAGAAGCAGAATGCACAAAACACTTTCTTTGCCTTTTCGTTATATAGCATCCTTTTTCTTACTGACAGCAAAAGGACTCTTTCATTTCTTTTCTAAATTACATTTATTACAAATAAACTTTTGTTCCAACTCAAAAGTGGAGAAAAATAAAATTCAAAAAGATACATGATGCATAAATCAATTATTGCTTTAAATCTTTGTTCTTCTAGTACAGAAAATCCACAACTGGTCTCCTAAAACTCAACAGGAATCTTTCAGGACGGTTTGTATCGTAGATAACAACACGCTAACTCCATCTCCCTGCTGGTACTAAAGCTGCTCAAACCACATCAGACTGAACAGTCGCACCCTGAGTCCAAACATTAACACACAGCTAGTGTATCAAAAATCTATTTCTTCTTCTAACTAGCCTAAAATATCAAATTAAAGTCACCAAAAGAAAAAGGGCACTGCTCCTGGACATGGTTTAGAATGAAAAACGACTGATTAAAACTTGCTGTCAAAAAGCATCTTCTGCCAACTGTCTCCCTTGTTTCCTCATTCCTTAGATACTTTTTTTGTTTAGCTAATGTTTTTAAAAGCTAACAGCTTTAACATCACAGTGCAACACTGCTGCTAGCGGTGAGCCCCACACTCCAGCCAGAGACGAGGACGCACTAAACTACTATGCACGGCTGCAGAAACCTTTGTTTTGGGTTGAGTAAATAACAGATGTCTGTTTTTTGGAAATATAAACATTGTTTTAAGTCTGTATTACTAGAATGTTGCATTCTGCTGATATTCATATCAGGTTTCTTTCATATTCTCCATTTCAAAATGGATAACTTGAATGCCTTTAAAGGTGTAACAGGTTTTCATCATAATTAATTCATGGTAGCATAGCTGAAATATAATCCTCACAATTAATGGTCTAGTACATGAAATGATCCTTTAGGGTTGCAGTAGCACAACATGTGTAAGAATACAGCATTTCTGATAATTGCTAAATTGTTTAAGTAATTAATTCTCTGATTCCAGATTGTCTCTGTCTTTTTTTGTTTTCGGACGAAACAAGCACTTTGAAGATGTCACCTTGGGCACTAAATTGTAATAAGCATGAGAGCTGTAACAATTAGTCATTTAGTTCATCCACAGAAAATCAAAGACAGTTTTGATAACTGAGTCTTTCAACAAGCAAAACTGCCAGACATTCACTAGTTTCAACTTCTGGAATATGAGGTTTTGCTTTTGTTTCACATCATTGTAAAGTAAATTTCTTTGAGTTTTTGACTGTTGGTTGGACAAAGCAATCAAACAATCATACTTTCCATATAACTCATATTACAAAAATGCCAGGGCTGTGCTGTTTCAAGTACCTGTGAGATGAAATACGATCCAGAAAGGCCGAACTGAAGGGTATCAACAAAGATTTTATCAGTTAATCTTCCGTTGATATTCATCTTTTGTTAGGATAAAAGTAAATTTTTTTTTGCGTTCTTGCTTGAGAAATAATTTCAATTAATCAATTATCATACAGTTGCCATTTCATTTTCTGCCAATTGACTAAGAGTAACAAAAATATTATATTAATAAGAATAAATCACCCAAACACTGCACAGTGGTTTAGAAATTTTAACTCTGGAAAAATATTACAAACCGGCAGGTTATAAGGAAAAGGTAAAGAAATCTACCAGAACTGAGTAACTGTCCATATTTTATTGGCCAAACCAGATGATGTTGCATTGCGACCTGTATCTTTTTCCTGGAGCCCGTTACATCAATACAGCATCCTTTAAATTCAAATTCTGTTCATTTCAAACCTTTCTGGACCCACAATGGAACAGTGGCAGCACTGCCCTGAGCCCGACCTGTCAGGCAGGGGGACACAAACACCACTCTCTTCTGCCAAGTGTTATCGAGAGGTTGTCACAACGTTCCTGTGACGTGTTTACATTAACTGCTGATTTATGCGGCAGAGAGCATGCCATGTCTCGCCGGATCGTCTCTAACCTAAACACAACCCTCCAGTGGAGCTGGCTTTGGCCCATGTATGGGGCGAGTGTTTACCCCGCACCCATCAGTCTGACTGGACCCAGGCGAAGCAGAACCCTCGCCCTGTCAGGCAGCGCTGGGTCTCAATTGGTACCGTGCCTGATGTAAGATGAACAACCTCTTAATCATCCACAGGTATGACAGCAGATTCCAGGAACGGATTAAACGAAGCGTTGTATGCTCAGTGTTATCTCAAGTACCGCTTTGTCTTCTACATTTACACCTGAGCTCTTCTCCAGTTACTGTGGAGGAATAACTGAGGGATGACTGACCACAAACTACCAGACATGCAATTCAGCAGTAAAGGTGGAACAACCCTTTACTCTGAGTTCACACTGCAAACAACATGAACTGAGCAGAAGTCTGTTTATTTGCTTTAGAGCTGAGCAACCTGGCAAACTGTGCCGATGTGTGGACAATCCAGAAACAGCTGAGAGTCATATTATTGTGTTTTTCTTGGTTACCTAACAATTTTATTTTGATTCAAAAACAACAGCTATGCCTTGCAGAAGCTAAATGAATGTGAAACTGATCACAACCATTCAAAGCTTGCCAGTTTTTCCCACTAAGCCTGTTCATTAATAGACAGTAAATGCCTTATAAACCACACACGCAGTACAAACCCACTGAGGCTCTTGTAATGGGTATTTTCTGGGATTTTTTTCCACATTGTATATATTAAATGATTAAATAAAACCAAGCAGACATAATCAAAAGAATCATTAGTTGCAGCCCTAGTTGGAATATGTTTGAGTACACACAACGGTCAAGCTGCTTGTAGTGTGAACACAGTTCAGAGTCAGTAGTTCACTCGAGTATCATCTGAAATCTTCACTTCGTCCTTATTTACAACCTACACCCATTCATCGCTACAGCGCAAATATAACAAAACTAAGTACTCGGTATGTGACAACTGATCTACAACTGAATTCATCAAGACTTCTTCAGCCCAAAACTAAATTACATCAAGTCAGTCCTCGGTGAGAAGAGTATCAGAGCACTACCATCTTCTTAAAACACTTAAAAATAAATACACAATAGTATATGTTCCATAGTATCTGTGTCAAGAGAAGGCCACTTTGCATTTAAACTATGGGGGTCAACATTACCACCATGACCATGCTACTCAAGTGCAGAAAGTAAACTACTTAACATTCAGTCAAACTACCACTTGTCACAGCAACAACTGACCAGTATTTGATTGGTGTGCTGTTTCAGTGTTCCTTAGTCCGTCTTTACGGATTCATTTTGTTGATATTTGGAATAATCAGAATGTGTAATTAAATGTGCCACAGTGCAACTTTAGCATTTCACATCTACTAAACACAACAGGAATAGATATGAAGAGCAGCGCTAAAATGAGACAAAAAAATCAAAATGAATTACAGTACAGTAATCTTAACATTGATGTAAATGTTGCTAACTTCAGTCCTTGGCTCTTTAGACAAACATGCAAAACTTCTACAGCCTGAATTCTCCAATTACTTCTTTTAGTGTGAATGATGTACTTATTTTAATAAATGTCTATGTTGTGTGTAATTATTAATTTAATTATAATTACATATTTGGTTGCAGCCACCATTTCAACATCCTCCAGCTGGCAAAAAGCTACTCTCTCCAAGTACAAGTTACTTTACAATAGGCGGTATGATGGATAAACAAAATCTAAGAGGAAAAGAGTGTAGTGATGGTGATGACAATGATTTTTACTGTGCAAAGTCCAGAAATGATTTCTCATTTCTTTGAGATGATGACAAATGAAAGGCAAGACAGTTCACCTCAAACTTTTAAACAATACATCTTCTAATATATTTTCCAAACATAATTTTTGATAGTTTGCTCCTTTGCCAACTCTTTAAGCTGGGAGAACAACCATGGTTTCAAGTCACTGTGTTCCCTGTATCAATACATTATTGAGTTAAATTAAACAAAACCAAATATTAACATATAATACATGAGTAGTCCAGAAGAGTTTAGCATAATGGCAAATTAAGTTTTATTTTTTATGTTGTGCGTTTTAAAAGGCAATATGCCTTTTTTAAAATTTTTCTAAGAACTCATTTAATGTTGAAATTATATTTTGAGAAGGCAGCTGTTACCTCATGACTCTCTCGACTTGTCCAGAACGATCTGGCGTCCAGAGTTTTTTGTGACCGGGTGCTAGTCACAAACTTCTGTGGTGGTCATATTTTACAAGTACTGCGAGTCTTTACGGAAAATAAGTTAGCTGTTGAGTGTAGCTGCCTTTTCCTTTTCAGCCTTCTCTTTGGCCTTCTCCTTCTCTATCAGCTTCTCCTCCTTCTGCAGCATCACCATGATGTCGGCCACCTGAGAAGTGGAGATGTCGACGTCCTCCTTGTCGATCAGTTCCACCACCTGAGATAATGCAAGACAAAAGGAATTCATTAGATTAATAAGATTTCCAATCTTAAATATTTCCATACAACATTAAAACTCCATGGCAAGAATAAAAAGCCCTGTTTATACAGCTTGTTCAAGGCGGCAATTTCTGTGGCATTTTTCCAGCTTAGAGTTCTGTATAAAACGTACAAAAGGGGGGGGGGGGGGGGTGTTTCG